>NC_038241.2:15753590-16093590 GCF_000004515.6 Glycine max | reverse complement strand
AAAGCAAGATGTCAAGCAAAAGCAAAGAGATCAAGATAAGAATTTAGATAGACTATTAGAAAAGATTTTGAAAAACACAAATGTTTGGCCAAGAGGATTTTCTTTCAAAACCTTTTTATTCTAAAGATTTCTCTCTAGTAATCGATTACCAGAGGTTGTAATCGATTATCAGTGGCCACAAAGCTTTCTGCAAATGTTTTCAAAGTTATTTTCAAAGTTTTCAAAGCTGTAATCGATTGCCAATGCTTTAAAATGGTTAAAAATGATTTTGTAAGTGTGTAATCGATTACACATCATATGTAATTGATTACTAGAGCTTTTGAACGTTGGACATTTGAATTTTGAATAAAAATAATTGTGTAATCGATTATGCCAATGCTGTAATTGATTACCAGAGAGGATTTTCGAGAAAATCTGCCAACAGTCACAACTTTTCATTGGATTTTTGAATGGCTATTAAAGGCATTTAAATAGGTGACTTGGGCACGAATTTTCTTTAGAGTTTTCCCTGTTCAAAAAAGGCATAATCCTCTCAAACAAAAATCTCTTATCTTCAAAAATTCCTTGGCCAAACACTTGTGTTATTCAATAAGGAATTGAGGGCTTCATTGTAACATCTGTCTCTTTCAAGAGAGATCATTTCTTTTTCATCTTCTTATATCTGAAAAAGGGCTAAGAGACTGTGAGTCTCTTGTTGTAAAGCATCTGAACACAAAGGAAGGGTTGTCCTTGTGTGTTTCAGAAGGTGTAAAGGATTTGTGAGATAGTGGAACTCCCAAGCGGGTTTCTTGGGGACTGGACGTAGGCAACGGACTTTGCCGAACCAGTATGAAAACTATGTTTGCACTTTCTCTTCTCTTAAACTCTTTTATTTATTGTTGCTTATTGTTTCTATTCAGTAAGTTTAATTTGAATTATTATTTAGGAATTCATTTTAAAAGGAATCTTGGGACTTGGGTTTAAATCAAAGTAGAATTTTTAATTGGGGAATAGTTTGTGATATCTTAATTCAACCCCCGTTCTTAGGATATCTAAGGCCACTTGTCTAATAGAGTCTTGCTTATGTTCTATATCTTATGGTTTACAAACATTTCATTGTTTAGATTTTCTCCAGAAATAAAGTTAATGTTTATCATCTTATTATAAACTTGTGTTATGTTTTATATGCAATATTTGTTGCATTTGGATTGATCTTTATAAACAATAAGGTTTGGACTAGTTGGAAATGAACATGGATAAGATCACATTACATGTTATTTTCATGCCGCTTATCCATATTTGATCTATGTCATCAAGTATAAGTTACAATGGTGATCATTATGGCTTAGTTACGTTAGATTGTGATGGAAACCGTAGAGGTTCCTTGTTGTTATATAAGATGGACCAAATTGTTTAAGGGAAGTCTAAAAGTAAATAAAAAATTATTACGCGCCTAAAGAATTTTGTGGTATAAAAGTCTAAAGTTAATATGAAGCCCAAGTAGGGATTGTTAGGAATTTTATAATTCCTAATTAATTAATCAATGTGGTCTACATATTATATTATAACATTTATATTAGTTATTTACATTTTTTATGGGCTCAATATAAGTGATATAATTTTGTGAGTCTATTAGATTATCAATAGAAAATTGATATGGACTTAATGAGTGAAAACCAGTTTGACCCATTAGACGATAATAGGAACCCTAATAGGTTTAAAACTTGAGACACGGTTATGGTCCCCAATACACCAGATCAAGAAATAGTTTCTCTTCTTCCCATTTGAAGAGAAAATGAAGGTCCCATAAGGAATAAGGAGATTTTGTTGAGGAAAGTCATTAAACCAATTGTTCGTGATTGTTCTCCAGATTCCGCTACGTTTGTTTGATCAATCATTATGGATCCATGTATTTCTAAAACTCTTCTTGATAATCTAACATAATGTGTTCTTAGTCGTTATTGGTATTTTATAAGGATCCCTTAAAATTCCAAGACTCCATTCTATTTGTTTTCAGTGTGGCTAGGTGGGGCCCAAGAAAGAGCAGTGTAGGAGTGAATAGTGGTGCCTGAATCAAGTCCGGGGGTGAAACAACTGGTGGAAGAAGGGAAGGTTGTTGGAGGTACATCAAAGAAGCAAATTATTGTTACGGATGATGTCATCCCTACAACGTCAAAAGCTATAATTCCATAATAGGTTAATAATAGCATTAATGATTGTGAAAACCACTATGGTTAGATGATTGCACAACGATTATAGGGAGAAAAAAGTTATTGTTGTCGTTAAAAAAAAGGAAGTTGGCAAGGTTGAAATCAAGAAGAATAATAACAGAAAGTATGCAAATAAAGATATTAATTATAGGAAGGAAGAAGGTACAAGGAATCAATTTATGACTATTTCTAGTAATGATATCACATTACAAGATCCTACTAATAATATAGAGATTGAGTTAGAGAATAAAAAGCAGGGATCCATTACTGGTGTCAATGTTGGGAAGGAAAAAGATGGAAGTGATGGAGGAAGTGTGAGTAACGTGATTGGTTCAGGAGGAGGGAACATGCGAAGTGGGAAGCCCTTTATGGGTCACAAATAGAATTCAAATTCTTTAGGACTAGTCCATGAAAATAATGAGGGTGTAAAAGATACGATCTTTAAGGATGATGTTCCTAAACAAGTTGAAATTCATATTACGAATGGATACAAGAATTCCCAAGGAGCTCGAGCTAGTGAAGTTAGTAAATGAGGGAAAACAATTAGGAAAAAGAACATGGCCTCAAAAATTAAAGTATAAAGAAAAGGTTGGAGCTTAGATTGTTGCTCAAGTTAGTGCTAAGGATACAACTTTGTGGGCAGGGGGGAGGGGGGGCAAGAATCACACAAACGATACTTTACAGCTCTTAAAGATGAATGTTCCATTGAATGGCATTAGTGGTGATAAGTTACCGATTGTCAAGGTCCATATTGATGAAGAAGTTGTAGCTTTTGTGACTCAAAGAAGGAGATGGAGGAGAATGCGATGGTTCCTTTGAATTCCATGGACCATATATCAGGTGGACATGATGAAGTAATGCTACAGAACATTGATTCTAATGAAGAAAGTGGCATTAAGGTGCCAAACATCACTATTGGTTCCTTATGAATGTTCTTAGTTGGAATTGTCGAGGAATGGCACTGAGAAAGTTTGGAGTATTGATGAAAGATATGTTGAAATGATATCACTCTTCTTTTGTGATTTATGTGGAAACTCACACGAGTGGAGAAAGAGCTAAGAACATCATTCGTAAGATGGGTCTTCAAGGCTTTTTTATTGAGGAGCCTAGTGGTCACTTTAGAGGAATTTGGTGTCTTTAGGATCTGTGTGATTGAAAGGTGGAGGTTATTAGACACTCTTGTCAGTTAGTTCATATGAGAGTGAGATGGCGTGATAACCAAGCTTGGTTCCTAACTATGGTTTATGGAGCTCTAAAGGTTGTGGGAATGCAAACTCTGTGGGATGATTTGTTTTACATTAGTAATGGTTTAACTAGAAAATGGGATGTTATTGGTGACTTCAACAGTACTCTGTCAACTACGGAGAGTATAGGGAGTTGTAATTTTCATGGCCACCATGTTATGCACTTATTTTGAGATTTCCTTCTCTAGGGGAATTTTTTTGATATGGGATATCAAGGAGATATGATGACTTGGAGGAATGGTTGAATAGGATTATGTGGTGGATGAAGTCTAATCATCGTCCTCTTCTCTTGAGGTTAGATAATCTGGCTAATAAAAACAACCACAGGAGGCCTTTCCACTTTGAGGCAACATGGACCTTCCATGATGGTTTTCAAGGTTTGATAAGGAGAAAATAAGAGCATGGGCATTAGGCTGCTTCTTAGTCCCAAAATATTGTAAGGTTTATTGATAAGGTTAAAAGATGGAATAAAGAGGTTTTTGGGTGTCTTTGGAGAAGGAAGTCTGAGTTGAAGAAGAAGCTTGATGCCATTTATTGAAAAAGAGGTTCAACTTTAAATTATTCTCTTGTTTTGGAGTATAAAAAGATTTGGAAAGAATATGAAATGGTGTTAGCTCGAGAAAATTGGGTTAATGGTCCTAAGCAATTGGAAGGAACGGTAACTACTTACTACAAAGATCTTTACAGTGATGACATTGTTTATTATCATTTTGGTGTTACTCATGCTTTTCCAAGGCTTGATGATCATGATTTGAATGAGCTTTAGAAGATGCCTTCATCTAAAGAGATTTTCTAAACTATTAGATATATAAGGAATCTTAAGGCTCTAGGTTCAGATGACTACTACTCAATTTTCTTTCAGAAGTATTGGGATATTGTTGGAGGAGACTTTTGCCACTTTTTCAAAGGAGTTTTCCATAATCATCAGACTATAAAGGAAGTGAACAAGACTTTTATTACGTTCATCCCAAAGAAGGAGGAAGTGGTCTTCATAAAAGACTTTCGGCCTATTAGTATGTGTAATGTAACCTATAAGGTTATTACCAAACTCATTGCCCAAAGGATTAGGTCCATTGTGAGTAAGCTAGTGGTAGCTTTGTTCCTTCTTGTCACACTAGAGATAATATTGTGGTAGCTCAAGAGATTTTTTATTCAATGAGATCCATGAAAGGCTCAGAAGGGTGGATGACCATCAAGATTGACTTGGAAAAATCCTATGATAGGCTTAAGTAGGAATTTATTCGAGATACTCTTCAGGACATTGGGATGCCTAAAGAAACAATAGATTTGATCTAGCATTTCATTTCCTCGGCTACTATGAAGGTTCTCCAGAATGGAGAAGCTTTGGAGGAATTTGCTTCTTCAAGAGGCATCCATCAGGGAGATCCTCTTTCGCCATATCTTTTTGTGTTGTGTATTTAGAGGCTTTTCCATTTAATTGTTGTTGTTTTGAAGCAAAACGAATGGAGGCCTATTCATTTAAGTAGGCATGGATCTCTTATATCCCATATGGCTTTCGCAAATGATATTATTTCATTTACTAAGGCCTCAATAGATCAGGTTCATATAATTTAGAATATTTTAAATATTTTCGCAAGAGCTTAGGGCAAAAGATTAGTTTGGAGAAATCTCATATGTTCTTTTCCAAGAATATCGGGATTACTCAAAAGCAACAACTTAGTGATGGCATGAAGATCCATTGGAAGAAAGATCTTGGTAAATACCTTGGGTTTCCTATATTTCACCAAAGGCCTTCCCAAGACACTTTTCAGTTTATTATGGATAAGGTCCATCAACACCTCAGTGCTTGGAAAGCTAAAACTCTCTCATTTGCTGGTAGAGTTACCTTGGCCAAGTCTGTTTTGTAGGAACTTCCCTCCTATGTCATGCAAATGACTTTTCTTCCAAAAAGGGTGTGTGATGAAATTGATAAAGCATGTAGGAACTTTATATGGGGGGATGGAAGAGAAGGTGAGAAGGTTCATCTTGTGGCATGGGACAAAATTTGTTCCCCAAAGTTTAAAGGTGGTTTGGGTTTGAGGAAATCTAGACATGTTAACATGGCCTTCATGCTTCTTGCTAATTGGGTTTTGTGTGACCAAAACCCTCCTTTGGTCAACCATTATTCGAAGAAAATATGGATATGGATCTAGTGGAATTCCTATAGTCAACACAAAGAGACCTAACAGTAATTTTTGAAGAGGGTTATGTGCTACTTGGGAGACGTTTTGTAAGAATTTAACATGGAGAGTGGTGCTAGAATAAAATTTTAGTGGGATTCCTGGGTTCTTGGGGTGGATAATTTGCAGAGGGTTGTTGTTGGTATTCAGTGGATGAGATGGAAAACTTTGTGGCTAGCCTTGCTCATCTGGAGGTGAGTTCTATATTTGTGAGAATTATAGACAATGGCTAGAGGATAATCTTTTAGCAACTCATATGGTTCATGGAGTAAGGTGGAATGTTCTCTTTGGTGTGCTCCTGAAGGGAATTTGGTAGAGGAGGCATAAGGCTATTTTTAACAGTGAGGTATGGTCTATTATGGAAGTTATTCAGCGACCTTGTAATTTGGCTCAAGCATACAAAGATAATGGTCTCATGTTTAAATCTCTCTCTTCTTCTAATTCGGGTGCCTCCAACATTGATGGTATTTGCTGGAAATCTCCTAAGCATGACCAGGTTGCCCTTAATTGTGATGTTGTGGTCATTCAATTAGGGAACCAAGCTGCTTATGGTGGGGCTATTCGAGATCATCATGGGGCTTTTATTTGTAATTTTCATGCCAAAAATGGGTCTTGTGCTGTCATTTATGCAGAACTTTGGGCCATTCTTTTGGGCATAAAGTTGGCTTGGTCTCGTGGTTTTAGAAGGATTCGTGTTGATTCAGACTCATTAAATGCTATCAAATTGTTGGAAGGAAGTTGTAGTAGATTCCGTCCTTGTTATAATCTGGTCAGAGATATTCATCAAGGGTATGCAAATTCAGGGAATCACTACTAAAAAAAATGTCTTCTACATCGGTTCTAATAACCTTTCTACATCGGTTACGACGCGTGGTGGTAACATAGTGTCGTTGAATACCGACATCGGTTGGAGGACCGTCTTTGAAGGGCGATCTTTCTACATCAATTGTGTAGCTCAACCGATGTAAAATGTGAGCTTTCTACATCAGTTTTAAGGCTAAAACCGATGTTGAATGGTAGGGTTTCTACATCGGTTATCAGTCAACCGATGTAGAATGAGTAATAATGGCAAGGTTTCTACATCGATTATAAGTCAATCGATGTAGAATTTGAAGGATTTCTACATCGTTTATTACTGAACCGATGTAGAATGGGGAGGAATGGCAAGGTTTCTACATCGGTTATAAGTCAACCGATGTAGAATTTGAAGGTTTTCTACATCGTTTATCACTCAATCGATGTAGAATAATGAATTTTTTTATTATTTTTGCGAAATTAATAATTTCCCCTTCAAATATTGATGTGATGTTAAAGTGCATGATTGTGGTTTACTAAATGTAAAAATACACATATTTGAGCCAATAATAGAAAAATCACAAACTACGTGTAAGACTAAAACCTGTCCCTGTAGGAGTGGAAAGCCTTGAAAGTGCAAAAGAATGTGATTACAAAACCCATTTAATCTTGACATCTACATAGCTAATAGAAATGATAGTAGAATGGAAGAATTTAAAAACGAAATCATAATAGAAAGAAGAAAAGTATAAACATATTTTTTCCCATGAATACTTCAATTATAATGCAGACCAACCTTTAAACAAGAGAAACATTAAAGCATCAAATTGGTTTTCAGCCTTGATGATAAATTTTATTTTCATCTCATTTCCAGATCCCAAAGAAATAAGATAAACCGGGGTGTACAGTCATTCTCATTTTTAAGACCAATATAATTTTTTCTTTTAAAGTCATTCTCAATTAGCAAAACACTCCAGGTTGTCCTTGATGGTAAAAAAAAATGAAAAAGTTAACAAGTAATCTATCATGAGGGAGCAGCACTTAGAACAGAAAACTTGAAAGGAAGGATAGACGAAAAGAGGATGTAGATAGTGATCGCAGTAAATCATGAAAGGATAGGCTTTTGAAAATTATACAACCTTTATGATGACCTGCTGATCGAGCCACTTTAATCGATCCTGCAAGTAGAGAACAACACCCTCAGGCTCGGATCCACCTAACTTGCTACTTCCAGACTCATTAACATCTACAACATCTGCAGCAGAACCGGATGGCTGACTATCCATTTCTGTTGTCCAACTGCCCACATTACATGATGCTTTTACTTGGTTCTTACCTCTCCAGATAAGCAGTGCCAAATCAAATTAACATGACAGACTAACCATTGATATTCATCCACCTAAAAGAAACATTACATTATATACTTACTTGTTAGGTGACTTTTGGACTTTGTAATTTAAAAAAGAGTTCCCCTTGTAGTGGTCATTCATCACCATTGAAAACTCAAATTCACCTCCACCTTAGGGGGCAGAGGAGGGTATTATAGATATGCAATAAAGAACAGCTAAGCTCTAACCAAAAGCTAAAGCAAACAAGGCAACAAATAGTAGCAAAAGTTCAAAACACGATCACCATACCATCTGGCCTTGTTTGGCACTTTTCTTTATCTCCAAAATCAGTTTCTTCTCTTGTGACTGCAAATCTTGTCTCTCTCATTCTATTTCTCTAACTGATTTGTCCAGCATTCTCTTATTTTCCCGCAAAAGTTCTGAAAGCCACAGCTTTATTACAATCACGTACAATGATATCAACAAAGAGTGCATCAGTATATGAACATTACATTGAATACCATCATGTCAACCTAAAAGTGTACACAATGAAGGCTATGTAAAGGTGTTCATCATTTGCATAAAATGGGCAATATGCCATATAGAAAATAGCTTAGTAAAATTCTGATTGTGACAGATACAAAAATTACAACACAACTCCTCAACGTGTTACTTTTCATGCTGTCAAAAATACATTGTACTCACACATGAATAAAATTGACGAGTAACTTGAGCAAACTTGATATTATGCCGAAGAAAATGTTAAAATATTAGATGCAAACTTTAATGACATAAGTAAAATTTAAGCAACAGAATCAAAAGAAAAAACACGAAAAAATTAGAATTTTTTATTTTATTTTTCTGAATGAATGTAATGAAATAGTTGAATTATAGGAGGAAACAAAAGAACCTGCGGGAGTTTTCCTCTTTCCAAAGATGAAACTCATGATGCCTTAATAAAAAGAATCAAAAGATGAAACTCAAAGCACGCGAGAAGACGCAAATTGAAATCCGTGTACCTTGAAAATCGAGAGGAGGCAGCGATAGGATTTGAGAATGTGGTGTTGGTGGGGGTGGGGGTGGGGGTGGTGCTGGTGCTGTCACACTTGTCCTCACCACCCCATTGGCCTGAATAAGAGGAAGAAGAAGAAGAAGAAGAAGAATGTTTGTGCTTTCGGTAAGTGTTGTTAAGATTCTTGGGTTTTGGCTTTGGGTGGAATATGCGACACAGGTTTGGTCTTCTGCAGGTGCCGCAGCCTAGTTTCACGAACACGGTGTTCAGAAGAAGCTTCTTTCTGGAGCCAGACATTGCTATGGTGTCTGTGTTTCCGTGAGTACTTGCTAACATGAAAAAGAAAGAAAGGGAACAGATGGAACAATGAGCTTAGTGTGGCTTTTTTATTTATGGGGATGGCTTGCTAAATGCTAGGAATGTGAGGAAGAGGGTCTTATTGGAAAAGTATGGATGGGCATCCAACATCCAATGAGTCATTATACACATTGTAATAGATAAACAAGAATAAAATATATTATAGATATTATGATGTGATATAATAATAATAAAAAAATTATGAGTATTTGATTAAGTGTTTAAAAAGTGATACTTATGTATCGTGCTTGGTCTTATTAATTAGGTTAGCATGTGACTTAGACTTAAGAGGTCCCTACAATATGAAGGTTTAATTTATCTCTTTTTAATACTATTTTCTTTAATTGGAACATTCTCATTTCATTATATGAAAGAGGATTGATTGGCAATCCAAAATATCGTTACGTTGGAATGAAAGAGATTAGAAAGTTTTGAAGGAAGAGATTACTTTACAAATGATCACTTTTTGATTTTTGGCTTGATTTTGACTTTATATAAACTCTAATATATCATCCTTATTTATAGTAATAATTTTTCCTAAACAAATGGTTAGAATTTTGCCAACTATCACTTAATCCAATGGCTACAAATAATTCTTTAATTTTCCTTATAAATACAAACTTACTTACTCATTCTAAAATATTTTATAAGTTACTTTAGGATTATCTTCTACAATAGATCTCTCTATAGAACATTCTTTTAGAATCTTATCTTAACATGTCTTTTAGAATCTTTTAGAACTTGAACTTTTTGATAAAAACCCCAAATCAAGTTTATATTTCAGTATGCTCAAGGTTTAATTTGGCCAATTTTTTTCTTGACATAAAAATTTAGGGAGTAACATGGTGCTTTAATTCAAGGGGGAAAAACTTCCAAATTCAAACAATATTTATAAAAGAACTTATATTATCCTCCTTCTACTCTATTCATCACAATCAATAACCAGACTTTCGCTTAATATATCAGTGAAAAAATTAAAAGGAAACTTTTATTATTTAACTTTCTTTAACAGATCCAGAGAATTGTCTGAAGAAGCTAACCTGATTCGAGCAGAGTACAAAAGCATGAGGAACTTTGAAATTAATTTACGTGTCACTTGCAAACTAAAATCTCGAAATTCAGAATTTAGCTAAAGGCTAATTAAGAGATTTTTTTCCTAATAAATATGTCCTTACCATCCATAAGGAAATTGATGACTGACTCCCCAAATGTTGTGTCCTTTGCAAGCCTGAACCTCTTAGGAACTGCAATACGGAGATGGCCAAGGACGGAGTTAGATACAAAAACATCAATAAAATAACGATTTTCTTAGCATGTGTTTTAAATAGACATAATAATTTGTGGACATTAAAAATTGGTCGTAGTAGTTTTGTTTTTTGGTACAAGAGTTATGAAATACTATGATATTATTGTTGCATTATAACTGCTAGAATTTTTTAAAATAAAAAAACTAAATTATACACTAACAAATTCCAGAAAAAGGAATATCCTCAACCATCATGTCAAGTAACTCAGCAACATCTTGTACTCTATAAGCCATGAAATATTCAATTTAAGAACTCCAATGGAAGGTTTCACAGCTATTTAAAAATCTAACCTGTCATCAGAACTTGACAATGTCATATCAGAGCCACTGGATGTCCTATAATTAGAACTCAATTCAGCTCTATTGATGATTGCTTTGGAAGAGACATCCTGTGAAACAACAAAAGAAATGGATGAATGATGTACTTAGAAACTAGAAAGTACATAAATATCCTATCATTGGATTTCAGAGACACTCTTTATATACGAGAGGATGTCTTGGCTTTGATCTTCTGCCCCTTTGAGATCTTGAAAGTTATTTACAATTAGTCATAAATATCTTCTAACTAAATCCAGTGATTAAATACGAGTAAATTGTTAGTTGTGCAAGTGTCTTTTACAGTTGATTGAAGATAAATTGGTGTATATATGTCTAATTAAGGAGTAGGAAATAATATTATTGAATTATTTACATGAATTATGGAGCAGCTAGTTACCTAGTTTTTTCAAATAAAAATAAAAATAAATAACACTATGGCAGAGAGAGTGACAAGTATGTAGCATACCACTAAAGGAGGTATATCTTCTCCATCTTTAAACTTCGACTGATGCTCAGTAATCTGCTGTTCACACCAGAGAAAGACAGGTACATAGTAATGATAAATCCTAGCCTTTTGAGGCTCTGTAAGGAACAATTCATTAAGCTGAAACAGTCTGCATAGGTACCAGCCATATAACAACCCATTCCTGTACTCATGCCAGAAACAAAGGAACTGTTCTGCAGCATCCTTGAACTTCCACTAACTGCAGGAAGGAAGTGTTGCAATTGCAAATTAAAGATTTAAATAACAGCAGCATAAAAAAAATGTAGCTGATGAAGATGAAAATACATCTCCTAATAAAGTTCATTTCATTTTTCATGCTCCTATTTTCGACTAAAAGATCAAAGATGACAAGTTACTATTTAGTTAGTTGAAGCTTTAACAACAAGGTCTAGTAATCAATCAGCTTGGATGAATTTGAATTGAAACAATTTTCAATTCAAATGCCCTTTAGTAAACATAGAGTATGATGTATGATACTATTACTACCCATTTATGCTTGCTGAAAATTAGAGTTAAAACTCATTAAAGCCTACTCATTAAAACTCATTAAAAAAGGACTCAAAATAATTGGGCTCACTCACTCCACTACTCATTCCATTTCTCTGGGAAAACTCATGAAAACAACCAAGCTTGGAATTTTAACCCTCCAGCATAACCAAACGTGATCCTCACAGACACCCACATGCACGAATGCAAGAGAAACTCTTGTTTTTCTCTTTGGGGAAAGCAAAGGAAACAAAATGAGCAAAAACGGGTGTCTCAAAGGTGAGAGTACGTGCACACACACCTTCATCGCTGAGAGGTGAAGCAAATGAAGAGACTAATAGCACAAGCACCGTTGCCACAACAAGCAGCAGAAGGTGCCTTCTCATATATAAATAAATAATTAAATTAATATTATTTAATTGATTTTTATTTGATATATAATAATAATAATTATTATAATTTCACGTTACAGTAGGAATACTTGCACATTTGATAAGAGAAAATAATCATTTGATCCAATGATTTCAAAATTCATTTGGATTTTTATTTTATTTTAGTCTTATACTTTTTTATTTTTGCAAAAAGTATTGAATTAATTGTAACATATATAAAAAAATTAAAAAAAAAATTAAAATAACAGATATCCTATTTATAAGTCATTATATAGAACATATGCACTTTGACTCAAAAAAACATGATTGCATTTTTAGCTTTTAAATAAGTCTATACTTTTGGTAGTTTTGCTTCTGAGAAGAAATGTAAGATCAAAGAAGGTAAAACAAAAATTAGAAATAAAATAAAAAAGTTTAACGGATATATAAAAGGAAACATATTTTTTTATGATATATTAACATAATAGAATTAAGTGAAAATAGTTATTAAATGTGAAAAACATTAATTTTGGAAACACATTTTTGTATGATGTATTAACAGAATAGAATTAAGTGAAAAATAGTTATTAAATGTGAAAAACATTAATTTTGGAAATAACTGCATAGAAAAATAACAATTGCATAGCAAAATAACCACCAAAAAAGTAGAAAACAAATTATAGCATCCAGAGAAAACGAATTATAATCCATAGGCTTAAAAAAACCTTTTCTTAAAGTAAAATATAATTTTTTTTACGTGAAGTATTTAAAGTTTTTTATTTTAGTTCATACTTTTAAGTAACAATATTAATTAATGTAGTAATAATATTGATAATTTATTAACTTGTTATGTCATAAAAAAATTGACAAATAATCATGTATAATTTTTTAATAAATTATATTTTTAAATTTTTTGTCAAATAAATTAATGTTATCAATTCAATAGATGGCTGTCCAATCAAATTATATTTTTTTAAATATGGCTTATTAAAATAAATTACGGGTGATTTTTTTATGACATGATAAGTTAATATGCTCCTAGCTCATCCTCATTGGTTTGATGTTTATTCTACTGACCTGTTTCAAATATTGTTTGCAAGTATCCTAAGTAAAATTGTTATCCCTAACCATTTTTTCATCTATCAATTCCACTAAAAACTTACGTGACATTGAAAAATCAATTTTTTTATAAAAAAAAAATCTGACATAACACTAAAAAACTCTTGTCAAACTAGAGTTTTCCTACATATTCTTAATATATTATAACATATCTAAAATAACAAGACCAGACAACATTGAAGCGTCAAAATATTCAAAATTTACAAATGCATCAATAGATTAAAACTATCAGGTAAGACTGGTCAATTTTAGACTGGTCAATTTTAGACACTCAAACTTCAAAATTTCCAAAGAGAAACAATTGCTGAACAGAGAATTTAAGACATTATCATAACAGATATGAGATGGATACAAACCAACAAACATTTATTGGAGAGTCAACCATACCTTAAATTAAGAAAGCATAGGTTGAGACAAGTGACATCAACCTCTTTCAAATTTGCCGAGAGCGAAAGGTTTAGATGCATCTGTAGTATGTGCAACTGAATCACACAACACACATGTTTAGATGTATCCCCTGTCTAAATTTAACATTTAGATGCATATTCAAAATTCATGAGACACACATGTTTTGGCTTATTTGTACATTAAAGGGCAGTTATAAAGAATATAAAAACATTAAAGGGTGGGCAAACTCATTTGGAGAAAATAAACCTTAAAAAGAGACAAAAAGAATTGTGCACTTATACTTACATCAAAGAGTATTGCATGCTAGGAGGTATTTTGTCGAGCATTTTTTTGTTACTTAGAAGTTACTTTTACATCAGAACTCCTTTTATTTCCTTTTCCCAAACACATGTTGACATTGGGATAAATAAGCCAAACAGGCTGAAAGGCATCTGCGAGGCAAAGATTAAAAAAAAAAAAAAAAGAATTACCCGCTCAGAAGTTCAGCATAGAAATTAATAGATTATTAAATCTTCTATAAATAATTCAAATTGTACACATAACTAGTATAACATTTTACAAATTTTAAAATTGATTTTTTTTAGTGTTGAACTTAAAAATAGAAAAAAAAACTAATATCTAGTGGTAAACTCTAGAGCATTGCATAATAATTTCATTACAAAATCCTTAGAATAATCTGCTGAAGCAAACATTAAGCAGTGAAGCATGTGAATTATGAATAACATGGATTTTTATAAAGCTCCTTCAAATATTAAGCGTTAATTTTGTTGCAATATCACCTAGTACCGAATCAGCCAAATATTATCCTGGAATTGTTTCCTCCATCACTTCCACTTTCAAGTCTGATCCACTAAGAATGCCATGAGCATCCGGAACCTTTGCTCTACCATCTTGTAGAAGACTAGACCATGAACAGCTAAGTGCTTGCTGAGCATGGACAAAAAATGGGTGTAGAAGCTTTTCCAGCCAAATCTCCCACATATCCAAAGGACAATTTTTAACCAAAGGAATCAAAGTGGAATGAACAAGCTGTCTTAGAAACATAATTTAGTAAAAAATGGGTGTAGAAGCTTTTCCAGCCAAAAGGATTTAGTAAAAAAATTGAAATGTGCATAAAGAACAATAAAGATGTCATAGATACAGAATTATCTTTTTACAAGGAACTTTATTTTGTCTTTTCTAGAGATTTGGTGCAAAAACAATATTGAAGGGGAAGACCAATCATATTTGGACAGCAGATAATAAATTATAAATGAAAAATAGAAATAAGATATGCACACTTACCCACTGTCTCTGATGCCTTTAAACCAATTTCGAATATCTGATTCATTGGGTTCAGCGTATCCTTCTTTATTCATGTCAATCTTAGATCCATCTGTGACACCCTTTATAGCAATAACAAGAAAAGGTTACTTACAAATATCAACAGAGTATTAAACAAAAATTAACAGAATTATCTCTTTTGTTTGATCCTTACCCAGCAGAAGAAAGACATAACAAGAAATGCTTCGCCTAAAAGATTATGCTCTCCCTGAAGCAAACGACCCTCCCTTTGCAAACATCCCATTGTATCAGCAATACCCTACATATAAAATTGATAAATTAAATAAACACTATCTCCTTCCAAACTACTTTCTAGGCAGTGGGGCAAATTTTCTCTAGAGCATATAATGAAGTGTCCAATACACATAACAAATTCCAGGTTTGTTGGTTTACCTTAAAATACTTTTCATCTGTCAAAGGGGTAGAAAATTAATTCAAAGAAGCAAAATGCTTAAGATGCAAAGAAGAAATTGATATGCATCATAAAACAATTGAAGACATATCTCTGCAAACATGACTCAGATCAACCACTTATTCTATAACAAGAAGATTCAGGAAGCCAAATAAAATTGAATAGACTAATTTTAACCAACTAGATACAATAGGTTGTCAGTCAGGAAGCCAAATAAAATTGAAATTTTTTTATAAGCAAAGTAATTTATGGATATAAGAATGCTTGCAATGAGAACAAGAGATGCCCAAAACAATACTCAATACAAAAAATGATGTTGCATAATATAAAGCTCAACAACAAGCTAGCCTAAAACAAAACTTCAAGTATATGGAATACCTACATGTGGAAGTTCCCAATCATCAATATCATCATCAGCAACATCCTTTTTCTTCTTTTCAGAATCGTGTTTATTCTGTCCCCAAGCTCTTGATTGTGGCTTCTTGACATGACATCAATCAGAAAAATTAAATAAAACTAAATAAATATGGGAAATATAAACTTGGCTGCATCATTGAAAAAGAAAGGAAGAAAAAAATATCGTAGGTCCGAACCCTCTTCCCACAGAAACAGAAATATCAAACTAATTTGTCAATAAAAAAAATATAAATTTGTTTTTTATTTTTATAGGGAAAGGAAAGTAAAGCAACCTCTTTTGGTTCCTTCTAGAAGCTTTGCGGGCCTTCCTCTTGATCTTGTCGTCTTTGTTCTCAGAGAACCTTCTGCGTTTGCACTCCTGAAGCACACCGGCTTTGAGGACCTCCTTCTTAAAGGGGTTGATGATTCTGTCCTCGGGCTCGTCCTCGCCCACCACGATCTACACATTGAAGTGAAGAATGTTGGAAAGGGAGAGTGCAGTGTATAATATACTCTTAACTGGGGAATCATTATCGATTCCAATTGCACGCGCAGATGCAGATGCTGATGTTGTCACGGCAACCGCTCAAGACCGCTACCTCCCTGTCTCCTTCAACCAGGCCATCAGCGCAACGATGTCGTTCTTCACCGCAATTTTTGCGTTTTTGATCACATGCAAGAAGGAGACTGGGGTGGTGTTCGGTATCGTTGTGGCGGGCAACAGTGAAGAGGAGAAGACATCACCACCTCTCTCTCTCTCTCTCTCTCTCTCTGGCGCGATGGAGACGATGGAGGCCTTGGTAGGGACGTTAGGGTTGCTGCTGGCTGCATTTGCAAATAAATAAAACCAAAATAAATAAAATAATTAAAGATTCAATCAAAGGCGATTTTTTTAAAAATCGTAGTAGGTAAGTAGACTAACAAGGACGGTCTTTATAAAACCGCCTTCGTAACGTTAATATCGAAGGCGGTTTTACAAAACCGTAGTAGCTGGGTTAAAAAAGTTTGATTTATTTTCAAAAATGTCATCGTATGATTTACTACATCGATTTTTTATAACCGATGTAGATATGACGACGTGAAAATATATTTTTCTAGTAGTGAATATTTCATGGAACCACATTTTTCGAGAAGCCAATCAAGAGGTAGATGGCTTAGCTAAATATATGCTCTAGATGTTGATACTGTGTACCATGTTTTCGATTTTGCTCCTAGTTTTATTCTTCATGATTTAAGAGTTGACTCAGCTCATATTTTATTTTCTAGAGGTTTTTAGTCATTTGATTGTACTCCACCAATAAAAACTTCCAACACATTTTATTCATGAAATTAATCTTCATAAGATTCTAACACCTTATTTTCAATTCTTATATCAAATTCGATATCTAAACAAAATATTTCCTTTTTCTAAAAAGAATAAAAATTTAAAGTCTCAATTTTTCATATGCTTAATTGCACATTTTATTATCAAATTTTTATTATTTTATGAATTTTACCATTCAAGTTTATTGTGAATTTTATCATTTAAGTTTTTAATTATTGCATATTTTACCATCATGTTGATAATAAAATGATGTTGTTTTGCAAAAATTGGTAACTTGTTTTAGTGACACGTCAACATCGATAAAATGCAGAAAATTGAAAAATTAAGTGGTAAAATTCAAAAAATAAAATAAAATAAAAGAACTTGGGCACTAAAATTGTAAAATAATAAAAGTTTGATGGTAAAATATATTTTGTCACTAGAACTCAAATTTTAAAAATTTTGGAGAATCAAATTTATCTCTAAAAAGGATAAGTATGTCATATATCTTATCCATTAGGGTAAATCTAAGTTACAACAAGGTAATGATAAAGAAATGGCCACATCTAAAACTTCATTAAAAAAAAATAAGAATGATACACTTAGTGACATAGATGCATCAACATGAAAGCCTAAATGTTTGTATATAGTATAAAAGTCTTGGATATGAAGTAGACTCACTTGTCAACTCGAATAAATGTCAAGAGAAAATGTGTAAATCTTATAAATCAATTGTCACATTGCAATAAAGTTTGAGAATTTCACATTAATTATAAGAAATTACATAAAATGAACTTCATTTGAAAACTTCAATAATGCAATTAGGTGACTTACATTTTCAAGGATGTTCTTTTAGAAGTCTTGATGAATTGAATGCATCATATAATTATATTTTAATTTTTTTTACCAAAATCAATTAAAAATCATTAATTATTAAAATTTTAATTTATAATTAAATTAATAACTCTATTAATCATAATTATTAGTTAATAATTTAACAAATGAACTAAAATCATTAATTTGTAAAACTACGGGAACAAAATGTTAATAATTAAAAACTAGGGGAACCAAAATTATGGATTTGGAAAATTAAGGAAACCAAGATTTCAATTTAGCCTAATTTTTCATAGTTACTCCCCCATCATCCAATTATGGCACCATCTATGCTTATGATAGTGATGGTAGCTGTAAAGATAAAAATTACAAGAAATAGAATTGAATTGTAATTTCAAAACATGTTGCAAACTTTTTTCGTATAATACTTTATCGTTTGTGGAAGCAGATTTTATAGAGAAACTTGAGAAAATAGAGTAGACAATATTTTCAACACTTTATTGTTTTATCAAAAAAATTTGTAAAATGATTTTTGTTTTAACTTCACAATCCAGTGTTAGATATAAATAGGTAAATGTAAGAAAGAAACACAAAGATACATGGCTAGTTTGTTTAAACTAAAAATAAATAATTTTAAAATAAGTATTTTTTAAAAAAAAATGCTTATCTAATAAGCAAATAGGATTTGCTTCTCAAAATACGCAGAAAACTATATTTTTAAAAGGAGAAACATATTAAACAAGCACACTAAAACAACAAAGTTGCTTATTTTTATTAGATTTAAATATGTTTTTATCTCTAATAAACACCCAATTTTTGTGTTTGTTCCCTAATAAATTTTTGTTTTGCGTTGAGTCCTTAATAAAATAACACTTTTATTTTTTATCCTTGATATTTTATTTTAGTCCCTGATAAATTAGAATATTTTGTGTTTGTTTCCTAATAAATTAGCAAATTTTGTTTTAGTCTGGATTAATAACATATGCGAAATATTTATCATGAAGCAAACACAAAATTTTCTAATTTATCAAAGGCTAAAAATAAGTGTCAAGGACAAAAAACAATTGTTGTTTAATTGGTGACTCATGATAAAACAAAAATTTATTAGGGAGAAAATGCAAAAATTGGATATTTGTTAAGTATAAAAAACATATATAAGAATTTTTATTAAAATAAGCGTTTTTTTTTTAACAAATAAGTTTAAACAAACTGACCCTTATATTAGTTCATCTCAATCATCGAGACTACATTGAGTTCTTGGAAACCCACCAAGTTACACTATCTTTCACAATTAAATATACAAGTTTTCTTTTTACAAGTTACTCTCAATTTAACCCAAGTAGTATTCTTTGATACAAAGCAACTTCTGGCTCTTACAAATCTACATATTTGTTTAAGGTTCATGTCTATACCGACTATGTTATCGTCTTACATACATGTATAGAAACGAAGTTCACGGTCTAACTTTTAGGATTTACAAGGTGCTTTGAGAGTTTTTCAAACACTTAGAAAAACCATTACAAGAGTTTGAATACTTGAGAATGAATGCTCTTCCAGGTTCGTAACTTCAGCACTTCAAAACTTCAAGTATGTATATACTTGTTGAGAAAGTAATTGTTGTATCTAAACAACGTTCTTTCGTGTGTTGGCGAAGGAGTTTGTTGGGGCATTAAATACAACTTTAAATTAAATGTTTGTCACCAACTTGTCAATTATTTGGACAAAGTACTCTACTTAATTTTCTTGGGGAGCTCTTCAAATCTTCTTAATCAGAGGTCAAATTGCTTTTCTACAACAGTACATTACAACTTGCTTTTACCTTTTGATGGAGTATGTAACTTTTATCATTTGACTTCTCTCTTTCTCTTTATATGTTTTTTTTACAAATCCTATGAAGAATTAAAACATTCACTATACAAAGGATCAAAGGACATAGCATTAAACTGGTCATAAATACTATAGGGTTTATATGTTATTGTGTGATTCATCTAAATGTAACAAATTATAATACATATAAAAATTTAGTAAAATATAATGAAAAATAATTGTAACGAAAATAATAATAGATAAGAATAAGGTACCAAAAAATGAATATATTATACATCACTACAAAACAATTGACAATTTGTGGCACTTAAAAAAGTCATTTTTTGATGACTAAAAGCTGCCACAAAATGTATTTCTGATGGTGAGGATCAACTATCAGGAGTACCAATGTCAGAAACAATTAGTGGCTGTTTTTAGATGAACGCTGGTAAATTCGTTAGAAAATTTGTGGCGGTTGAAAACAGCCACAAAGTTCGTTTTTGCTTTTTTATTTTCACACTTTTTTTTTTGCGGTTGTAAAACCACCACAAAGTGCATTTTTTCGCCAAAAAAATATTTTTTTTATAAAAAAACTCATACTAATGTTTCTCTAGTTTTAATCATTTCCATTAGTTCAATAATTATTTCCATTCATATTTGATTAAGTATAAAGAATGAGATAATGTATTAAATTTCTATTCTGTCAAATTTCAATACTATCATAATTTGTAATTATTAATATTATCTTGTTGTATAATTTTTCTTTCTTATTTATTCCTATTCACACCACAATCTTCAAAATGATTCATTTCATCCTATAATTATACTTTGCAC
Organism: Glycine max; assembly: GCF_000004515.6. Classification (NCBI taxonomy): domain Eukaryota; kingdom Viridiplantae; phylum Streptophyta; class Magnoliopsida; order Fabales; family Fabaceae; genus Glycine; species Glycine max. The sequence goes on along the minus strand of NC_038241.2, from coordinate 16,073,064 downwards.
CAATAAGTCAATTACATCTTTGATAGAATTAGAATTGCAATTAAGAATATCAAACATAATTTCAAGATGCATAAAACTTCAGTATAATAACAAGCTCCAAGTTCAAACAATGTGCATGCTTAATGTGTTCAAGTAAGGAAATCAAATTAGTCAAACCATTGAAAGTTTGAAACATAAATTACATCCAAAACAGTATATATCAAAAGGAATTAAGCAACATATGTCAAGTTGCATGAAAATTACTATCTAATGATGATCCTCCTCTTGGTGTTGGCCCATCTTGTCCACTTCCTTCATCCTATGAAAAACCATATCTTGTCAAGTGTTAATGATATATTAAATTTAACACAATAATAGGACTTTAGAGAACTATGAAAATGCAATTCTTGTAAGAAAGAAACACAATGTTCCACCAAGAGTCCTTTATTAATCCTACAAGTAAATATATAGTATCTTAGTTATTTGTTCCTTTAGAAATTCTACATATGTTCTTGAGCATTTGGAATTTTTTTATCAAGCTAATTTCAACTAAATCATTCTCCAATGGGAACTAAGTTCAAATTAACGAATGAATATTGTACCTAAAATGAATTAGGTAGTGATTAATGTAATAGGAACTGATTTTACTATGGATTAATAGAGAAAATACTCAAAGAACAAAGATCAGTCATCTGATTACAATCTTAATATGCACTATGCACAAAGTATAGACATTGAGAATGAATATAAACATTATGATATATCTCATCACAATAGTAAAGATAATGAAGCATCCTTAGAACTGCATTAAACAAATCCAAGATTTAGAAAAGCTCTCTAACCTACTTTAAATTTTTAGCTTTACAGTTGCAGCCTTAGTATGATCAAATCATTTGAAAGAGCAGCAACTAACAAGGCAAGTGCAATAATTATACTACCAACAAAAAGAGATCGGTAAGAGTTGATCGTCATAGCTTGTTACTGTCAAGTGGTTATAGTCAACTATTGATCACTTACTCAACAAATACTAGTCATTATAATAAACATGAAGAAAAGGGTATTATTTCTTTCTTTAATAAAAGAAGAGGTAGGAAAATAAAACTAAAAAGTGTAAACAAATATTTTTATGAATGGGAATGTTGACAATAGTTAGGGATTTAAAATTCTAATATAAATAATAATTTAAAACTCACAATATAAAATCATACATTGAGATGACAGCATGATAAGATTTTTTATTTTTATAATAGTTAATTTAAAATGACATGTAGGGATAATAAAGTTAATCCAAAAAGAAACCTTTCACATTTCATTGCACCATATATGTCAAAATGGCCCGCATAGAGCACTTAATTATCATCTTAGTTTTTGATCTTGAAGGACATCTCAATGTCATTTCCTACTAATTATGAGTTTCACAGTGTGCGAAAAGAGTGACTACTTTTCACTCACTTGGACAAGAGAGAAAAAACTGGCTCTGATTGCTCCACGCTTTGCTATCACATTTGATTGCTTGGAATCAGGTGTTAGGAAGATTGAAAGTTTAACCCCACACCATTGGCAATCATATGAATCAGTTAATTAGGACTCAATAAGTAGCATTAATTAGTGGTTCAAGACCCTGAAACTGAATGATATACGATTTGTTATTTAGGCTAATTAACTAGCCATGTAAAGGACAACCTCATCTATAGCAGGAAATCTGCTCCTTAATTTCTAGTAACAACTTATTTATTATTCCTCTGGCCATGAACTGCAAACCTATTACAAAGTATAAATAGTTATAATTATTTAGCCCTGAAAATCTTGATGTGTGCATGTAATAGTGTTTGTAATTGGTTATCGAAGAAAGCAATAACCAGCTTAGAAGAAGTATTGTTGATAAATAATTATGTCTTTTAGATGTGCAGTTAAAGATTCAATTTTCAGCTTAGAAGAGATATGGTTGATAAATAATTATTTCTTGTCGTGTTTTGTATGATTGACCCAAGATACTTAAACCACGTGACTCGTGGTAAGGTATGGTTTCTATTTTTCACCTTTTCCACGACTAGAAAATATGACATACCTAATATATTTGTGAGTGAATTGCTTTAATTGTTGATATTTTTATTCTAGTTTAATTTTTTACTATTGTTAGTGATTAAGTGGTGATTTTTTTTAGTTAATTAGGGAGAGATATAGAGAAGTGGAGACTATATTATCTAAAACAGATTAGCAAAAAAAAAAATTCCATATGCAAAAGACATGAGATAACACAAGAGTGTAATTGGGAATTGGGAAGTGGAGACTCTTAAAGGTTGAACAAACCAGTGCCGAGTGGACTAGTTAGAATCAAAAAAAGAGATGTTAGCAGTAAAAATTTATGACATTCAAGATGTGCTTAAGAAAAGTAGAGTGACTGAACATAAAATCTAGGGAGTGAATTCTTATTTACCTATTATTTATTATCAGCATGCTTGTATTCACTATTAATTTTAATACATAGTTAGGAAGTTGGTTACTCTGATTAGCTTTATAAGCTCGATTGTACCCTTGTAAAATGATCTTTCTCATTTTAATACAATTCTATTTTTAAGTTCTGTGATTTTTCTCTAATTGTCTCTTCTCTCTTGAGCTCAATCATGTTTACTAAATACTAAAAGTATAAAATAACATAAAATTAATACAAGAAAATTTGACAATCAGCAGCAACATAGTATATCATTGGAAAAAGAGTGAATTAGCACTTACAAAATTTGCAAAGGTGATAGGTTTACAAGATATTGAGGAAATGTGTCATTGATATTGCAACTCCTTAATAATATGTGAATTATGAAGAAATAACATATTATCGATATCTCATCATTTAGATTTTGTATTTCTCAAATCGGTACCAATAGCGAGGCGCTGATTCCCAAGGAGAAAAACTAGAATAAAAATATCAACAATTAAAGCAATTCACTCACAACAATTTCAAGTATGTCACAATTAAAGCAATTTATATGATTAATATTTAAAAGTTAAAACATACAAGTTTTCCAAAATAGGATATTCTGGAAATTGACATATTTAATTATATAAAACAATGTGTATTTCAAAATAAAGAGTAAAAAATGAATTCCGAGTCTCTTAATTGCTCCGTTATTCCTACCATAGAAATGCGTATTTCTTTTTCTGCTAAATGTTAGCATGTGTGTTATATGTTTACACCATATCTAATCTAATTGATAAGTGTGGTATAAACTTCAAATTCTACAATCCTCATAAATTTCCTTCCGCCGTTGTACAATTTCTTGTGTAACCATACAAAGACCACAACATCATTTATGATAATGATAATAATTTATGATAAAAAATAGCAACAACATGCAAATTACTAATTAAGATGAACAGTGTAAAAACCATAATGTTCAATATGATTAGGACCCCAAACATCATAATGTAGAGTAGGAAAGGATGACAACTCTATTTATTGATATTGCCATGAAAGCATATCTTAACATAACGGAGATAAGGGACTATGCAATAGAACACGATGAAACAAAATAGAGTTGCATGAACCCTACTAGATCCACAAGATAGTTGTGTGAACACTTTCAGATCCGCAAGAAAAAGTGTCAGATCAACGATTACAGGTGTGCAAGAAAGAGAATATGAGCGTTTTGGACACATAAATATATCAGAGTTTGTAAATCACATTGAGAATAGAAAAGAGTGATGAATCCTAAACCAAAATTGCAAGACCCTAGTGAGATTTCACAGGAGATTGAGAATCCACCATGTTTCGGCACTAGGAAGAACTTTAAACCCTAAATGAGAGCTGGAGTTTAGGCGTTGGTGTTTTGGCGTAGCAAAGGGTCTACACTATTGAGTTATAAATTTTTTAAAAAATAATAATATATTGTAAAGTCTGTTGAAATAGAATTAAAAAATTATACAAAAAATTAAAATTGGTGATTGGTAAAGTTATTACTTTATTACTGTTAAGTGACACGCATACGAAAAAAACCGTCAAAAAAACATTGTTTTTTTAGTGTATTTGTGAGCGAGATCAGTGGAACATTATAACTTATAATGCATGGTATGGTAAGTCGGGCACAAACCATAATTTAAAATTATAGTGCACCATAACTATTTCAGATTCAAATACTGCACCATATGTGATTATAAACACCTAAATTGTGATTATACTATCTTTTAAAACTTTTCTAAATTCAAATACACAAATAGTACAACATAATTATTTTAGCCAATTTAAAATTATATAATTATCTTATTTTAGAATAATCTTAATTACCTTAATTATAACATATATATTGATAATATTTAATTTAATTATTTCAAATTTAGAAGATATATAGTTATTCTAATTACCTTAATTATTATATTTATATAATTTAATGAAGTAAAAAATAAAAAAAAATCTCTAAAAAAACTTTCGGCTCATCCTTAATTATTTTTGTCATAATAAAAATAAATATTATAATAAACATAAATATTTCAAATTAAAAGATATAAATGTTCTAATTAGCTTAATTAATATTTATATAATTTTATGAATTAAGAAGTAGAAAAAACATTCTCTATTATATTAAAGATAAACATAAAGATTATTCAAAAGAAAATGCTGAAGAGTGCATATTCATTTGGTACAAAATCATATACTTCCTTAGTCCTATTATAATCATCATCTAAGAAAAAAAAATTATCTTAAATAATTATTACTTTAATTTTTTAAAATAATATTAATTATTTTTTTTACTTATATTCCTTATATATTAAGGATGAATTATAAAATCTAAAAAAAATTAATAATATTATAAGATTAACTTTATAAATTTATTATTATTTATTTATTTATTATTTTTTCTTGATCTAGATAATCTAAGATAATAATTATTTTAAAACCAAGAAAGTATAAGACAATCCACCCTAAATTGCGTCAAATATGTTATGTTTTTAATTTAATATTTATTCAGTAATATTTTAACAAGTGGATTTCGTCCGTATTCGTACCAAATAATATTGTTATATTAAGATCATTTCTAATTAGTTAATAATATAAATTTTTACATTAATGATATATTAAAATTAATTCATAATAGAATTAAAAATAATCTATTTGGATTAAATAATTATTTCTTCAAATTCGATCTGTGCTCATCTAACACACAACAGTACAAGCACTATAATAATGCATGCAGTTAACTTTTTAATTAAACTACATGTTATGACAGGATGTATCTAGTATAATTTGATTTATTAAACATGGTTGTCTGGAGTCAATGACTCAAAGCCAGTACAGGGAATGAGAATCAGTTATTAAATTATTTTATATTAATGTCAATCCATCTAGAAGTGAATTACTATCAAATAGAAAAACGCGCAATTATCGATAATAAAGTATTATAATCCGATCCTTTCTATAGTAATAATAAATAAAAGGATACCTCATTTGAAAATTGTTTTTGGTCTCCATGAATTTGTGTTTCTTAATTATTCTAAAAATTATTTATTACATCTTTCAAATCCAACTACAATAAAATAATACAAATTGAGAAAAAAAAAAAAAAAGAACTGTATACGTTCATATATAACTACCTTTAACTACTATTATCTTTACTTTGAACTCTACAATCCCACTATACATACCTCACTTTCAATTTATCTCTTTGTTCATAATATTTTTTTTTCAACAAAATAAAAAAAATAGAAATAAAAGCAATGGTAGAAATTTAAAAATTTCTATTATTTTTTCTCCACTTTTTTGAAATTTTTTTTCTCTCACTTCTTCTATTCACTCCGTACGAAAGTTATCCAATATTATTTTATTTTTTGAATTTTTCATGTTTCAAGATTTATTTAACCACTCACGGAACTATCCACATTTCTTTTTATTCTAAATTACCCACAATTTTGCTAGTAAACGGTTCACAAAAGCAAAAAAGAAAATAAAAATAAACCAACATGTTGTTTTTAACATTGCACACCATTTTCTCTTCTTCTTCCTTCATCTTTCACCTTTGTTACTTGTATTTCTCTTTCTTTTATTGCATTTTCATGTTTTTACTTTCTCTTTATAATTATCTTTTTGGTTGTAATTTGGTTTGCAAATTCATTTTGTTTAGATTCAAAAGGATGAAAATTATAATTGTGTCAATTATAACAATGCATTCAAGGTCCATTTTTTTACTATTGTTTTCATGTTGTTCAGGAGTCACATTGGTGAATGCTAGGAAACAATTCAACACATTTAATACAACCCAAACTTCCATGATCCGTCCATGATCATCTATGATTGCATACCTTGTGTTTCAAGCAAGAAGGAAGTAGCAAAGGAAATAATTTTTTCTATATGTGTAGAACCTGCACTTCAAGCAAGAAGGAAGTAATGACCCATTCTTTTAATTTTTTTTTTCATCATATATTTTGTTATCTTTTTATTCAATACATCTATTGTTATATCTCTAATCTTTTCTATCATCATCATCATCTATTGTCATATTTCTTTTCTTTTCCTTCATCTAATCAACTTTTTGATTCATTAATTTTCCTCATTAATCAATGTTGTTTTAAAATATATTACTAACTCATAACAATCAAATGTTTTTTTCAATTTGAAAATCTTAGTTTCCTTTATTTTTTTAATTTTAATTTTAATTTCAATTTGAAATCCTTAGTTTACTCTCATTTAAATTTGAAACCAATTTTTTTTGTCACAAAAGAATTCTAATGTTTTTTTATTATTTATCTATTTTTGTTATCGTTTTCTTCTTCATCTAATGTAATACTTTATCTTTTTCTTCATCTATTTTATTTGATCTTATCAACTTTATGGTTTCTCTTCATATTAATCAATGTTTTTAATATATTACTAAATCACAACAATTTAATTTCATTTTCAATTTGAAATCTCTATTTTTTTTTAATTTTTTCATTGTTAATTTTTAATCAACTTTTTTAATTCATAAAAAATTATAATTTATTTTTAATTTTTGTACTTACCAAAATCCAGAGTTGTTCCATGTCAGGGTGGACGTAGCCAATATGGGCTCTAAGATCTCGCATGTCGGACTGAGAGTTCCCTTTGTTAAGAGGACAAGAGGGGGGACTTACAAAACAAAAGCTTGTGACGCTCAAGTAAGTACGTAAGTTAGGAGAGTATGCATGAGTGTGAAAAAGTGAGATGAGACCTGGTACATATAGAGTGGAATGGGAGCTACAGGTCCTTGTTTGTAGGGGCTGTTACGATGGTATAACAGTCCTTGCAGATAATTACTAGCTTGTAGATAATAACTAGTACATAATTATAATTTACATATAATGTGTAACTTGTAGATAATTGGATACCTGCTATGAGATAAAGACATTACAACATATTCAAATAATAAAGTGGTTAGAGATAACCTGTTAGTTTGAGAGCTTGGTTGCTAAGGGCATGGCGTGTGTCTCGGAGTGCCAGGTAGCTTGCCACATGTATTTTGTGGACCCCGAACAGTACATAAGCCCCCTAAGCTCTAGCTGGCTTGTGGCCGAAAAAGGTTGTCTAGTGTTGAGCGTAGTAGTAGCCTTGACAAGTAGGAAGGTCACGAGTTTATCGAACCCCTAAGCATGGACAAGAGTTGTCCAGTGTTGAGAATGGTAACCTCGACAAGTGGAAGAGTTACGGGTCTGTGAGGCTTGTCAAGCCCCCCAGCTTGGACAAGTGTTGTCCGGGTTGCTTCTATCAAGTTGTTCGAGGTGAACATGCTTTTGGTTTTGTTGGCGAAATCAAACGTGTCAAGTGAGGGAAGTCTCTGTATTTGACATTTTTGCCCTTTTTCTGACTGTTGGAGAGTGCATTGAAGACAAACGTTTCATTTTTCTTTCTGCAGTAGGAAAGTATAATTCATGCACGTTGCTCTTGCATATGTGTCACTCATGGAGTGAGCACGTACTGAAGACGCGGTACATGGGTGAGGGAGTTGTGCCGTGGTGCGAAATTTTAGGGCACCATTTCAGCTCCCGCCAGTTACCAAAGAGTCGCGCCTCTACTTTAAATGGAGTGGATGTTTTGATTTGTGACCACCATCGCTTTTCTGCCTTATCTTCCTGAAACTTCCTTGTCTTCATGCTTACGATTTGCGATTCCCTTTCTTCTTTATTTGTCTTCTTCACTTTCAAGGTATTCTTCTTCTACAATGTCTTTCATTTCTGACTCCGCCATGGGCATGGGTGGTAACGACTCTGGGGGTTCGATTCAGCAACCCTTGGTGGACTGAGAGGTCATCCCCATTGGCGATTCCTCCTTGGAGGAGACTCGCCAAAGGGTTTCTGATAGCGAGTCCTCTTCCTTGGAGAGGTTGACGGTCTCACACCGTGTTGGCGCAGCCTTTGACTTCTTCTCTAAACGGGGAACCCGTTCCAGTAACCACGATTCTTCCCCCTTCTATTTCTAGAAAAGCAAGGAGAAGTGGTGGCAGGGACGTTAAGGCTTCCCCCCGAGTGTGGCGTAGCCATAGTGTGTTGGGTCACTATCGTCCCCCCTGCTATTGCTTGCTATGAGTGGGTGAGGGATGATGTTTTGAAATATTAGTCCTCCCTTACCTCTGCGACTAGTGTCACTGCTTTGTAGCACCAAGTGAAATTGGCCAATTCGAAGGATTCCTGCAAGCTAACCATCCAAGCTTATGGGAGTGACAATTTCCCTTTTCTGAAGGCAGCATCGGGCAGTCTACCCTTATTTTTCATGTACAAGTGTCTTTTCGAGGTCTTCGGTCTAGTTCTCCCCCTGACTTCTTTCTAGTGTGCTCTGCTTAAGCACTTAAACATAGCCCCTTCTCAACTCCACCCTAATAGTTGGGCCATGGTAAGAGCCTTTGAGGTCCTATGCCCTTTCTTCAACATCCGACCTAGTGTGTCTATACTTTTTTTCAGATTAAATAGACGGGCAAGATAGGCTAGGTCTCCTTGAACAACATGTCCAAGAAGTTGTTTGAGTTCAACTCAAACGTGTTTCGCCACTTCTAGGACTGTTTCTTCAAGGTCTTGGCTACTAACATTGTAATTGATGGCTTGCCATTGATGTTCAACCGGGACGGGGAGCCCCACTTCTCATTCTACTAATAGTCTGGCACTACCAGGTTCAAGTCTTTCGATGAGGATCTGTTAACCCTTTTGGAGAGGGTCGACAGGGCTATCTTGGAGCAGTTGTCGGCCTCGCTGGATGCGTGGGCCATTTTGTCTTTTCCATCGGCAGGCGATCCCCTCGTTGCCTTGGACGGTAAAATATTTTGCCTCTTCTTCCTCTTTTGTGTCTGAAGTATATATTGTGGCTTGAATTAACACTTGTCGTGTCTTGCTTGTTTTGTAGGTAGAATGGGTGACTTTTCTTAGAGGCCCCTAGTGAAGTAGGTTAGACCTGCTAGTAGGATTGTGCCACCTGTTGTTCCTTCTGTTGTAGAAGGGAGTCAACCCATTGTTGGGATTGACCCTACTAATAAAGTTGTTGAGGTCTCCCCCAACATGCTTTCCTCTGTTTTGGCTAAGAGAAAGCATGATGATGGTGTTGGGGTGTCAGGTTGCAAGAAGTCAAAGGCACCTTCCAGCCTTCAAGCTATGAGGGAAGCTGCCAGGTTGATGCTCAGTTCGGGTTGCCCCTCCAATTTGTAGGGTCCCCCTTGGCTCTGTCGGCCGTTCAGGCTATTGCTCTTATTGTTGCCGCTCATGCTCCTCCTCCTCCTGCTACGTCTACCCAGGAGATTTCTGCTTCTCCTGCTACTGAAGTTAGTGCTCTGGTCGCTTCGGACGATCCTGTTAAGGCTCCTTCATCCACCACTGCCACACCCTTGCTAAGTGCTGGTGTAGCAACCACAAGCGCTCTCGCGATGCCGCCTCCTTCTTCTTCAGCTCCACCAATTCTCCCCTCAGTTGTCTTAGCGTCAGTGTCACCTTCCACCTCTTCTCACCCTAGTGTTTCTTTGGATCACATCTACACTTCTTGAGATGTTGATTTATTGTCGGGTATGGGATAGAAGTCGGAGCGAAAAACCCCAGTTAACTTTGTGTCAACCTTTGATAAGAATATTATTTGATCAGTTGGGGTTCTGAACGCTATAGATTCTGCCAAGGTCTTCCCTCAGCAAAGTTTGGTGATCCTGGAAGAGATTGGGCAAAAGCACCAAGAGGTGTTAAGTAAGGTGGCGTCCGAGGCTAAGGTTGCCAAATGGAGGGCCACAGCTCGTATAGTTTGGAGAGTGGAGCCCCCTAAGGTGGCCAATGCCATCATCGCCTTCGTTAAGGCCGTGAAGTTGAAACATCAGCTATCATCCAAAGTTGGTAGTGTTCTTGCCAAGTTGTTGTGCACTAGATTAGATGGTGACAAGCTGTTCGAGTGCTACAAAGGCTTGTAGAGGAAGAAAAATGAATTGGCTAGCGAGGTGGAGAACACTGTGACTGAGAAGGAGAAGTTTGCCGAGGTGGTTGCTGACTTAGAGGCCCAGTTGAAGGCATCAGAGTCTAGGCTGGAGGAGTTTGAGCTAAGGGTGCACAGGGAGAGGGAGGCCAATAAATAACTTAAAGAGGAACTGCTAATGTACATAAAGGAGGTTGTGGAGCAGCATGAAAAGGGTTTTCATAAGGTCGTTAGGCAAGCTAGGTTCTTTGCCAAGGACCTTGACTTGGGTCTTTTGACCCTTTCAAGGACGTGAAGGAAGGTGTTCTGCTTGACAAGAAAGATATAGCTAGGAGGAGGTCGTCGAGGGCAGGTTGCTGAGGAGCGAGGCGATGTGCTAATGTTTAGGTTGCCTTGTATTTGTTTTTCTTCATTGGATTTTTGGGTCGTAATAGCTATGTAATCATGACAATTATTTTTCTTTTGATAATGCATTTGCTTTCATTCGTTGATGAATTTATTCCTATTTAAATGTCTTGTAGGTTGCCTTTTGTCAATGCAATGCACTGTTACTTGTGGTAGTAAGGATAGGCCACCTTGATAAGTGAGATTTTGGCGGTGTAGGAAGTAGGATCTTGATGTCTTTGTATGAAATAAAAAGCTAGATGACACAAAATCTTCTCAGGTTTTGTTTCAACCTGGTTGAAGCTCTTGTCAATCATCTTGGTGTTGCTTCCTTTCGTCTTGCAGAGCTTTTCCCCTGATGTTTGTGAGTAGTTAAGTTGGCTTTCACCTGATTGAAGCTCTTACTGACCAGTTGGGTGGGAGCTTGCTTTGCCTTGTGGAACCTAGACCATTGGCTATACTTGTCATAGTTCCAAAGGAGTGAGCTTACCAAAAGCATGTCTTAGGTTTTTGTAGGAGTATGTACCAAGGGTGGATCTTGGATTTGACGAGCCTTTGGCGAAGTGAGACTCACCAACAATAGGCCTAGGGTTTGACGAGCCTTTGGAGAAGCCAGACTCACCAAGGATACACCTTAGGTTTAAAGAGCCTTTGGAGAAGCGAGACTCACCAAGGACAAACCTCGAGTTTGACGAGCCTTTCGAGATCCAAGACTCACCAAGGGTGGACCTTGGGTTTGACGAGCCTTTGGAAGAGCGGGGCTCACCAAGGACGGACCTTGGGTTTGACCAGCCTTTCAAGCTGCAAGACTCACCCAGGTGAACCTTGGGTTTGACGAGCCTTTGAAGGAGTGAGACTCGCCAAGGGCGGATTTTGGGTTTGATGAGCCTTTGGAGTTGCGAGACTCACCATGGGCGAACCTTGGATTTGACGAGCCTTTGGAGGAGCGAGACTCAAAAAGGCATACCTTGGGTTTGACGAGCCTTTGGAGAAATGAGACTAACCAAGGACGAACCTTGGGTTTGACAAGCCTTTGGTGAAGCGAAATTCACCCACGAGGGACCTTGGGTTTGACCAGCCTTTGAAGAAGCAAGACTCATAAGGGATGGACCTTGGGTTTGACGAGCCTTTGGAGGAGCGAGACGTACCATGGAAAGACCTTGGGTTAAACGAGCTTTTGAGGATGCGAGACTCACCAAGGGCGGACCTTGGATTTGACGAGCCGTTGGAGGAGCGAGACTAACCAATGGTGGACCTTGGGTTTGACAAGCCTTTGGAGCTGTGAGACTCACCAAGGAAAGACCTTGGGTTTGACGAGCCTTTGGAGATGCAAGACTCGCCATGGTCGGACCACGAGTTTGACAAGCCTTTGGCGAAGCGAGATTCACCAAGGACAAGCCTTCAATTTGACAAGCCTCTAGAGAAGCAAGACTAACCAAGGAAAAACCTTGGGTTTGACGAGCTTTTGAGGATGCGAGACTCACCAAGGGCAGACCTTGGATTTGACGAGCCTTTAGAGGAGCGAGACTAACCAATGGTGGACCTTGGGTTTGACAAGCCTTTGGAGCTGTGAGACTCACCAAGGATAGACCTTGGGTTTGATGAGCCTTTGGAGATGCAAGACTCGCCATGGGCGGACCACGAGTTTGACAAGCCTTTGGCAAAGCGAGATTCACCAAGGACAAGCCTTCAGTTTGACAAGCCTCTGGAGAAGCGAGACTAACCAAGGAAAAACCTTGGGTTTGACAAGCCTTTGGCGAAGCGAAACTAACCAAGGACGGACCTTGGGTTTGACGACCCTTTGGAGAAGTGAGACAAACCAAGGACGAACCTAGGGTTTGACGAGGATTTGGTGAAGCGAGACTCACCAAGGATAGGCCTTGGGTTTGACGAGCCTTAGAGGATACGAGACTCACCAAGGGTGGACCTTGGGTTTGCCTTTGGAGGAGCGACACTCACAAAGGGCAGACCTTGGGTTTGATGAGCCTTTGGAGCTATGAGACTCACCATGGGCGGACCTTGGGTTTGACTAGCCTTTGGAGGAGTGACACTCACAAAGGGCAGACCTTGGGTTTAATGAGCCTTTGGAGCTATGAGACTCACCAAGGGCGGACCTTGGGTTTGACAAGTCTTTGGAGAAGCGAGACTAATCGAGAGCGAACATTGGGTTTGACAAGCCTTTGGAGAGGCAAGACTCAACAAGGACAAACCTTGGGTTTAATTATCCTTTGGAGCTATGAGACTTACCAAAGGTAGACCTTGGGTTTGACAAGCCTGTAGATATGCATCGATGCTCACTAAGAGTGAACCTTGGGTTTAACAAGCCTTTAGAGAGGCAAGAGTCACCAAGGACGGACCCTTGATTTCACGAGTTTTTGGAGATGCGAGACTCACTAAGGACGGACCTTGGGTTTGATGAGCCTTTGGAGATGCAAGACTCACCAAGGGCGAACCTTGGGTTTGACGAGGCTTTTGAGAAGCAAGACTTACAAAGGATGAACCTTGGATTTGACGAGCCTTTAGCGAAGCCAGACTGACCAAGGAAAGGCCTTCGGTTTGATGAGCCTTTGGAAAAGCGAGACTCGCTAATGTGAGCCAATTTGATTTGTTTCAAATCTAAACACCCAAAATAAACTTTGAGCCAATTTGATTTTTTTGTCTTCAAACTAAACTCAAAGAATAGTTATAAATAAGACTAAGGTCCTCTTTACAAGTTTTGATAATGAACATATAAAAAAAAAAACACAAGTAATTAGGGGTGGGTAAGCGGGCGAGCCGCATTAGTAGCGGACCAGACTAGTCCGCCCCGCTTCTTATACGGACCAAATAAATTGGTCCGCCCCGCCCCGCGGACCCCGCGGGTCAAACGGGCCGGTCGGTAGGTCTAATTTTAAAAGAATTTCAATTTTAATAAAAATACAATACAATCAAATTAAGTTCAATATAGATGTAAATAAAATTTTAATAATTAGTCAATTACATCAATAAAATAAATAATGTCTTAACAAAATAAAATCCAAGCAATAAATCTAAAATATGAAATTTAAACATCTCTAACAACTAATGATTCAATATTTGAAGTAGCTTGAGCCTTCTCCATCTCTACATTTAAGAGTACAACAACAATGAATCAACCCTAACAAAAATAGGATAAACAAATTCTAGAGAGAGAAGAGATGTATTTTGTGTGGTGGCGCAGTGATGGGCTGAGGCTGTGCTGCTGTGGTGTGTCGCGTGACTGCGTGAGTGAGTGTGAGTCGCGTTTTGTTTTCCTTATAAGGGAAAGAGTCGTATGACTTGCGCGTGCGTGACTACGTGCTGAAGAAAAACCGTGAGGAGAAAAAATGTTCTTAGTCTATTACAATGATGCTAAATATGTGAGCTATTCTTTATAATAAAAATATATTGAAATATCTTTAAAAATATTTATTTAACAATTATTTTTAGCTTAAATGATAAGAATTAATATTTTTATTATTTATGACTTGCAGATATAAAAAAGATAGATTAAAAGAAAAAAAAGATCGAGAAAATATCAAAAAGGAAGATTTGTAGCATGTTATCACTTATCTTTTTTTTTATCTTAATCTTTTATTTTTCTTATTTTATCCATTTTTATCTTTATCATTTTTTAATTTAAATATTTTATTTTTATCTTTAAATCTTTATCTTATCTAATATATTTTTTTATCTATTATTTTAAAAGAAAAGTTTGAAGTGAAAATGAGAAAATCAAACGTAATATAATTAGGTCAGAGTCACACAAATCCAAGCTAATGCTGGTTGCGGACAACTCGCGAACTCCGTGGGCCAATCCTGCATAGTCCACGGGTTAAGCGGGACAGACCTAAAAAATATGACATAACAATAAATCGTTTAAAAAAATTGGTTTGTAATCTCCACGGGTCGCCCTTGGCCTGTTAACCCACCCCTAATAGTCAATTTGATCTTAGAATAGATGATGATGCAAATTATACCGCGTAAACAAGTTCAGAAAGGAAGTGTTAGTTAATTATTAAGGGTGGCGTTGGTTTATTACCGAGCGGGGGAGGCTAAGCACGTAACTAGCGTATCTAAAATAGCACAATTTCACACTTTCTGTTGGTAAAACAACAGTTTTGTTGGGGGGACAAAACGAGCTAGAACTTTTATTTTCTCTGTTCTAACAGAGAAAAAGATGAGATGAGAGAGACCTTGACTTAGTTAAAGAAAAAAAAAAAAACAAGGGTGCAACATTTTGACTTTGTGTGAAGGGGGCTTTTGTTTTTAAGCCTTCCTCTTCGTCTCTAAAGCCATCTTCTTCGATCATCGTTGTTGCAAAGAAGTAAAAGCAATTGAAGAAGGGAAAAAACAGTTCTCTTTCGTTCCTTAATTTCAAAAACCGCGAAAAAGTGCGAAACGCAAAACGATGGCTGTGGTGGTTAGCGATATGCATTGCGCTCCGAAAACGACGTCGTCTCTGCGAACCGCATTGTTATGAACTGAGGTTTGTTACTTTGTTTTGGTTCTGTGGTTGAAAGGCAAAAGCCATGAGGTGGTTGCCCACGCTTTCGTTCTCCCCTTCGAATTCTTCTTCATCTTCTTCGTCGTCTTCTTCTGCCTCCGCTGCTTCCGCCGTGGATCACCGCCGGAAGGCGTGGCTCTTCGGAAATTCGTCGAAGAAGCGCGCCTGCCACGTCGGCGACCACGACGAAGATGCACTAGTTTCTTCCCCCGGCACGCCTCAGCAGTTGCCTCTGCCGGAGCTCTCCGCCGCCGCCGTGCTCCGTCAACAAGACGGTGAGTGCCGCCTTCCCTCGCCCAAGGACGCTGCACCCACCACCACCGGCTTTCGGATGAGGAGGTTGATTTTTCAATTTTCCCTTTGTTTTCTTCAACCAATTTTTTTTAAATGCTTTTCAATTGTGTTAGGGAAGCTGCGTAGTCAATTCAATTATCATTGATATCCATCATTCCTTAATTTTGATTTGCATATTTTTTATCGTTTCGGATTGGATCATGAGATGCCATATATTTGTGCTTGTAAATTGAAAGTTTATGGCACTGTTTGCATAAACTTTTCTATAAACACTTATATGAGAAGAAGGAAAAAAAAGAAGATAAAATTAATTGAGTTTCTCTCGTAAGTTAAACTCAACTTATGCATCTGAGTTTTTGGAGAAGTTAGATCAGTGATCTTCTACAAAAGTTAAGTGCACAAGTTGATTTTAATTTATGAGAAAAGCTCAATTCATTTTACATTTTTTATTTTCTTCCCCTATAAATGTCTATGGAGAAGTTTATTCTGACATGATTGATTATGCATTGTGGTTTTGTACTGTGCCTTTCCATGTGTTTGAGGAAGAGATTTCAATGGTGAGTTTGTTAACCTATTTGGCTGAATCTTGTAATGTAACAGTGTTTTTGCTAGCCAAGAGACAAGAAGAAATATGGAGCAGGCTGAAACTAGGTCACCGAGAATGGTGCAGCAAGATGCAAGTGGTTGCAGTGAGAGTGCTCGAGATAATAGTAATAATAACTTGGTGAATGTCCCTCGTAGGAGGAGTATTTCAGGTAGTTCTTCTGCAAGTCCTTCAATGAGTCCTCAGAAAACAAGGAATGGTGATTTTGTGCCATATTATTACACGTATTCCAAAGGAAATCAGTTCTGGTCCGCACCAGAAATGCCTTCTTGTGAAGCAGGGTTGCTACCTCCTGCCTTCTTTGATTTATCCGCGTTAAGCACAGAAGCTTCCCTTTCTCCCAACTCCCATCAAAGTCTACAGATGAAAAGTTCCCAGAAACACACCAGAACTTTTAGTGGACCTCCATCCCCCATACATTCCATGTTACCACTTGAGATCTCAACAGCACGCCATGAAAGTAATGCTCCTCCTGTCGGTGTTCACCCATTGCCCCTGCCTCCTGGAGCTGCCTTGACCTCACCGCCTGCTGCTGCTACCTTTTCCCATGCCGTGGCTAAGTCAGAATCGTTCCCAATGAAAAGCCAATGGAAGAAAGGGAAACTTATTGGGCGTGGGACGTTTGGAAGCGTTTATGTCGCAACCAATAGGTATGTAAATGTTTCGTGAGTATTTTAAGATCTTCTGTTGTCTCTTTTCTAAGGCTCTGAAACAGATGCTGCTTCTTGACAGGGAAACCGGAGCATTATGTGCAATGAAGGAAGTAGAGTTATTTCCTGATGATCCAAAATCTGCAGAGTGTATAAAGCAGTTAGAGCAGGTTGGTTGTCCATTACTTGCTTTTTACCACTATCTAATTGGCAGCTGTGTAAGATGTACAAACTGTGTAGAGTGTTGTGTGTCATGTGTTTTTTTTGTTATCACAGTACATATCATATTTGTTAATAGGACTTTGTGGGATTTCACTACAGAAATCTGTGTGGCAAATAGTCAATTTCTTTGGAATAGTAATTCTCTTTCCAATTCTGAATGAGAACACATTTTCAGTCGCTTTGAATTCTCTTATTATATAAGAAAACTGGGAACTGATGGCTGCATGATTAAGAACATCTTATAATTCTGCTCAGCAAATTTGCTTCTGAAATGTTTTATCATGAAACTTCTAATAACTAATGCAGCTGCTTTATAATTGTATTTGTAATTAAAATTATTTTCTTGTTGAACAGTTAAGACACTCAGTTCAGATTGACTAGTCTATTAATTTACCTTTATTTTTTTGTTCTATGCCTTGGCTGATATCATATATTTTGGAGTGATGCTCCTAAATTTCGTTTCTGTCCATTATAATTGAATACTTGATGAGGTTATCTCTATTTTTAATGGCTTGGCTATATATATATATATATATATGTATGTATATATTTTATCCTTCCCCAATAATTTTGAAGATATGTTATTTCTTATATCTTCTTTATCCTTCTTATTAATTTATTCTTTTTCTCCAGGAAATTAAAGTTCTTAGCAATCTAAAACATTCAAACATCGTACAGTATTATGGCAGTGAAATAGTAAGCAATCTCCTACTTCAGAATTAGCTGCTCAAGATTAATAATCATTATTCTGTAACAGCCTTAAAAACCTTCTAACATCTTTGGGTTATGTGTTTGCAGGTTGAGGACCGGTTTTATATTTATCTGGAATATGTTCATCCTGGTTCAATTAATAAATATGTCCGTGAACATTGTGGTGCCATAACAGAATCTGTTATTCGGAATTTCACTCGGCATATTCTCTCAGGGTTGGCTTATTTACATAGCAAAAAAACCATTCATAGGTACATTCACCAGCTTGAAGTGCTTCATACTAACTTGAACTCAACCTTTAGAATGATGCATATGCAACTACTTCGTTTTTGTTTGAAAAATGATTATGTTTTCTAGAATTTTAATTCATTTTAGATTTGGAACTTTTTGTAACATGTTTATTTATTGTTTGTTCTCATGTATGCATATAGGGACATCAAAGGGGCTAACTTGCTTGTTGACTCTGCTGGAGTTGTTAAGCTAGCTGATTTTGGGATGGCTAAGCATGTGAGTTCCAAGTTTCCCCTCTCTTTGATTTGCATTTTCTACTCTCATTCCTTTTGCATTGCAGAGAATGGTTCTCTTATTCCTTTGAGTCTTTGTATTTCTACTTGTTAATATGATTATCTATTTATTGTTGAAAAATTCCCAAGAAGAAATTGGCATTAGAAACACATGCCGTAAGTTAAAAAACTGAACATTATTGCTTTCAAAATTCCTTTCTC
This sequence comes from Glycine max, assembly GCF_000004515.6. NCBI lineage: Eukaryota > Viridiplantae > Streptophyta > Magnoliopsida > Fabales > Fabaceae > Glycine > Glycine max. Next base: position 16,054,616 of record NC_038241.2, on the reverse strand, counting down.
TTCATTGAGCTTAGCAATTTTATCACCACTTAAAGCAAATTCAGTTGTTTCTGAATAAACTTCTAGCATAATAATCAGGTACTGCATGAATTCTTTTTCAATTTCATTGCTCTAGTAAGTATTTTCAAGCTTTGATGCTTATTCTGTGCTGTTGAATTCTGGTGTTTCATTAAGTTTAATCTGTACATGAGGTGTTTCATTAAGTTTATAACTTGGGATCTTTATGTTGCACAGCTTACTGGGTTTGAAGCTAATCTTTCTTTGAGGGGAAGTCCATACTGGATGGCTCCAGAGGTATAGTTTTACTCTACATTACCCTGTAATGTCTGTCTCGCACATTCCTCACTAACACTTCGATTCTCATACAGCTTTTGCAGGCTGTGATACAAAAGGATAACAGCCCTGATCTTGCTTTTGCTATTGATATTTGGAGTTTGGGTTGTACCATCATTGAAATGTTCACTGGGAAGCCTCCTTGGAGTGAATATGAAGGAGTAAGCACCTGAAAAAAATTCTCATTTGTATCTTTTCAACTTTGTTATTCTCTGGCTACTTCAATAACCATATAGTTTAAGATTTCTCACTGGTAATAGAATTCCAATGGTTTTCAAAACTACTTATTTAGACATGGTTTTATATCTGCTTATATGAGAATGAGATTCTGAAGTTTGGTACTGGAGGATAATGTGCCAACTTTTTACTTATTTTGGCAAACCTCAATTTAACAACCAGCTAAGGCATCTTTGAGCCAACTTTTTTCTGTTTGCAACTTGTGGATTTGCCAGAGATGCTGTATGCATATGGGTCCTTTATTTTTTAGCTTGCTAAATAAATTTTTTTTCTAATTATGCAGGCTGCAGCTCTGTTTAAGGTTATGAAGGAGACCCCTCCTATACCTGAAACACTGTCATCTGAGGGTAAAGATTTTTTGAGGTGCTGCTTTAAGAGAAATCCAGCAGAGCGGCCAACAGCTGCGGTTTTACTAGAACATCGATTTTTGAAAAACTCGCAACTGCTGGATGTTTTATCTTCCACCCAGCTGTATAATGAAACAAGCTTCATGGTAAATACAACCGTTGTGCCACTTTTATATTTGTCAAACCATGCTATTTATTTGGTATTAAAATTTTCTTTTGTTTGCAGGACAAACCACATACTCCAAGTAGGCAATCTGAAAATAGTTATGATCAGTTGTCAACCCCCTGTGCAAAGATTGCAAAGGGTAAAGCTGCTGAGAGGCGAGGATTTCTCATTTCTTCGTTTGATATTCTCCCTGCATACTTGGACCAATAATGTAATCCTGTTTTCGGTCTATCTTTTTGGCCTGCCACGATCTATTGCCTGCTTTTTATGTGCCATTCTTTTTCTCTGCTGAAGTTGGGAATCATCTAACAATAACTTCCGCATAGCAGGGGTGTCATAGGGTGTTCTTTTACTTCCTTCTACTCTTGAAGCAGTTCCCATGTTGTAATGTACCGCACACACATTCCAGTACCTTTGATTGTCTGTGACTGTCAAACGAAAAACAAAATATGATCTTTAAAAATGACTGTGCTGAGGGAAGTTTTCATCATTTATGCCAATGACAGGGCCCCATTGTTGTACTATAGTTTTCAGGGACGCTCAAGTAGAGACTTGCAGCTGTTGCCATTATAGGTTCTCTTTTGCTTAGGTTTTTTTTTTTTTTTTTTTTTTTTTCTGAGGAAAGAAAGTGAAGAGCTTTTTCATTGTGTAAGTTATGCTGGACGAGAATATAGCAGCAATTTTAGAATAATATTATTATACTAACTTAGAGCAATGAAGCAATTAACCTTCTAAGGTGCACATTTCTACCTCCATCGATATTAGGATGAAGTGAATAATACGTAGACATTAGTGTGCTTCCCTCTTGGTTTCGTGGGGATTCTGATTTCGTTGCTTATGTTAGATGTGCCAATACACCCCAGATGTGTTGTAATTGTAATAAAGACTCTCAAAATTTTGAGTTACAAAAATTGTATTCCCACATGTTAATGCCCATAATGTGGAAGAATAAATTGTTGATACCTTTTTAGAAGTGTATCTTGTTAGATTTCAGCTTAAACAAGCAAGTCTACTAGAATAAGTAAAATTTATCGACATGAACTATAGGTTTTGATATCATGATAAATTTCAGTTTAAAATCAATTAACATTAAGTGAAATTATCCAATAAATATATAAGTTGCACCTCAAAAATTAGGACAAGGATGTGGGGCTTCTTAATATATCTTATGCTCTTCTTTCGTGCTACCTCTGCCCAAGAAGGCTATAGACAATGTTGATACATAAGTAAATAAGGTTTTCTTCTTTCGTTTGCCTTTTTGTTAGGATAAGTTTCATGATTGAAATGTTCACCCCAAAAATAAATTGGGTGATTTTTGTCGAGATAGCAGAATGACAACGGGCAAAAAGTAACAAAACTACTCATTATAAAAACTTCTGGCGATTTTAATTTAGTCTTCAAATTTGGCACCTCCAAAACATTCAAGTCCAAACAACTTGAAGTGACAAAATAGAAACGAAAACGGTAAAACAAAGACAAAAAAGTAACACAGAAAATTAAAAATTTATTTATACACGTAATCATATTGTAAAATATGAAAAATTATAAATAAGTCGTTTATCCTTAATTTTGAAGAAATGTAATGATTTAAAAGAATATAGGCGAAAAATTCATAAGATTTTTTTATTTCCTTCTTATCTTCTGTCCTTTTGTATCAAATACAAGTTTGTACGTGACGTAAAAGGAGAAAACATAGAATGCAGAAAGAAATCTATTTGTAAAATAAATTTTATAATCTCAGGGTTTACATTGTAAAATAAACTTTTGAATTACAAACACAGTTTTTTTACCATTTATTTTCTATATATTAAAACAAGGTTTAAATATGTTTTTCTCTTTATAAGTTAGCATTTTTTTTTTCATTTTTGGTATCTGTATATATATGTTTGTTTCTCTAATTGTAGTTTCTCTAAGTTAGTGTTTTTTTAATTTTCATTTCTGTAAGTTTTTATTCATTTTTTGTCTTTATAAGTTTGTGTTTTTTCAATTTTAATTTATTCTATCTTTTTTATTTATAATCTCCATAAGTTTACCCTTACAATGATCAAAATTGGAAAACTCAAATTTACAAAAATTAAATGATCAAAATATCTTAGAGGGACTAAAATTGAAAAAACACAAACTTAGAGGACTAAAATTAAAAAAAAGAATTACAAGAATAAAAAATGAAAATGCTAACTTATAGGGATTAAACATAAACAAAAACTTGGTGATTTTATCCAATATATTTTTAAAGTAGAAGATATTTGTCTCTTGTCTAGAAAAAAAATAACTATTATTAGTGAACATGTAAAAATCATATAAACCAAATAAAAATGACAACTTACTGATTGTGTCCTGTGAATGTGATCTGCATCATCCGTAGCACTCTTGAGTGGGAAAAAAAAATAGAGGAAAATTCCATCATTAATTTTGGATGCATCACCATTTATGATAGCACAGATATAGTATCGTTTTCTCTCCACAAAATGAAACGAGTGCCGGTTATTAGTATGACTTTGATCTTAACATACAGAATCAATCAGATGTACAAGTAGCGTAACTATATATTCACCAACTCAAACTGACTCAGAGTCCAAAAGGATCATCAATCAAGCGTTACTTTATTTTGTGTTCAAGCGCTGGACCAATTAATATCTCGATCAGTTCATACCTTGTATTATTTTGTGTGTAAATTAGAGTATTTCTCTGTTGAAAGTTGATGATTAATTTTTTGATGTACTGAAATTTATTTTAGGAATTGACCTCTCTTAATATATGTTTTTCCATATGAATGAGAGGGAAATCGAACCCATAATCACATGATTAAGTGGCAAAATTATCTACGAACAATGACACCATATTAATACCTTGTATTATTATTATTATTTTATTAGTCTTGCATGAATCGCGTTAGTGTTTGTGTGTGCATTAAAATGCCTTGTAAACATGATACTATTATAACTTCGTATATACCAAATTGAACAAAATGGTTACTAAGGAGGGTGGTTTGCGTAATTGAAGAGTTGACAACTTAATCGATTCATATTAAAGATCTTGTTACGGGTTAGAAATTGTTGTTTTATAATAGTATTTAATTAATAACATAAACATTATTATGATTGTAATAATATAACCACAACATGAACTTAAACGTACCAAAAACAATTATATTTTATTAAAGATAATATTATTTGAGTCAGATAAAATTATTATAAGCAATAAATTTTTTCCTTTACGTAGTTACATATTTAAAACATAAATTAAAAATAAATTAAAATAACCTACATCAGTACATCTATGCGTTTGATAATTCACCGTTAATAACATTATTTTACATATTATAATAAATATAGGACTTCTATGATATATATGTGCAAAATGTGACAAGTCACCATACGGTTGGAATACAGGACAATCACGGGCCAACAGTTAGAGTCAGATTGTAGTCATTACTTGGTAGGATACATAATTGTCTGAGCTAAATAAAAGTATTCAAATTCAAGTCATTCTCATTCACACACACACAAAAAAAAGGATTTTATCATAAATTCATTGAGTTTTTTTTTTTTTTACTTATTATCTACCCTTTTAGGCATGGATTGAAAGGTAGTTTTTTTTTTTTTTACTTCACAAAAAGGCATGCTGGATGAAGCCATTCAAAGCCATTGTATGAAAGAAATTAAAAAAAAAAAAACCAAATTAATATATTGTTTCAGTGTGTGTGAAAGCCCCATAAATCTATTAATTTGTCGTTACCCGCAAAATGCAATGCTTATTAATTATCTCTTGCTTTGCTAGCTGATACATGAATGTAATACATACTCAATTATCATACGGATAGGTCCACAGAACTGATTCAAATGGCACTCAGTTTTAGAATTTTCTGCTTGAACCTCTCTCCCATGATGCACATGACTTATCCTGCAAGTGTCTTACTTCCTCCATTCTAAAAGTATAGATACTTTAACATTTTTGTTTTATTTCAAAACTATAAATATTTTAAAATCTAAGACTAAATTAAAAAAAAATCAACTATACCCTTGTTTATAATTATTAGTGTATTGAATATTTTTTTTATTCAAAATAGATATTAATTACTAACCACTCATCAAGAAAAATGTTCACTTAACTTTCTAGATTTTCCATTATCCAAATATTTATGGTAACAGTGATTCCACGTTAATTAAATAAGAGTATTTTAGTCTAAAACTTTATCAATTAATATTTTTTATACTACTACAAAATCTAGATTTAACATCGTTAAGTTAACATCGGTTTTTGATAAAATCGATGCTAACAAAAATGCGGTGGCAAAATGATAAATAAGGAGACTTTATTAATATTAGTTTTTTAAAAAATCGATGTTAACACAATATGTTAACATCGATTTTTCTGAAAATCGATCTTAACAAGAGCATGGTGGTAATAAATTTGATTAATTAATGTCGTTTTTGAAAAAATCTATGTGAACTAGTTGATGTTAACATTGTTTTTTTTTTTAAAACCCGATGTTAACATTAATTCATTAATATCGGTTTCATCAAAATCGATGTTAAGTTTATAACGTTAACATCGGTTTTTTCAAGAAAACCGATGTTGTGCTATTGATAAATTAAAAAACCAAATTATTTCCGCTGCACGCACTCAATTTGGCAAACCCTTTCTCGATCCTCCTTCGAAAGCTTTAGTTCCTCATTGTCCTTCGACAGCTTTTCCCCCTCGTGCACTCAGTTTGGCAAACCCTTTCTCCATCCTCCTTCGAAAGCTTCAGTTCATCATTGTCCTTCAAAGGTTTGTATTCAATACATTCCATCAAAGCCTCCTTATTAGTTTTCTGTTTGTCTTCCACTTAGTGTGACCCTTATGGAATTTGTGGTTATGTTCACAGTTGTGACCCTTGAAGTCACCCTTTCTGTGTCATTGAAGCTTTAGCTGGGTCGTCTCTCACTTGAAGGTCTGCGAAGCAACGACGAAGCATTGCATCTGTCAACTTTGTGTTAAGGGTAAGAACCCCTGTCCGTCAAGTGTTTAAATATTTAGTCTTGACTAGTGTTAGTCGATGAACACAACTAACTTTTGTGTATAAAACCTATGTATATTGTATCAAACTTTCCCAATTTATGGTTGTTTTGTAATACTATAAATACTTTTTGTTAAATATAGGTAATAGATAATTTATACTTTTGTTTTGTGCGTTTAATAATCAATTTCTCTCAATTTCAGGTTAAATAGGCAACTTTGGCAAAGTGTTGTTTTTCACTCGTGGCAAAGTGCTAACAACTTCCCCAAATTTACAGTTTTGCTTGTCCTCAAGCAAAAGAGAACAACTCACTTGCCCTCAAGTGACAATGACATGCAGTGACTATGTACAAAGGTGTATGCAGCGAAAGTTACTGATTGCATGATAAGAGAATGGAGTAAAATGCCCTCATCACTTGTCTTTCACAAGGTATGCAGTTATCCAAAGAGAAGAATAAAATGTAACCTGAACAATTAGATGGAGCTGATCATAAGACAAATATTAAGGAAAGTAGCTTAAACCACAGTCTCACGGCTACTGTTTCACTCAAGCACAAGTGTTTAAGCTATTCATTAATAACAACTAGCAGAAGGTCCAATCTTTGCATTTCATCTAATGTCATCAAGTCAGAAATGTATAAACAAAATCATAAGGACTTTCTCAGGGTTGTAGTGAGGTTTGGCTACAAAAATTCATTGGTTTTTCTAGGATTCAAAGGTTTAGATTCTAAGAGAGCACAAATCCTTGACTTATTCCAATGGTCTTGTATTATACCAGTAGCTTTCTCACTATCTTTTCCTCTCAAGTTGCTTTTGACCTTATTGTAACAGCACAATTTATTCTTTTTTTTTTTAACATACAACTTATTTGTTGTGTGTTCTGATGCTTAACCTTTTTCTTTTCATTCGAATTGACTTCCCTCCCCCAAATTTAGAGTAATTTGTCTTCAACCATATGCTCTCCTAGAATCTAAGCAAGGTATCAAGAGATATTTATTTAAGTTCAGGGTTCAAATTTTTGACAATATCATTCAGCTCAAAAAGGGAGCAAAGGATGCAATTATCATTTAAGGTAAGTTGTTTGGTCAAAAGAGCTTGTGTATGTACAATCATGGCTTTCATCATGTCTTCATTTATACATTTCATTCTAAAATTCAGAGATTCATGCAAAGATTATCACTCACAGCTAGTCATTCACTCACAGTTTAAGGTCACACTCTCACCGGTTTTGGTTCAAGCTTTTCTTTCACAATCAATCTGTCTACTGACTAACAATTCTAATTGCAAGTTCACATTCTTGTTCTTTCTTTGTCTAACATACACATTTGCTCAAATTCATGAAAGGAAACACACATCTCATCTTAAGCATGCATTCAATTTAAAACAAGGCATACAACCATTTTCACAAAATAAATAAACTACTTCGCTGCCATTCCATCAAAAATTAAGTTAAAATGTTCACGATGCTTCAAGATGAGCAACTATACTACTCATGCACAAGATTAACAAAAAGTAACTAATGTACTAACATCAAAGTTACACTAATAATTCAAAAAGCACAAAAAATAATCAACAAGAATTTAAAAGTCATGTGATTGGTTCTGGGTGTCTTGTGTTTGAACCTCCTCCTCGTCAGTCAAATGCAGTACAAGAGTAGATACAAGAGAGGTGTTCGGAGACTGGACTGGTGTGGTTTGATCTTCAGGTGTTGAAGGATTTGCTGCCTGCTGTGGAGAAGTGGTGTCTGCCATTGGTGTCGGAGGCTCTGGAGTGGCCTCAGGAGACTTTTCAGGAGTGGCTGCGGCTTCCTGAGTTACAACTACCCTCCTCTTCCTGATCAAGGGCTCAGGAGTGGAAGACTCTGATGACTCATCCGCTGGCTGATGTGGTACCTGAGCGGCGGGATCCTCGTTGTCCCTGTGAGGAGGAGGCCGAGTCCTTGGCCAGGCTACCCATTCATTAAATTGCTCTACTATAGGGATGGAGTCTGGAGGTGCTACCAGTTGGAGACTTTGCAGCAAAATAATCTTCCCCTGATGTATGCTTCGAAGCATGGCTTCGAAACGTTGAAAATCTGCAGGAGGTAGGGTAGAAGGAGCTACTGCAATACGAGCTGGAGGAGGAGCTATTGATGTAAAAGCTAGATGAGGAGCTGTTGATGTAGAAGGAGCCTCAGCTGGCCTTGCCCTTGGTCTTCTGGCCCCCCTAATAATAATTGTTGCATCATTAGGGTTCCAACAATTCTTCCTTATGTAGGCCAAATTAATGACCGGGCTCAGACGTTCAAAGACAAGACTGTCGGAGGCAACTCTTCTGGTCCTGCATAAAGCTGTGATAAGAGTAGGAAACTGATGTAAGCTCCGTTGGAGCTTGTAGGCCTAGGATCTTCTTCATCAATGGATTCCTTTGCTTCTTGGAAGATGAATGGCAACATAATGGAGAAGGAAGAGAGAGAGGAGACACCACTTCAAGGAGAAGATGAGTCTAGAAGAAGCTCACCACCATAGGAGGCCATGGATAAGAGCTTGGAGGAAGAAGGAGATGACTGAAGGGAGAGGAAGAGAAGAGCATGAAATTTTGTGCTCTAAAAGAGCTCTGAAATATGAAGTTTAATTTTCAAATGATCAAAGTTGAAAAAATGCACACACATGGCCTCTATTTATAGTCTAAGTGTCACACAAAATTGGAGGGAAATTTGAATTTCTATTCAAATTTCACTTGAATTTGAAATTGAATTTGTGGAGCCAAATTTTGGAGCCAAAACTTCACTAATTATGATTAGTGAATTTTAGCTATGGTTCAGCCCACTAATCCAAGATCAAATCCAAGATTCTCCACTAAGTGTGCTTAGGTGTCATGAGGCATGTAAAGCATGAAGGGCATGCACAAAGTGTGACTATATGATGTGGCAATGAGGTGTAGCAAGCAAATGCTCACCTCCCCCTCTAAAATTTAATTGGATTGGGCTTCTCCCAATTCAATTAAATTTATTTCCAACCACACACATCAAATATTCACTTAATTCATGTGAAATTACAAAACTACCCCTAATACAAAAAACTAGTCTAAATGCCCTAAAATACAAGGGCTAAAAAATCCTACATTTCTAGGGTACCTTATCTATATTATGGAGCCCTAAATACAAGGCCCAAAAATAATGAAACTTTAATCTAATATGTACAAAGATAAGTGGGCACATACTTAGCCCATGAGCCCAAAATCTACCCTAAGGCTCATGAGAATCCTAGGGCCTTCTCTTGCATCTCTGGCCTAATCTTCTCGGAGTCTTCTATCCAATGCCCTTGCAGGGTAGGATTGCATCAGAAACTCGAGTCTTGAGGAGTTAGACTGGGCCATAGAAGTAATCTGCCCAGAAATGAGGGCTCTGACATTCATGTCTAGTTGAGTAACTAGGCCAAAGATTAACCTAGCTAGATCCATAGTCAGATCCGATGTGTGGGAGGTCAGAGCCAGGTTGGTGTAGGATAGGACACTCTAGACCTGAGCAAGGGTGGTTAGATCTTTTCTGAGGATCTTCCCCGGGTGACCTTCAGCATTTAGAATAAACCCTCGGCCGGGTATGCACAATGCAGCCTTAATTTCCCTCCTTGCACTCATATTGAACAACACAAGTAAGCTTCTTAACTTTGTTTATTTTATTTTCAAATTTCAAACTTTAGGCTAGTTAACTTAGTAGTGTTAGGTTGAATTTATGTTAATACTTAATTCTGTTAGGTTAGTTGTTCGTTAGACTAGCATTAGGGTTTTATTATGGATACAATGTGCTTGTTTTGATTAGGGTTAGATGGCCTAATAAGGGCCTAAGTAGAGGGGTGAGAAGCCCCTGCTTTTTCTAGAAATCGCGATGAGTGCGCTAAGCGCCTTGCTGCGCTAAGCGAGTTCATCGTTTCTGTTGAACATCTAGATTTCCATATGAACTCGCTAAGCGTGGCCCTATCCTGCTAAGTGCGTTCATCTTCTCTGGTTGAAAGTTCAATTGCTTATGAACTCGCTAAGCGCGTCTGTGTGCTAAGCGAGTAATGTGTTCTCAGACACTTAGAAATTTGTGCTTTGTGGTGCGCTAAGCGTGCCCTGTCACACTAAGTGCAATTATCTCTCTATTTTGCAAATTGTTGGAATTGGGCTAAGCTAGTGCTATTCAGTAGAGTAGTTGCGCTAAGCGCAAATCCTTATCTGTTTTGAAAATTTGTGGAATTGGGCTTAGCGAGCCTACTCGCTAAGCCAATTCTGCAGAAAAAATTGGATCTGTGTTCACTCGCTAAGTGCGTGGCTATCGCACTTAGTGCTTGAGTAGATTTTCCTAAGGCGCACTAAGCGAGTCTTTTGCGCTAAGCGCCCAGTCTAATTTTCAGTTTTATTTTCTGCTTTTTAATTTGAACAAATTCCTGGCTAATCTTGTGTTTTAATTCTTGTGTATTGCAGATGGCTTCCCATAAGAGAAAAGCCATAACTTCAGTGTCTCAGGCCGGTTATGATAGATCAAGATTTATATTACAGGAGGCTTGGGACCGTTTCTGAGATAATGTGCTGGCCAGGAACATTCTCCCATGAAAGAAATGTCAAGCTGTATATCACTGAGTTTGATGATTTCAGAAGAGAATTGATTAGAAGAAACTGGCATAAACAACTGACTAACTTGACTGAGGGAAGCATTGATGTGGCAATTGTGAAGGAATTCTATGCAAATCTATATGTCCCTGAGGACAAGTCTGCCAAGCAAGTTAGGGTTCGAGGGCACCTGATAAAATTTGATGTTGATTCCCTCAACACCTTTTTGGAGACTCCAGTGGTTGTGGAGCAAGGGGAGAGCTTACCTTTTTACTCCTGCTTTGCTAGACTGAGGCCTGATCCTCAGGAGCTTGCAGCTCGGTTGTCTATCCCTAGGAGGGGATTTGTTCTTAATGTCGAGGGTCTACCATGGAAGTTGTTGAGGAAAGATCTTACCACTCTGGCCCAAACCTGGAGTGTTCTATCTTATTCTAACTTGGCCCCAACATCCTATACTTCTGATCTTAATCTGGATAGGACCAAGTTAGTCTACGGGATTGTAATGAAGATGAACATGAACTTAGGATCACTTATTTCTAGTCAGATTTCACTCATTGCTCAGTCTAATTCCTCGCAGCTTGGATTTTCAACCCTAATTACTACCTTGTTTAAGGCCGGAGGAGTCACCTCAGATTCTCTTACCTTCGAGTCACTCAACTCAGCCACTAATTTGGCCTATATTAAGAAAAATTGCTGGAACCTGGATGAACCTTCGGTCACTTTTCCAGGGACCCAAAAATCCAGGGCTAGAAGATCTGAGGCCCCATCTACATTAGCTGCCCCTGCTCCCCCTACATTAGCTCCATCTACTTCTGCTGTTCCTTCACCATCAGCAGCTCCAGTTCTTCCAGGTCCCTCCACTCAGAGCTCAGAGCCATTCATGTCTATGCTACAGAGCCTGCATCAGGGCCAGCTCCTGATCATGCAGAGTTTGCAGGATATGGTCTAGTAGCGGCCAGTTATGAGCTTGGAGGAGTTTGTTCAGAAGGTGGCCTGGCCAGGAGTCCAACCTTCTCATTTGGGAGGGGGTAAGGCCTCTGCAGCATAGGAGCCTCAGCCAGACCAGGAGGATGATATTCTAGAGGCCTCAGAGCCAACTCCACTTGAGCCTTTCATTTTTGAGACTGATCCAGTAGCAGCTACCCCACAAGTGACACCAGAGCCTTCCACTATAGTATTGGACATGTCTTCTTCTCAGCCTGAGTCATCTGCACCAGTACCAGACTTGCCTCTTTCTCAAGATTCACCATCAGGCACTACTGCACTGGACCTGAATGAGCATGCCATGGACTCTGCACAGGATCATGATTTTTATTTCCATGCTTTTTAAACAGTTTTATTATTATCTCGTCTTTAGTACATTTTATAGTTTATATTTATGTTTATGTTTCAGCTTTTAAATTTTAGTTTATGGTTTTTATTTTGGTTGATAGCTTGTACAAAGCTTGATTGAACAACACATTTATATTATCTAGTGGTTGATACTTGATTTTGGAATTCAGTGTTTGTGATTGGTTTGAAGTGATCGATTGAGTGATTTTTGTGAAATGGAAGGCGTAAGTCATATGTTTTGAATGAGCATGTAGTCATTAGAAGAGAAAGAACATGGAATTAGGATCATGACTGAAAATGTTAGGTGGTTTGTCAGGTTGATTGTGACGGAATGCATTAGCCGCAACCCAGTGAGAGTCTGATCTTTAATTGTGAGAGTACGACTAACATTGAGTAATGATTTTTGCATGAATCTCTAAGTATGGAATGAATGCGTGAAATTGAAGATGATGAAGGCCATGTTTTGATTGAAGAGAGCCACTTAGCTAAAAAGCTTACTTTGTGTATGATTGATTTATCCCTTACACCCATTTTGAGCTGAAAGTATGATTATTTGATTGAACCTTGAGCCTGTACAGTTTATCTCCTTCTACCTTGTCTTAGGTTGTAGGAGAGCATCATTCATAAAAGTGAATTTTGGTTCAAAGCAAATTTGCTCAAATTTGGGGCAATTATGGGGTGAAAGCTTGTAATGGTAAGAAAAGAGCAACACACACAGTCATCTAATAAGCAGCAAGTATTTTAAAAAAAAAATTGTAAGTATAAAATAAAAGTGTGTGCTGCTATTTAAGAAAAAGAAAAGCTAAGTGCGGAAAGGCAAGTAATAGAGCTGTATAAAAAGAAAAAGGTTAATCTAAGGATGAATGCTTTCCTAGAACCTAAGCTTTTGCATCCTAGAAAAATCATGATTTGTTGCAGTCCAGCCTCATTACAAGCCTAGTAAAGTTTTTCGGATTCAGTTTGTGTGTTCTTTACTGTATGGCATGAGATGAATTGCAAAGATTGAGACTTGTGTTAGTTGTTGATTATTGAATAAACCTAAACACTTGTGTTTGAGTGAAACAGTAGCTGTGAGGCTTTGGGTAATGATCCTTCCTTGATATCTGTCGCTCTTACTAGCTTATTTCAGTTGTGTTCCTTAATAATCATGTTCACATCTTTGAAAAGCTACATGTCTTGTGAGAAGCTGTTGATTGAAGCATTGTATGCCATTCATTTCATGTGATTGAATTCTTTTGAGCAAAAACCTTGTGAATAACCACTATGATTTTGTCACTTGAGGATAAGTGAGCTGTTCGTTCTTTGCTTAAGGAGAAGCAATACTGTAAATTTGGGGGAGTTTGTTAGTCATCTTATACGACTAACTTTTGTATAGAAAACTTTAACAAAATGTATATATTTTCCCTAATTTATGGTTCTTTTTGTAGGATTGTAAACAAATTTTGCTTTGTTTTTATCTGTGCTCAGTAGAAGCCTTGTATATGGAATTAATGTCAATTTCTCTTCAATTTTAGGCAAAAAAGAGTTATTTTGAAGAAGTGCTAAAGTTGATGTCTTGCTAAGTGAGCTCAATGCGCTTAGCGAGTGTCATCCGCTAAGCGAGGCGTCAACGCGCTTAGCGGATAGGAGGAATCTGGAAAGGAATCTATCACGCAGGCACGCGCTCAGCGCGTCATCAGCTCACTCAATGAGTTGTTTGTCACCTTTCAGGCTTAGCGTGAGTTTGGCGCTAAGCCAAATCTCACTTACTCGCGCTTAGCGCGAGAATGGCACTAAGCGCGCCTTCGCGGATAGGAAGCCCTTTTTTAAGCTTGACTTGCGGAGAATGAAAGGGGGTATGAAGAGAGCACTGAATAGTCGTAAGAGCTTGAAGAGTGAAATACACAGAGGCAAAGAACAAAGCAAAGAAGCCAAGTTTTGATCTTTTAGGAAGATTTGTGAGTTTTTGAGTGATTGTGAGATTCCTAGAGGTGGAGGAGACATCCCCACTCCTTTGTAAGCAAGCAATTTCTCTTAATTCCTCTTCTTCAGTGTAAAAGGAGCTTCCTTGCAATGGAAGGCTAAATCCTCAGTTGGGGATTCTTGCTGAGTAATTGATGTAAACTCTTTCCCTATCTAATTAAGGTTGTTTTTATGTGTTTATTGTTTCTATCAGTACTTTATTATTGCATGCTTGTGGCTTAATCACCCATATGTGTGTACTGTTAGGGGCTTTAGCATTGAAAGATGTATTGTCTCTTTAGAACTTGATAGAGCAGGATTAGGTTACCGTTTGTGTAGACACGGAGTGCGGTAATTTAGTTTTTATTATGTTGTATCCCAATCCAACACAAACTCCTCTTTGTTCTTGTTGAATATCCATTTATCCAATGAACCACTAGCCATGTACTCATAAGCAAGAAGTCTATGTATCATAGAAGTTTGTCTTCAAGATGCAAGTTTGCCATTACATGGGATGATCCACTTTGTCTAATAGGTTCCTCATTCAAATTTGTAACTTTTTTTCCTTCGTGCACAATAGCATGTTCTAGTCCTAGTCCAGAAGCTATGCCTTTCACTGCAACTGCTTGATCAACATTCAAATTTGGCATTACTTGGAGATGGTTATAACTTGATCAACATCTTTGTTGATGTTAACAACCTTCATAGACTCTCCCACTGCAACTAACGCTTATATTAATTGTCTAAAAGTGTGGAAATACCTGGATTTTTTTATCAGCAAAGATAATTTATATATATATATCCAAGTACCAGAGGTACAATGATTACATAGAGGTAAATTTCTAGTCCATTGGTTTCGAAATCAGACTATAATCAATCTCGAAAGGAACCAAGAGCTGGGTACTAGCAGTATGAAATTGCTTCCAATGACCTATGACTACTACCCTCATCTAATAAACAAAAGCTGATCTAAGATTAGATGACCAATGAATAGGATGTAAAAATTATAGCCTGCATGCAGCCCACAGATTCACAACAAACTAGAGTAAATTGTACCAACCTATATTTAGAAATTCAGCAGATATAAATTATGCAGAATGAAAACAAAAGGCTAGGATAACAACTTCTAATACACCCTTGCTTCCACGGTATAATCTCAAGGTTGCAATTATTTCTATACCTGTTTCACTTAGAATGACATCTATATGGGAATGCAGCAAATTGGTCATCCGTACAGTAGGAAGAAGATACATTTGTTTATGCTCTAGCACTGAAATTGGTTAACTCGAACACCACACAAGCCTACCTACCTTACCGAGAATTTGAACCATGCAACCATAGTGTTCTTCCTCTGCTTCAATCCCACGAATCATTTCCATTGATTCAAATATTTCACCACCCAGATCGACCAACCCTCCATGGCTGCAACCATTCAAAACCCCAACAAATGTTATACCATTTCGCCTAACCCTCTCCTTAAGCATTTCACTAAACAACACAACTGCTTCAATGCTCTTCCTATGCAAAGCCAATCCTCCAATCATGGAATTATAAGTAGACACAGCTTTGACCCTCACCCCATCAAACAATGCTTGTGCCTCATCAATGTCAGCACACCTTGAATACATAATAGCCATTGTCCAACACACTGTATCCCGAGTTCCCATCTCATTGATGTTAGTCGTCTTATACAACTAACTTTTGTATAGAAAACATTTTCCAAAACTTGTATAATTCCCCAATTTATGGTTATTTTGTAGTAATTTTTGTAAATAAATTTTGTTTTATGGATAAAGTTGTCTCTAGAATATGTCCATTGGATTTAATGATGAAATATGTGCAATTTTAGGTGAAAAAGAGGCTAAGTCATGAAGTGCCAAAAGTGACAGTTGAGCTTAGCTCATCAGTGGGCTAAGCGCGCATCCACCACTAAGCGAAGCTTCAACATGCTTAGCACGACAGAAGAATCTAGCAGGGCATCAATATGAAGGCCGCGCGTTAAGCGCGAGATCAATGCGCTAAGCGTAGCAGTTGTCTTCAATCAGGCTCAGCGCATGACTGGCGCTAAGCTCAAATCCACTAACTCGCGTCGAGCCCGGGGGTGGCACTAAGCACAACGTCGCGAATTCAGAGTCTATTTAAAGCCTTTCTTGTGCAGAATTAAGGTACAACAACAGGAAGAACTTGAAGAAGGGCCAGGGCACAAAATTCCATAGCACACCACAGTGCCTATTTTGGGAAAAGAGCTCTGGAGGCAGCAAAAGGAGTAGTTTTTGCAGAGATACCTAGGTTTTGTAAGGCTATTATTGTTAGGGTTTCTTCTGTAATGGCTGGCTAAACACCCTAGTTGGAGATTTCTAATGAACAACTGATGTAAATACTTAATATCTAATTGATTATGTTTTCTGTGTTCAATGCTTCCTTCAATGCTTAATGTTTGCATGCTTTTGGTCTGATCATCCATTTGTGTGCATAGTTAGGTGATTTTAGCATTGGGAAATGTACTGTTGCCTTAGAACTTGATTGAAGCAGGATCGAAACTTAGTCTTACAAGAGGGATCTGCAGATTAAGTTTTGGTTTTAATTATGTTGTTACAATAATGTTGTTTAGTCTAGGTCTAGTCTTACAACAGCATGATTGATTAGAGAAATATATTTATATGCATCAGCTTGTTTATCAGAAAGACCCAACATTTCTACCTACTGTTATCACTTTTACTTACTTTGCATTTTATAGTTTTTAGCATAAAAGTTTAGTTTAAATTTTGTTTGAAATTATCAATCATACATGTTCTCTCAACAGTGCTTCATTTCTGAACTTAACTCAGGCTAACATTAGTTGCCTGTGTTCGATACTCGGATTCATCCGTTTTAATTTTTAAATACTTGACGATCCGGTGCGCTTTTCGACAAACTAGATTTCCCTTGAATATATTCGTACGAAGAAAAAGTGGAACAAAAAGTAACCGCAGGGGAAATCCAACAACACTTCCCATGATAAAATCAAACACTGGCACACAACTCCAACTTCAATCTGTTTGAATTTGAGTAACTATAATTAGGTAACCAATAAAGAGGAGTCCAACCAAATGTAGCTACACCAAGTCCAGCATAGTTGTCTATAATCCAGGATAATGATATCAACATATATATAATGTAGGATAGCTGTCTATAATGATGTACAAGCTTTGTTAAACCAAAAGTTACTGCCATGGACAACTACCCCCTATATATATGCATTATTATGTATATGCTAATATGCACAAAGGCATTAGTGTATCCTCACCCCAAAACCTTAAGGACTGAAAATCATGACAAATACAACTTTGATGCTTAATTTTGCAATCAATTTTGATGCTTAATTTTGTTAATTTAGATTTTGTATGTTGTTGTATGTCATTAATGTACTTTGCTTTAGATACAACTTTTGTTCATAATGAGTGAACCTTAGATTCCTGTTTGAGACTGAATGCAATGATTCTTGTGGACAATTTGAATTAATCATTGTATTCAATCTTGAATTGTCCGTTTGGACAGTTTGGGGAGACTCATATTTTTATGGTAGATTCATGCGTTAAGGTTAACAATATTTTGTTGAATTTGATGAAATTTTGGTACAATGCATTTCTAGTTGTTCTCTGAGTGCATACTTGATTATCGAAAAATTAATTTCACTGATTTCATGTCGTGTACTTGGAGACCAATGCGAAATGCTGCCAAAATTTTGTCGGATTTAACAAATTAGAATTAACCCTGACGTATGAAGCTACTATAAAAAATGGTCTTCCTGAATGGGATAGGGCCACACCTATAATAAAAAAGTGATATTTTCATGCATCGAATAACTTTGTGAGTATCATGAAGTTATTACTTAGATGGATCGAAGTTGGATGAATGAAAGTCATATTAGCCCAGAATATGAGGAAGGCGTGGAGCAGTTCTTGCAATTTGCTTCAGAAAGAGGTCGACCAGATAAAGATGGAAAATATTATTGTCCTTGCATCAATTGTTTGAACGGAAGATGACAAATACTGGACGACATACGGGAGCATCTATTGTGTGATGGGATTAAGAAGAATTACACGACGTGGATATGACATGGTGAATTGACAGACATGCAGAGTGGGTCCTAATCTGAACCATTTGATGTAGAAATGGGAGATCACTTGGAGGATATGATTCGTGACCTTGGACAAGAGTCTTTTCAGCAAGCACATGCCCTTATGTATGAAGGATTGCAGAGTGACTCAAAGAAGCCTTTGTATACGGGGTGCAAGAATTCCTTGACGCTGTTGTTAGCGGTGTTAAGTCTGGTTAATGTCAAGGCCAGATATGGGTGGAGTGACAAAATCTTTACTTCATTGCTCCAAGTAGTGCACGAGCTGCTTCCAAAGGAAAACACGTTGCCTAAAAGTTACTATCAGGCCAAGAAGATACTGTGTCCGATGGGTATGGAGTATCAGAAGATTCATGCTTGCCCGAATGATTGCATACTGTACAGGCATGAATTCGAAGAAATGTCTAAATGCCCTAGGTGTGGGGCGTCACGGTACAAAGTGAAGGATGATGAGGACTGCAGTTCTGATGAAAACTCAAAGAAGGGTCCTCCAGCGAAGGTGTTGTGGTATCTTCCCATCATTCCAAGGTTTAAGCGTCTTTTTGCTAATGGAGATGACAAAAAAGACCTTACCTGGCATGCAAATGGGAGAAACTCTGATGGAATGGTCTGTCATCAGGATGATTGCTCGCTGATGTGCCACTATTTTCTCCTATTTCTTAACCTTTTTTGCACCATTTTAAATACTGATTAGTCTTAATTGTCAAATTTATTAGGCAGTTTTATTATTTGGGCCCATTCAGCAAATTTGATGTTTTTAATCTAATTTCAGGAATTAATGAAGCATTGGGCTTGAATCTAGAATTGGGCTTGGGCTTGAATCCAGCATTGGGCTTGGACTTGAAGAGGGCGAACTAATTTATTCTACAAAATTAGATCTTATCTTATCTTATCTTATCTAGATATTATTTATATTTGATCTCATCTAGATATTATTTCATCTAGATCTTATCTTATCTTATCTAGATTTGATTTGATTTTACTTATGGGCTTGGATTTAAAACAGATTTGTAAGCTTTGGGGCTGAAAAAAACTATATAACAACACCAAGGTTCTAGTTTAGCTCTCTCTCCTCTCTCTTTTCTATTTTTCGTTTTCAGTTTTAGTCTCTCTTCTCTTTCTCTTTTATTTTCATTTTTTTTACAATTCCAGTTCAGACTTTTAGTTTTATCAATAAAATTTCGTTCTCTATTTGATTAATGGAAGTCTAAGTCCACAACGTTGTTTTCTCTTGAGGATCAAGCGCAGTTCTCTTTGAGGTTCTATTATTACTGTTAAATTCTGTTCAGCTTTTCCTCTTCACTAATTACTCTGAATTTGTTGCTATTAATTCATGCATGCTTAGTGCTTGATTAATTGTCTCTGCGCTTAATTTACGTTCATGCTTAATGATCATTTATGAGTAATTGGTGTGTGTGATGCTTAATCACATAATGAATGCTCTATGTTAAATTTCGCTTAGTAATTTAATTTAGGGTTGGATTAAGTGGTTGAACTAATAAAGGATAAATTCTCGCAACCTATTTTAATTCTGATAATTTCTAATTCAATTTTACTTGCTGTTTAATTTACAAAAGCAAACAACCCCCCCCTATTTGTTAGTATTTCCTACTATCTCTGTTATGAACATTTGGTGTATCATTGCTCATTGGGAAACGACCTAGGATCACTTCCTAGTTACTACATTTTAATATTTATTTGATTCGGGTACGGCCTTGATCAAATTTGGCACCGTTGTCGGGGAGCAGTGTCCAAAGGTTCATAATAGCTAGTGTTGTGTTAGTGTTTAATTCTTTCGTGTTTTATGTTTAATTGTTAGTGTTGTGTTAGTGTGTGTGTTAGTTCTGTTTAGTGTCTTGGTATTTTGTTTAGTGTGTGTTCTGTTAAGCGCGTCCCCTGTTTCAGTTTTGGGTGTTTTGCTGCGAATAGTGTTTTACGACGGATTTAGCGACCACTTTTGCTGAATTATTAAGCTAGAGAGACCAAGAATGAGGTACTTACTTGTTGGGGACGATCAACAATGCAAAACGGGGTGGGAAACGCAAAAGAATGGTGTCCTAGGAGTGAAGGATGGCCAATCTCGTGGGTGATGGCGCTCTTGAGTGAAAGGGAGAAGTTTTGGGTGAAGAAACTCACCCCCCCCTTTTTAACTAATTCTTGCAGGGGATGCTCGCCCAGGCGAGCTAACCCTGTGCTTTTTTTTAGAAGAAATTGTGTGTTCTCTACGGGTCAGCGCTCATTTGCTCGAAATCCATAGGATAAGTTAGGCATATAAAGAAGACAGAAGCTTTAAAGGATACCTGGTTGTCTCCTAGCAGGGCCTCCTCAACGTGCGGAGCCAGTCGCGGGATGATGATCTGCTGACCACCAACCTAATGCTTGCTCATACTCGTCCCTGAGCATCTGAAAGTGGGAAATGGCATTTATGCAGTGAAAATATAGCCACGCTACCACTTACCTTGGTTCATCCCTATCTAGGATTTGACATTGTATTGACCACCTCTCGAAATGATCATGTCCCTGTCTGCGAATTCACAAGGTACAAAATGCATGTGCATGCGTATGCATGAGTAGTTTCGAACGCAATAATTCTTTAGCAAAAACCCATTGGGTTCAGTTTTAAATAAGCGCTTAGGGCATCCCTATGGGTCAAGCGAAAAGGCTCGGATCATTTAAAAAGAATATGCATCCTTAAAGGCACAAAACGAGGGTCGAAACAACGAATCATCAATCTCGCGCTCTTTAAATGATTGCGACGACAATTTACAGAGGACATGAATCTCTGGGGGAAGCCAACAAAAAATTAAACATGCAATGACTCTCATAATTGCCCCAAGTCTTAAGCATAGTATCGCTTGATGACATCGGCGTTTACAGGTGAAGGTAGTTCCTTGTCATCCTTGTTAGTGAGCACAACGGCCCCCCTGGAGAAAGCCTTTTTTACCACAAAGGGCCCTTCGTAGTTCGGGGACCACTTTCCCCTATTGTCTCTCAGGGCTTGGGAGACTTTCTTCAGCACCAGGTCCTCTTCGCTGAACCTGCACGAGCGTACCTTCTTGTCGAAAGCATTCTTCACCCGTCTCTGGTACAAACACCCGTGGCTCATAGCGGTCAGACGCTTGCCTTTTATGAGATTGAGCTGATCGAAACGCGCTTGGGCCTACTCCGACTCCTTTAATCTGGACTCTGCCAAGATTCTTAATGACGAGATCTCCACCTCAAATGGCAGAACGACCTCCATTCCCTATACCAATGAAAATGGCGTTTCCCCGGTCGAAGTGCGCACCGAAGTTTGGTAACCATGTAGCGCGAAAGGGAGCATCTCGTGCCAGTCCTTGTATGACACGGTCATCTTCTGAATAATCTTCTTGATATTCTTGTTGGTTGCCTCTACCGCTCCGTTCATCTTGGGCCTATAGGGTGTGGAATTGTGGTGTTGGATCTTTAATTCCTCACACATTTCCTCCATCATTTTATTATTCAAATTGGTGTCGTTGTCTGTGATAATCTTCCTTGGCAAACCATACCGGCAGATTATCTCCCTCTTGATGAACCTAACCACCACACTCCTTGTGACACTAGCGTATGAGGCAGCTTCGACTAACTTGGTGAAGTAATCGATTGCCACCAAGATGAAACGATTTCCGTTTGCAGCCTTGGGCTCTATGGCCCCAATCACATCTATCCCCCACATGGAAAAGGGCCACAGAGCGGCCAATACATTCAATGGCAGGGGTGGAGCATTGACATTGTCCGCAAATGTCTGGCATTTGTGACACTTCCTTACATGGAGGCAACAGTCGCTTTCCATGGTGAGCCAATAATAGCCCGCCCTCAGGATCTTCCTAGTCATGGCGTGCCCGTTAGCATGCGTACCGAAAGAGCCCTCATGGACCTCCTCCAGCATGCGTCCAGCTTCCTTAGAGTTCACGCATTAGAGCAACACCATGTCTTGGTTTCTCTTGTATAGTATGCCTCCGCTTAAAAAGAAAACGTCCGCCAACCTCCTTAACGTCCTCTTGTCGTTGTCGGAAGCTTCTGGTGGGTACTCTTTGCTTTCAACGTATCGCTTGATGTCGAAATACCAAGGTTTACCATCCCGCTCCTCCTCTACCAAACAGCAATATGCGGGCCTGCCGCGACACCTGAACACAATGTATGGCAGGTCTCCGTGCGGTGTCAGCTGGAACATGGACGTTAAAGTGGTGAGCGCACCGACCATTTGGTTTTCCTCTCGGGGAACGTGATGGAAAGAGATCTCATCAAAGAACTTAGCCAGATCCTTGATGTAGATCTGGTAGGGTATTAGCTTGTGATCCCTAGTTTCCCACTCTCCTCTTAGCTGGTGAATCACTAGCGCCGAGTCTCCATACACCTTGAGCAGTTTGACGTTGAAGTCAATTGCTGCCTGGACACCCAGGGCACATGCTTCGTATTCAACCATGTTATTAGTGCAGTCAAAACCAAGTTTAGCTGTGAAAGGTATGCATTGATTGTCTAGAGAGACCAATGCCGCCCCAACGCCATGGCCCAGAATGTTAGATGCTCCATCGAACCACACGATCCACTTGTCCCTGTCCTTTTTTAGCTTCTCTTCAAATAAGGCCATAATGTCCTCATCTGGGAACTCGGGATGCATGGGTTGATAATCATTGAGAGGCTGCTGAGCCAAATAGTCCGCCAAGGCGTTTCCCTTTATCGCTTTTTGGGTTACGTAGACTATGTCGATCTCGGATAGCAAAACCTGCCACTGAGCGATCCGCCCTGTGAGAGCAGGCTTCTCAAAGATGTACTTGACCAGGTCCATCATGGATACCATCCAGGTGGTATGGCTTAGCATGTACTGTCTTAGTCGATGGGACACCCATACCAAAGCGCAACATGTCCTTTCCACCAGGGAGTAGTTCATCTCACGGGCCGTGAACTTCTTACTTAAGTAGTAGACGACTCGCTCTCTTTTTCCCAACTCATCATGCTGCCCCAGCATGCACCCCACCGACGGCATAAGTACGGGAGGGTTCATGGGGCGCTGTTTGATCTTTCCAAACGCCTCTTGACAGTCCTCGTCCCAGTGGACGGACTGGTTCTTGTGTAAGAGTTTGAACAGCGGCTCACAGGTAGTTGTGAGCTGCGATATGAATCTGGCAATGTAGTTTAAGTGCCCTAGGAAACCTCAGACCTGCTTCTCAGTGCGCGGTTCTGGCATCTCGAGGATGGCTTATACCTTTTCGGGGTCCACCTCTATTCCTTTCTGACATACGATGAAACCCAGCAATTTTCCTGACTTGACACCGAAGGTGCACTTAACGAGGTTCAACCTCAATTGATACTTCCTAAGCCTCTCGAATAACCTCCGCAAGTTGACGAGGTGTTCCTCCTTAGTTTTAGACTTGGCGATCATGTCGTCTACATAGACTTCGATCTCTTGGTGCATCATGTTGTGGAACAAAGCCACCATAGCCCGTTGATAGGTTGCCCCAACATTCTTGATCCCAAAGGACAACACCTTATAGCAGAACGTTCCCCATAGGATGACGAACATGGTCTTTTCCATATCCTCTGGCACCATCTTTATATGATTGTAGCCAGAGAAACTGTCCATGAAGGAAAACAAAGTGAAATTGGCCGTGTTATCTACGAGGACAACGATGTGCGACAGAGGGAAATTGTCTTTGGGACTGGCTCGATTCAGGTCCCGAAAATCCACACACATTCGTACCTTCCCATCCTTCTTAGAGACCGGCACAATGTTGGCCACCCACTCAGGGTATCGAGCTACCGCCAAGAAACCAGTGTCAAACTGCTTTTTCACCTCCTCCTTTATCTTTAGTGACATTTCGGGTTTCCTTCTCCTTAGCTTTTGTTTCACTGGAGAATAACCAGAGTTCAAAGGTAACCTGTGCTGCTCAATGTCGTGGCTTAAACCAGGCATGTCTTGGTACGACCAGGCAAAGATGTCTTGGTAGTCCCTCAGCAGGGCCACTAATTCCTCACGGATGGGGGTGATCATACCCGTGCCTACATTTACTTCCTTCTTTTCTTTGTCGGTACCTAAGTCTACGAGCTTGACCTCTTCTTGATGCGAGCTCATCTCTCGATCCTCCTGAGCAATTATCCCTTCTAGCTCTGGGGGAAGTCCTACATCTTTGTCTTCTTCATCCTCCGTCTGACTCGCTTCTTGCTCGAAATCGACGGTCGGGTCCCGGGTATTAGTACCTTCTGGGACTCGTCGTCGGATCTGTATCGTTTAAGCGTAACAAGGAAATAAACATGCAAATGAATGAGAATGGGTGGAGGCACAAGAACAGATGAAGAAAGATCTTTATATTATAACTTCAAGAACAAAATACATAATGCCTTAACAAAAGGAAACCCTAAAGTCTAGGCCCGACCGTATAGTTTAAAGCTAAAAAGGTTACATTATGCTTGTTGTGTAAACCTCCGGGCATTCCTCCACCCGCCAATTCCCTAGTTGGAAGCCGAGAGGGCATGGCTGTACCAAATTCGACCTCCTCGGGGAGTTCTCATTGCATATCGCGGTGACTTGTCCTTCGCATCTTAAACCCACACTCACAAAGCTTCTACTGATGTGGCACGGTGGAACCTCTTTGGCTTGTTGTACCGACCGCAGGCCTTGGCCTTTGTTCTTCCTTTCTGAGATGCTTTTCCTTATGTCATGTCATACCCTAATTTCATTTAGGTGTACTTGCAGTCGGTCCTTGAACCTTGTTTGCTCCCTTTGGAACCCTTGAAACAAGCATCATTGCATAATCCATAAAGTTTCACAACATTTAGGAAGGAAAAAAGGCATCGTTGGGTAATCTTTAAAGTTTCACAATATTTCAGAAGGAAAAACAAGCATCGTTGTGTAATCCGTAAAGTTTCGCAACATTCCGGAAGGAAAAAAGGCATTGTTGCGTAATCTGTAAAGTTCAGCAACGTTTCGAAAAGAAATCAATAAAAAACACCAAGAGGGGTGTACTTAGTGAAAAACAGGTGCAAATAGAAACCAAGCCTACTTGGGCCTTCCTAAGTGTTCCAAAAGAAGGTGATGCCTTCTGTTGGAAGCAACCCAGCTCGCCTGGGCGAGCTGGGCGGCAACCACCTCCCTCTTTTCTCCTATAAATAGGGGAAGGATGGGCAGAGCAAATGGGTTCAGCCCTTTTGGTATTGAGAAATCTCTCGAAATTAGTGAGAAAAATTGTTTCCGTGAAAAAAATTCAAGTTGAGGTGCTTCCGTAACGCTTTTGAGATGTTTCCGTAAGCGATTTCGTGGAGATTCTTCACCGTTCTTCATCTTCCTCGTTCGTTCTTCGTCGTTCTTCGGCCTTCAACCGGTAAGTTCCCGAAATTGAATCTTTCAATTCATTCTATGCACCCTTAGTGGTCCCTACTTGTTTTGTGTACTTTTGTTTTTGTTACGTTTATTTTCCATACCCCCTTTTAACGAGCTTTTAACCGTTTATTTAAGCTTTTTCTCACCTAATAAATGATAAAGATGAATTTTAACCGATCATTTGTGTTGCAACATCGTTTAATCACCATTAAAGCAAAATCTAACCAACCGTTCACACTGTAACCACGGTTAAACAAAAAAAAAGGCAAAATAATAATAATAATATAATCAAAATATCTTTGAATAAAATACAAAAATTAATTGGACGTTTTTTTTTCTTTGAAATTTTCCTTGAATGAATTGACTAATAACCAAAGTGAAACTAAGGCTAAAATCAACTCACAAATCAAGCTTTGTCCATAAAAATCACTAAAAATCGTTTTAAGGTCCAACGCCTTAAACGGTTCTCTTTGCTTTTATCGGTTAACATGGACCTTTCAAAAGCATAAAACCAACATGTAACTTTATTGCTTTGGCAAGAACTACGTAGGTTTGATTTCCTCATCGCAATTGAGGATACGTAGGAGAAAAGCCCCGCTTTTGTCGACCACCCTAAGAGATCGTTAATGGTCCAACACCTTAACGTTCCTTTCCTTTCAAAAACCAAGAGATCATTAATGGTCCAACGCCTTAACGTTTTTCTCCTTTCAAAACCAAGAGATCGTTAATGGTCCAACGCCTTAACGTTTCTCTCCTTTCAAAAAAATCAAAAGATCGTTTAATGGTCCAACGCCTTAAACGACTTTTGTTCGGTTAAAATTGATCTTGCAGAAAAAGATCAAAACAACTTAACCAACGTTTAGTTCTAAAAAAACTACGTAGGTCTTATTTCCTCATCGCAATTGAGGATATGTAGGAGCGAGGGAAACACCCTTGTCGACCACAAAAAGATAAAAAATACAAAAAGCCCATAAAAAATATAAAAATATAAAAAAGGGAAAATAAAACAAATTGAGGACATGATATTGCACATTTGATTAAAGGCTGTCATCCCTTGTGACGGACGCGTGGGGTGCTAATACCTTCCCCATGCGTAAATACAACTCCCGAACCTTTCACACCTAAAATTCGTAGACCATACCTTTCCAATTTTTTCGACGTTTTTCTCGAATAAACATTGGTGGCGACTCTGCGCGCCTTCCTCCCTTGGAAGACGCACCTGTGAGCCCCGTGTCACCCTCCCGCCAAAGGGTAGGTTGCAACAGTCGGTGACTCCGCTGGGGATGGTTTTTTTAGAGAGTTAGGCCTTCTAATCTCGTGTAATATCATGACTTCCTCTTTTGTCGGTTTCCTTTTAATTCTCTTACGTTCTTGTATATAACTCTTTGATGCTTTTAGTGTGTTTTTGAAATGTATGCATGAGATAGATATTTATTCATTTGATGCACACAACACCAACACCTTTTTTGCACACATGTACAGTGAGTTGAAAAGGGGCCCTATACCCGGGTCCATGGGAACATAAGGAGTGGAGGTGAATCTGTGGTCATGTTGGGTCTCCGACTTGCTTGATAACAGTGAACCCTCATCTAGAGTTTTTCTCTTTGATAACATATTGTTGCTGGTAGTCCCTACTGCCGCAGTATGTTTGTCGAAGGGGATGATAACTCTAGAAACCATCAAAAGAGATATGACCACCTTGGGAATTATCACTAAAAGCTTTTTTAGTTCCTCCCATTTAGGGACCTAAAATAGGGGCACGAAGCGAACACGCTACATGCCTTTTAAACACTACCATGCATATAACTTAAATGTCATGTACACCTTTGTTGTATGATTATTTGTGGATATTGACATGATGTGTACATCTCCTTGTTACCCTTTTTCGCATCTGCATCATGTCATCACGCACTGTAAATCATGAAGATTTTGATGATATCAAGAAGAATTTGCTTGAGAAACGGGGAGAATGTAAATCATGCAAGCTTTGATGGTGTAAAGAAGAAATCACATGTTTGTCATCATCAAAAAGGGGGAGAATGTGACTGTATGTATACATGATTTTGATGATGTCAAAGAAGAATCTAACAAGGCTGCTTCAAATGATAAGCATTTGCTTCAAGAATAATTCAAGATTGCTTCAACAAACAAAGCCTTGTTTCAAGATTCACTAAAGACCAAGCCTTGCCTTAAAACAAAGTGCTTTCAAGACATGCAAGGCTCTGGTAATCGATTACCAGGAAGAGTAATCGATTACCAAAAGACAGGGTTGAGAAATAGCTGTTGAAAAAGGTTTTGAATTTGAATTTTCAACATGTAATCGATTACCATATGTCTGTAATCGATTACCAGAAACGAAACTCCTGAAATTCAAATTCAAAAGTCATGACCCTTCAAATTATAACTGTGTAATCGATTACACAAACATTGTAATCGATTACTAATGGAGAATTTTCAGAAAATCTGCCAATAGTCACATCTTTTCATTGGATTTGTGAATGTCCATCAAAGGCCTATAAATAGGTGACTTGGGCACGAATTTTATGAGAGTTTTGCTTGGAAAAAATGTCTTATCCTCTCAAAAGACAATGAGAGAGATTCCAAAAGAACTTCATTGTCAAATGCTCTCTCAAAAGAAATCCTTGACCAAACACTTGCAAAATCTATAAGGATTCTTACATGATCTTCATTGTAATATTCTTCTCTTGAAGATAGATTTCTTCTTCCATTCTTCTTATTCAATGAGATTGGTTAAGAGACTGTGAGTCTCTTGTTGTAAAGCATCTAAACACAAGGGATGGTTTGTCCC
The DNA here is from genome assembly GCF_000004515.6 of Glycine max. Lineage (NCBI taxonomy): Eukaryota > Viridiplantae > Streptophyta > Magnoliopsida > Fabales > Fabaceae > Glycine > Glycine max. Next base: position 16,026,428 of record NC_038241.2, on the reverse strand, counting down.
TGTGTGGTTCAGACTTTGTAAAGGATTTTACAAAGATAGTGGAAATCTCAAGTGTGTTGCTTGAGTACTGGATGTAGGCACGGGAAGTGGCCGAACCAGTATAAAATTGTGTTTGCATTCTCTCTTCCCTTATCTCATTTATTTGTTGCAATCAATTGTGTCTTGCATGTTTAAAGAACATTGTTAAATTGATTGTTGTTGCTTCTTCTGCATTCTAAGCCTATCCCTCTTAAGATTATTGAGGCCACAAGGTCCAACATGCACGTGTTGCATTTTGATCCCCTCATTTGTCACGAGAAGTCGGAAGGTCCGTGTCACCTTCTTAAATGCATGCATCGGGCACTGTGCTGCTCAAATGCTGTATTTAAAAAAAAAAAGATAATCTCCCGGGCTCTCATGTCCGTAAAATGCATTTGTGCCATAAGCATTTCTTCATGCATTCATCCATTTTACCCGTGATAGATGTCAGAGTCTTGATCCGCACAAGTTTTTTTATTCCACTTCAGTAAAACATGGGATCGATCCAGGCGCCTTGGCTTAAAAAGAGGTTCTATCAGGTCAAGATCAAGAGCCTAGGAGTCGCCAGTCTGAAAGAGTTAGGACAGTTGATGGGTCAACTCTAGCGACAAGCCTTTCTCAAAGCCTATGGTAAGATCTGGGACCTAACTATGGCAGAGGTCTCCACGGAGGCCATTGCCTCTCTCACCCAATATTATGACCAGTCTTTGAGGTGTTTCACCTTTGGGGACTTCCAGTTAACACCCACGGTGGAAAAGTTTGAAGAGATCCTGGGATGCCCTCTGGGAGGAAGGAAACTGTATCTTTTCTCAGGCTTCTATCCCTCTTTGGCTAGAATTTCCAAAATAGTCAAAATCTCGACACAGGAATTGGACCGGGGAAAGTAAGTCGAAAATAGGGTGGTTGGAGTACCAAGGAAATGTTTGGAAACAAAGGTGAAAACCTTGGCAAGTCAAGACGAATGGGCCCCGTTCATGGACGTCCTAGCGCTCTTGATTTTCGAAGCGGTCCTCTTTCCAAATGTAGATGGGTTGGTGGACCTGGCAGTGATTGATGCTTTTCTCGCCTTTCACGACTGCAAGAAAAGCTCGGTTGTCGCTATCTTAGCCGATCTATATCACACATTCGACTGAAGATGTGAGAAGAACAGTGCAAGGATCGTTGGCTTTTTAGCTTTAAAACTTTCACGACCACATAATGTAACCTTTTTAGCTTTAAAACTCTACGGTCGGGCCTAGACTTTAGGGTTTCCTTTTGTTAAGGCATTATGTCTTTTGTTCTTGAAGTTATAATATAAAGATCTTTCTTCACCTGTTCTTGCGCCTTTACCCATTCTCATTCATTTGCATGTTTATTTCCTTGTTACACTTAAACGATACAGATCCGACGACAAGTCCCGTGAAGGTACTAATACCGGGGACCTGGCCGTCGATTTCAAGCAAGAAGCGAGTCGAACGGAGGATAAAGAAGACGAAGATGTAGGGCTTCCCCCAGTGCTGGAGAGGATAATTGCTCAAGGCGATCGAGAGATGAGGCCGCATCAAGAAGAGACAGAACTCATAGACTTAGGTACCGACAATGAAAAGAAGGAAGTAAAAGTAGGCATGGGTATGACCGCCCCCATCTGTGAAGAATTAGTGGCCCTGCTGAGGGACTACCAAGACGTCTTTTCCTGGTCGTACCAAGACATGCCTGGTTTAAGCCATGACATTGTGCAGCACAGGTTACCTTTGAACTCCGGTTTTTCTCCGGTAAGACAAAAGATAAAGAGAATGAAACCCGAAATGTCACTAAAAATCAAGGAGGAGGTGAAAAATCAGTTCAACGCTGGTTTCTTGGCGGTAGCTCGATACCCTGAGTGCGTGGCCAACATTGTGCCGGTCCCTAAGAAGGATGGGAAGGTATGAATGTGTGTGGATTATCGGGACCTAAATCGAGCCAGTCCCAAAGACAATTTCCCTCTGCCGCACATCGATGTCCTCGTAGATAACACGGCCAATTTCGCTTTGTTTTCCTTCATGGAAGGTTTCTCAGGCTACAATCAAATAAAGATGACGCCAGAGGATATGGAAAAGACCACGTCCATCACCCTGTGGGGAACGTTCTGCTATAAGGTGATGTCCTTTGGGCTCAAGAACGCCAGGGCGACCTATCAACGGGCTATGGTGGCTTTGTTCCACGACATGATGCACTGAGAGATCGAAGTCTACGTAGACAACATGATCGCCAAGTCTAAAAATGAGGAGGAACACCTCGTCAACTTGTGGAGGTTGTTAGAAAGGATTAGGAAGTATCGATTGAGGTTGAACCCCGCTAAGTGCACCTTCGGTGTCAAGTCAGGGAAATTGTTGGGTTTCATCGTAAGTTAGAAAGGAATAGAGGTGGACCCTGAAAAGGCAAAAGTCATCCTTGAGATGCCAGAACCGCGTACCGAGAAGCAGGTCTGAGGTTTCCTGGGGCATTTAAACTACATTGCCAGATTCATATCGCAGCTCACAGCTACCTGTGAGCCGCTGTTCAAACTCTTACACAAGAACCAGTCCATCCACTGGGACGAGGACTGTCAAGAGGCATTTGGAAAGATCAAACAGCGCCTCATGAACCCTCACGTACTTATGTCGTCGGTGCCTGGGAGACCTCTCATCCTGTACATGACAGTTTTGGACGAGTTGATGGGGTGCATGCTGGGGCAGCATGATGAGTCGGGAAAAAGAGAGCGAGCCGTCTACTACTTAAGTAAGAAGTTCACGGCCTGTGAGATGAACTACTCCCTGCTGGAAAGGACATGTTGCGCTTTGGTATGGGCGTCCCACTGAAAAAGACAGTACATGCTGAGCCATACCACCTGAATGGTATCCAAGATGGACCCGATCAAGTACATCTTTGAGAAGCCTGCTCTCACAGGGCGGATTGCTTAGTGGCAGGTTTTGCTATCCGAGATCGACATAGTCTACATAACCCAAAAAGTGATAAAGGGAAGTGCCTTCGCAGCCTATTTGGCTCAGCAGCCTCTCAATGATTATCAACCCATGCATCCTGAGTTCCCAGATGAGGACATCATGGCCTTATTTGAAGAAAAGCTAGACAAGGACAGGGACAAGTGGATCGTGTCATTCGATGGGGTGTCAAACGTTTTGGGCCATGGCGTTGAGGCAGATTGGTCTCTCCGGACAATCAATGCATACCTTTCACGGTCAGGCTTGGTTTTGACTGCACCAATAACATGGCTGAATACGAAGCATGTGCCCTGGGCGTCCAGGTAGCAATTGACTACAACGTCAAGTTACTCAAGGTGTACAAAGACTCGGCGCTGGTAATTCACCAGCTAAGAGGAGAATGGGAAACTAGGGATCGTAAACTAATACCCTACTAGACTTATATCAAGGAATTGGCTGAGTTCTTTGATGAGATCTCCTTCCATCACGTTCCCCGAGAGGAAAATCAAATGGCCGATGCACTTGCCGCTTTAGTGTCCATGTTCTAGCTGACGCCGCACGGAGACCTGCCATACATTGAGTTCAGGTGTCGCAGCAGGCCCGCACATTACTATTTGGTGGAAGAGGAGCGACGGTAAGCCTTGGTATTTCGACATCAAGCGATACGTTGAAAGCAAAGAGTACCCACCGGAGGCTTCCGACAACGACAAGAGAACGTTAAGGAGATTGGTAGCCGGTTTCTTCTTAAGCGGAAGCATACTATACAAGAGAAACCATGACATGGTTTTGCTCCGATGCGTGAACGCTAAGGAAGCTGAGCGCATGCTGGGGGAGGTCCATAAGGCTCTTTCGGTACGCACGCTAACGGGCACGCCATGGCTAGGAAGATCTTGAGTGCAGGCTATTATTGGCTCACCATGGAGAATGATTGTTGCCTCCATGTAAGGAATTGTCACAAATGCCAGACGTTTATGGACAATGTCAACGCTCCATCCCTGCCTTTGAATGTATTGGCCGCACCGTGGCCCTTTTCCATGTGGGGAATAGATGTGATCGGGGCCATAGAGCCCAAAGCAGCAAACGGACATTGTTTCATCTTGGTGGCGATTGATTACTTCACCAAGTGGGTCGAAGCTGCCTCATACGCTAGCGTCATGAGGAGTGTGGTGGTCAGGTTCATCAAGAAGGAGATTATCTGCAGGTATGGTTTGCCGAGGAATATTATCACAGACAACGGCACCAACTTGAATAATAAAATTATAGGGGAAATGTGCGAGGAATTTAAGATCCAACACCAAAATTCCACACCCTACAGACCCAAGATGAAAGGAGCGGTGGAGGCAGCCAACAAGAATATCAAGAAGATTATCCTGAAGATGATTGCGTCATACAAGGACTGGCATGAGATGCTCCCTTTCGCGCTACATGGTTACCGAACCTCGGTGCGCACATCAACCGGGGCAATTCCGTTTTCGTTGGTATACGGAATGGAGGCCATGCTACAGTTTGAGGTGGAAGTCCCGTCATTAAGAATCTTGGCGAAGTCCGGATTAAAGGAGTCGGAGTGGGCCCAAGCACGTTTAGATCAGCTCAATCTCATAGAAGGCAAGCGTTTGGCCACTATGAGCCACAGGCGTTTGTACCAGAAACGGGTGAAGAATGCTTTTGACAAAAAGGTACGCTCGTGCAGGTTCAGCGAAGGGGACCTGGTACTGAAGAAAGTCTCCCAAGCCCTAAAAGACAATAGGGGAAAGTGGACCCCGAACTACGAAGGGCCTTTCGTCGTAAAAAAGGCTTTCTCTGGAGGGGCCCTTGTGCTCACCAACATGGGTGACGAGGAACTACCTTCACCCGTAAACTCTGACGTCGTCAAGCGATACTATGCTTAAGACTTGGGGCAATTAAGGAAGTCGTTGCATGTTTTATTTTCTGTGGTTTCCCCCAAGGATTCCTGTCCTCTGCATTTTTGTTCATCGCAATCTTTTAAAGAACGTGGGATTGGTGATTTGTTGTTATGATCCTTGCTTTCTGCCTTTAAAGATGCGTAGCCACGTTTTACTATGCAATGTCATTTTCTGCTTTCAGGTGCTCGGGAACAGGTACGAGTAGACGAAAGGCCTGTGATCAGCAGATCATCATCCTGCGTCCGGCTCCGGACGATCAAGAAGCACTACTGGGAGGCAACCTAGTATCCTTAAAATTTCATCCTATTATTATTGTTATTTCTCTAAGGTGATGATCGGATATGCCTAACTTATCCTAGGGGCTTCGAGTAAACGAGCACCGACCCATAGAGAACATGTATTTTCTTCGCAAAAAGTTCCAAAAAAGAAAAAAAGAAAAAAAATGCACAGGGTTAGCTCGCCTGGGCGAACACCCCCTACACGAAATAGTTTAAAAGAAAGGGGGGAGTGCAATTTTTTTTTCACCCAAAACTTCTCCCCCTCACTCAAGAACGTAGCACTCGTGGGATTGATAGTTTTTCTGACCCTAGGCCACCATTTTGTGCTTTTTTGCTTCCATTTTAGTGTCCTTGATCACTCCATACAAGTAAGTACACTATCCTTTGGTCTCTAGCTTTCCGTTGATGCATTTTTATGCTCTAAATTGTACATATTTGGCAAATTTTGTGATGCAATTTGGGACAAATTCATGCTTTGATTCATTGAATTGGGGGGTTGTAGGGGATGGCCTTAGGCCTAGGGTGTGTTCTGAAATGATTGGGCAAGCCACATTGCCCCCATTCCCTTGCTGTTTATACCCAAAAGTGCTCCTACCAAGTGGTCGGTGAAATGCCTCAATGGCATTTGCGCATAATTTTGTGAAAGTTGCTTATAGAATTGGTTTGTGCATATATGGTTGCCATTTTTGGATGTGTGGACAGCTTGTGGAAGTTAGGGTAAATGCCAAATTGTAACTTAGTCATAGGAACTCAAGCCTTTGATTTTGGGTGTAAGAGAGCACAAAAGTGAGAGCATATTAGGTGGGACTCCCCGTTGGGCCAGCATTTGATAAGCGCTGCACCATGATGGTTTGTTTGTGCCTAAATGATGTGAAAGGCTTGCTGATAATGAGTATGTGTATTGGGTAGGTAGTAAAGTGCTTTGCCAATATGCATGGGTGCTGAAAATGGCACGAAAAATGCTTCTTAAACGGGAACATATGGCATGAAATTGCTTTTCAAAATATGAACAAGTAGTATAAATTTCTGCCTTTCCCCTGAATGCGTAATTGCTTTTCAAATGAATACAAATATGTGTATAGCATGAAATTTGGTCTCAAATGTGCATATATATATGAATAAGATGTGAATAAAATAGCAGAAAATGCCACCCCAGACGCATGTAAATGTAGGTAACGACACCTTGCCAAATTTACATATGTGTTAGTTAAGTAGCAAAAATACCACAAATGCCTCAAATACCTTGGGTACCCCGATTAATAGGTAGCGAAGATTTCTTTTGTTGTATTCCTAATTATTTTAGGTAGCAAAATACTTGAATATGTGCATACGTTTTTTGGTAGCCAAGATACTTGGCTATGCGGGTGTGCATTTTTGTTGGCAAAAATACTGTGATATTGAGGTGGCCAAAATTCTTTGAAATGCATGTATGTAGCTTAGGTAACAAAATGCCTTGAATGTGTGTGAGTTCTCCCAAATTTGCATTGGTGTTTCCTTGTTGAAAGAGGGTTATATGCCCTTCTTGTTTGACCTTGCTCCTAAGATGGCAATTCTTTGTGAACTAACTTCCCAAATTTTGTTTTTTCATAGGAGATAGCTCCGAAGAAGCTCTCCACGAAGAGGTCTAGAAAGGACGCCACTGGAGAAGACTCCAGTGCCGCCTTGGAGTTTGATAGTCACTGGTTCCGAAGTGCCGAGCACCAGCAGCACTTTGAGGCCATCAAGGGATGGTCGTTCCACAGGGAGAGGCGTGTCCAGCTCAGGAGGATGAGTACCCTGACTACTAGGGTGAGATAGCTCGCAGGCATTGGGCACGACTAGTGACCCCTATGGCTAAATTCGACCTGGAGATAGTCATAGAATTCTATGCCAATGCCTGGCCCACTGAGGAGGGGGTTCGAGCCATGCGCTCGTGGGTGAGGGATCACTGGATCCCCTTCGATGCAGATGCCCTCAACCAGTTCTTGGGTGACCCGCTGATTTTGGAGGAGAACTAGTAGTGTGAATTCAGCTAGAGGAGGAACCATGTGACATCGTGGAAATTTCTACCCGGAATTTTGTAAGCGATATATTTTAAATAATTATATATATAAGTATTATTCAGTGTATATATACATACATATATATATATATATATATATATATATATATTTTGGAAGAAGTATGTACATTGGGGGAAAGATACGCGGGTTAGGCTAATTAACGAAGAGTAATCCATAAATGGACAGTTATAGATTAATTCTCAATTAATTAGTCTAAAAAAATTATCGTTTTGCGTGCAACTAAAAATTTAACAAAACCAACCTCTGAACCACGCTCAGGGTTTCATTCTGAGCGTTTTGATATATATATTGCCTACTTTCGAAAACGGGCCCCGACGAGTGGAGAGAAACGCGAGGAACTGGAACCAGAGAAGAAGCACGCAAACCGAGGCAGGATTTTAGCATTCAAAAGATCAAATTTTTCTCTCCTTGTGGCTGAGTATGAAGTCACATCAAGGGGAAGAGGTGGGCCCCTTTTGCTCCACTCAAAATGAGACATGTGGCATTGCTTTTAGAAAAAGGAAAGAGAAAATCATTTTTTTATAAAAGCCAAATTCTCTCTCTTCCTTCAGCAAAAATTCAGAAGCTTTTCCTCATCTTCCACGTTGCTTTTCTTCTTCCTTTCTCCTCCACCATTGTTGCCCTTTGAAGCTCCAAAATTGCTCATCACTTCTACTCCAAATTGCAAAGGGAAGCCATTTTCGGAGTCGTGAAGCACACCTCTACATTGTGGGGCTTCAAATTTCAGGTATGGGTAGACTTCTTCTCACATGAAATTCATGGGTATTGGGGTTTTGGGAGATATGATGGGTAGTTCTACTAGGTTTATGCCTTATGGTAGTTATTTGTGAAGGAATTTGTTGAAAGCATGCTAAACTTGACATGTTTGATGTGAGTAAAGCTACCCATTCTGTTTTAGGGTTTTATGATGATGCTTTGTGATGTTTGTGTGCTGAGATTGTTGATAGAAAACTAGTAGAGATGATGGGGAAAGTTAACCTAGGGTTAAACGTGAGAATGACAATGTTGTAGGTAGAAAAGTGTGAGATTTTGAGGGTTAGAGAAGCCAAATTTGGGGTTAGTGGAAATTGGAGTCTAAAGTGAGTTGATTCTAGTTTAAAATGTCAATTAGGACTTGTAGGAAAGTTTGGGCAGAGCAAATGAGAAAAATGAGTGACAAATGTGAAAGAGGAGAACCATTTCTAGGGTAAATTGGGTGTTGAGAGGTAAAATTTTGAATCGGTGGAGTTTTTGCCTTAAAACCAGTTTGAGCAATTCTAAATCAATGTTATAGACTTGATTGAGATGAGAAATTACCCCAAAATTAACCAATTCTCATTTTCACTTCTGAAACCTTGAAAATCCACTAAATTGATGGGTTTTGGATACCTAGATTTTGAATTGCCTTGATCTGAAACGTGTTTTTGGTTTAAATATGATTTATACATGATTTAGGACTTGTAGGATCCAATTTGAGCAAAATTGGATGTGGGCAAGATGGATTTCGATATCTGTCCTATTATGCAGAAAAATGCTGTTGAATTGTGCAGCAAAATTTTTCAACATGTGCAGAAAATGCTTGTGCATTGCTGGTTATGCGAAAGGTAGTACATATTAGGTTCTAGATATTTTCTAGAAGATCCCAACGGTCAAAATGTAGATTTATGTACTAGGAACCTCCATAAAAATTTTCAAGTTGATCCAATGGTTAACGAATCGGAACAAAGAGAATGTTACTGGGATACATGAGTAAGAAAAGCTGTGATATGTGAATGTGTTTTGGGTAGAGTTTTCTGCCTCTGCCCTGTTTTCTTGGTTTAGGATAGTTTCATGGTATTTGGAATTGAATTGCTTGGATATTATGGAAGCTTGGAGGGGTTGATGGGGACCCGGTGTTGAGAGGAACGAGGATAAGGGCTACGTGGGAGTGCGTGAGCTCAATTTTGAAGGTGGGCAACTGGGGATGGGACTTTAATGTTTGATTTGTGGAAGTGGGGGAGTTGATTTGCGCCATCGCCCGATCGCAACCTAGTACCACATATGACGGGTGCCCCATAATCCACTAAGCTTGATGTGAGAAAGCGTGGAAGAGTCAGTCTTCCAGCTTTTGTTTGTTGACCACAGAGTGGTACCTGGAGATATGTCGCGGGGGTCAGGAGACCTTGGGGACGTCAGGTGGGGTGCTATTGCCCAAAACCAAGCTTGACCAATCCCGACCCAACCCGGGCATAGTCAGTCAGTGAGAACCTGTGACGTACCTAAACAGGCGAGCTCCTGGCAGTCAACCAATAAAAGAACAAAGACCACGATGTTGGACAAGTGGCCTCAGATATCTTAAGAAGGGGGGGGGGTTGAATTAAGATATTACAACTTATTTCCCCAATTAAAAATTCTATTTCACTTTCTATTCAAGTTATAAATTCCCTTAATAATGAATTTCTTAAATATTGATTCAAATAGAACAATTTGAATATGAATATAAAACAATAATAAATAAAGGAGTTTAAGGGAAAAGAAAATGCAAACTCAAATTTATACCGGTTCGGCCACACCCGCTTGAGAGTTCCACTATCTTGTAAATTCCTTTTACAAGTTCTAAACACACAAGGACAACCCTTCCTTTGTGTTTAGAATTCTTTCACAACAAGAGACCCTCGGTCTCTTAATCCCTTTTCAGAATGAAGAAGAAGAGAAGAAGAAATCTCTCTTGAAAGAGATAGATTGAACAATTTGAGCACTCAAAAATTCCTTATTGAATCACAAGTAATTTGGCCAAGGAATTTGTAAGAGGATAAAACGATTTTGCTTTATAAGAGGATAAGACCTTTTTGTTTTGAAAAACTCTTAGCAAATTTGTGTCTCAAGTCACATATATATAGGCCTTTGATAGCCATTTAAGAACCACATAAAAAGATGTGACTGTTGAGAATATTTTCTAAAAATCTGCTCTGGTAATCGATTACAGTATATGTGTAATCGATTACAAGCTTTAAAATTTGAATTAAAACGTTCAGAAACTGCTGGTAATCGATTACCATATATGTGTAATCGATTTCACAGTGCAAATTTTGAAATCAAATTTTAATAGCTGTTGTAAATCAGTTTTGGCCACTGGTAATTGATTACATCCTCTGGTAATCGATTACCAGAGAGTAAATTTGTTTGAAAAAGACTTTTTAACTTAAATTTCTTGGCCAAACCTTTTGCTACTTCAATTGGAATTCCCTTCCTATTTAATATACCCTTTCCAAGACTCTAAAGACTGTCTTGATCATCCATCTTGAATATCTTTAATTTCTTTGTCTTGAATAAAGCTTTGAGACGCATGTGATCCTTTGGCATCATCAAAACATCAGCTTGATCCTTTGTCTACAATCTCCCCCTTTTTGATGATGACAATCCTTACTCCCCCTATCTTTTGGCATGTATGCCTAACTTTACTTAATAATAAATTTCTAATTTATTTCTAACCCAAGTTCTCTCAAGTTCTCTCCCCCTTTGGCAACATAAAAAAGAACTAAGAAACACAATCAAAATTCAAACAGAGCCAAACATTAAACAAAAATAAATCCATACATTGTCATAACCAACCAAAGCAAAGTCCAGAAATATAATAATAGTGCAAGAGTACAATAACTAGTGCAACAATAAGCCAAATACACGACGATAAACCAAAGTACTAATAATACTTAGTCATAATACTTAAGCTAAGACGATGATGGAGGCGGTGGTGGTGGATCAAAGCAAGTACAGATGAAGGAGACAACTTCTTCAACTTTGGTGATCCTTGATTCCATGGCATCGAACCGCATGTAGACTTGCAATTCCATGGCATCAAACTTGTCACCAACAAAAGTCTGAAGTCCATCAAACTTGTCCATAAGCCTTCGAAGAAGAGTGGAATTATCTTCAACTGGTAGGTTGCCTTCTTCATCAGCGAGTTGAGCGCCCTTTTTGACCCAAGAGCCATCATGGTCTTTGCGGTAACCAAAAGAAGCAATCACAGCAGCACCAATTAAAAAAGATCTCTTGATTGGAACATAAGGTTCAGAATCAAGAGGAATTAGAAAATGGTGGAAAAAGAGTGTGACAAGATGTGGATATGGCAAAGGTGCATTTAATCGCAATGCCTTATGCATGCGATATCTTACAAGATGTGCCCAGTCAAGTTGATGGCCGGTATGAAAGGCCCACATGATAATAAGATCTTCCTCAGAAACTTGGGCAAGATTGGAAGATCGTGGAAGCAAAATCCGCACAATCAGATAATGTAGAATGCGGCTATCAAAAGCCAATGAACCGGCAAGAAGGCGTCCGGTCATATCTGCATTGTTGGTGCAAACCAACTGGCGGGTGATGTGCCATCATTTTCTTCTATTTTCTAAACCCTTTTTGCACCATTTTAATTACTGATTGGTCTTAATTGTCAATTAATCAGACAATTTTATTATTTGGGCTCATTTAGCTAATTTGATGTTTTTAATCTAATTTCAGGAATTAATGAAACATTGGGCGTAATCCGGATTTTGGTTATGGACTTGAAGAGGGCAAATAAAGCAGCGCTTACCTTAGTTAATTTCTAATTAGGAAATTTCGCAATTTTATTTTATGTTGTTCAGTGTTTATTTCGTTTTGGGCCAGAGTATTGTAATAGGGCCCAATGACTTTGAGTGACTCTTTTTAAATAGCAGCCTTGGGATTCGTGCAAGGCTATTCTGTGATGCTATTCATTATTCAGAGCTTTTGTTTTAGGGTTTTACGTTTTCTGCTTTGATGTTACTGTTCATGTAATGCAATTTTACATTTTCTGCTTCTAATTACAATTTCGTTCTTGTTTCTTCTTCTACTTTCAATTTCGTTTCTGTCCCAAATTCGTTTCTGTTCATTTACATTTATGTTCGTTTACGTTTCTGCTTCATGTTTCATTTACGTTTTCTGTTTGAATCTATGGAAGGCTAAATATTTTGGTGTTGTTTCCTTTTGAAGATGAAGCCCAGCTCTCTTTGAGGTTTTGTTTATAATGTGGTTTCCTGGCAGTTTTCCCTTCACCAGTTAACCCAAATTCGTGAACATTAATCAGTGCACGCTTCGTGTTCGATTAATTGCCTCTGAGCCTAACTTGTGTTCATGCTTAATGGATGAAGGGCTAACTGGTGTATGTGGTGCCTAATCACGTATTGACAACCCTAAGTTGATTTTCGCTTAGTAAATTGAAATAGGGTTGGATTAAGTGGTTAACTGTTAGGGACAAATTCTCCATGACCCAGGATAAGAGAATGGCTTCTGAATCAAAGGAAACAACCCGTTTTTAATATTAGTAGTTTCATATTCCAGTTTACTTATTCGGCTCTTTAATCACAAAACAAACAACCCCCCCCCCCCCAATCGTTACTGTTACTGCGCAAGTATATTATGAACATTTGGTTTGTCATTGCTCGTTGGGAAACGACCTAGGATCACTTCCTAGTTACTGCATTTTCATGTTTATTTGATGGGGGTACGGCCTCGATCAGCGGGCATCATGTGCAGAAAAATCAAACTTCCAATCGTCATTCAGTGTACCTTCAAATGGTACACCGTCACTGGACAATTGGGTTAAGTCATGGAAAAGGGATTGGTCAATGACCATTTTTATCCTAAAAACCTCAAAAATTAAAGTGTTGTCCTGAATTTCAAGATTACAATAAAAGGCTTTAACCAACTCAGGATAAACAGACAATTGTAATGACATGAAAGGTATAAGACCTAGGTTCTGAAAGGCTTGAATGCAATCAAAAGTTTCAGCAGAAAAGAATTCCATATCAATAAACTTAGGGTCGATAATGGAACGAGATGAGAAAAGATTTGAATACCGTTTCTGCTGTTCTTCAGAAGAAAACAATGTGGAAGAGGATAATGAGGGTGGAATTGCTGCTGTGGATGCGCTAGTGGCTCCGGCACGATGAGCTCTTGAAGCCGAAGCGGAGGCGGATGAACCCTTACGTTTCTTTGACGATTCTGCCATTTGAAGGAGTTTTTGCAGATTTCAATCGGTGAAATCAAAAGAAAAATGAAAAAGAAGAAGATTGCAATTTACGGGAGTTGATTTGATGAAGAAATGAGTGAGATAGGAAGATCTGGAGGTTTGGGAATGGAGGAACGTCGCAAGGAGGAAGGAGCTGCGCAGGGATTTCTGGAAAATGTGATATTTATAGAGCAGGACACGTGGTAATCGATTACAAGTAATGGTAATCGATTACAGGAGGAGGCAGCCTATTGGTAATCGATTACATGAATACTGTAATCGATTACAGGCCATCTGTTCTAGTGTAATCGATTACAGTATTCATGTAATCGATTACCAGAACAAAAAATAGCCTTTTCCTAAAAGAAAAACTTATTTCTAAGTCTAAAAACTTATACTATCTTAAGAGTTAATTATATTAACAAGAAAAGTAAACTAAATTAAACAAAACAAGCATCATACTTAATCAAAACACAATCAATCATTCATAAAAATTACCTATCCAAATCACTAAGGTCTAAAAGGCCTAATTCTCTTCTTATTGAAAAGAATATTTCTTTTGGGAGAGGTTTTGTAAAGATATCAGCAAGCTGATTCTTTGTATCAATAAACTCTAATATACAATCTCCCTTTAGGACATGATCTCTAAGAAAATGGTGCCTAATTTCTATATGTTTAGTTCTAGAGTGTTGAACAGGGTTTTTGGATAGATTTATGGCACTAGTATTATCACACCTAATAGGTATACGATCAAGAAGGATACCATAGTCAGATAATTGTTGCTTCATCCATAAAATTTGTGCACAACAACTGCCGGCAGAAATATATTCCGCTTCAGTAGTGGATAAAGCAACATTGTTTTGTTTCTTACTATGCCATGAGACAAGAGCGGATCCAATGAATTGACAAGTTCTACTTGTGCTTTTTCTATCAGTTTTAGATCCGGCAAAGTCAGAATCAGAATATCCTATTAAGTTACATGTTGAGTTCTTAGGATACCATAATCCTAAATTTATTGTACCTAATAGATATCTCATGATTCTCTTAACTGCACTCAAATGTGATTGTTTGGGGTTGGATTGAAACCTAGCACACATGCATACACTAAACATAATATCAGGCCTACTAGCAGATAAATAGAGAAGAGATCCAATCATACCTCGATACTGTTTCATGTCTATAGATTGACCATATTCATCTTTATCTAAGTAACAGCTAGTGTTCATCGGTGTAGCCATGTGTTTTGCACTTTCCATCCCAAATTTTTGATCAATTCCTTGCAGTACTTGGATTGATTAATGAATATACCTTCTTGAGTTTGCTTGATTTGTAATCCCAGGAAGTACTTTAGTTCTCCCATCATTGACATTTCAAATTCACTTTGCATATCAAGGGAAAACTCCTTGCACAATGAATCATTAGTGGATCCAAAAATTATATCATCAACATATATTTGAACCAACAAAATATCATTATGCTTTCTCTTTATGAATAATGTGGTATCCACTTTTCCTCTAGAAAATTCTTTTTCTAGGATAAAATTACTTAAACGTTCATACCACGCCCTAGGGGCTTGTTTCAAACCATAAAGAGCCTTTTGTAATTTATAAACATGATTTGGTTTATCCGGGATTTCAAAACCTGGAGGTTGTTCAACATATACTTCTTCTTGAATTAAACCATTTAGAAAAGCACTTTTAACATCCATTTGATAGAGCTTAAAATTCATTATGGATGCATATGCTAAGAGCATTCTAATGGCTTCTAATCTTGCAACTGGAGCATATGTTTCTTCATAGTCTATTCCTTCTTCTTGATTATACCCTTTTGCTACTAACCTAGCCTTATTTCTAATAATTATGCCATGTTCATCTAATTTATTTCTAAAAACCCATTTTGTTCCTATGACAGGATAATTTTCAGGTTTTTCTACTAGTTTCCACACATTGTTTCTTTCAAATTGATTCAGTTCTTGTTGCATGGCAATGATCCAGTTATCATCTACTATGGCTTCTTTTATATTTTTAGGTTCAATCATAGATACAAAAGCCATATTATTGCATAAATCTTTAAGAGAATGTCTAGTTGTTACCCCTTTTGATATATCACCAATAATGTTGTCGAGGGGATGATCTCTTGAAGCTTTCCATTCTCTTGGAAGTTCATTATTTTCTCTAACTCCATTATCTTGAGAATCTTCATTGCTTCCTTCATCTTTTTCTTTAGAGTCATTTCCATGAATATGTGTATCTTCTAAGGAATCTGAAATATCATCTAAAAAATCCTTCCTTGGAAGAATGGCATTAGACTCATCAAAGGAAACATGTATAGACTCTTCAATTGTCATTGTTCTTTTATTATATATTCTATAATCTTTACTATGCAGAGAATATCCAAGGAAAATACCTTCATCTGACTTAGCATCAAATTTTCCTAAGTTATCTTTTCCATTATTCAATACAAAACATTTACAACCAAAGATATGAAGATGTGAGGTGTTTGGTTTTCTGCCATTGAACAATTCATATGGAGTTTTCTTTAAAATGGGTCTTATTAAAGCCCTATTTAAAATGTAGCATGCAGTGTTAACGGCTTCAGCCCAAAAGTATTTTGGAAGAGGAGTATCATTTAATAAAGTTCTAGCAATCTCTTCCAAAGATCTATTTTTCCTTTCAACAACACCATTTTGTTGAGGGGTTCTTGGTGCAGAAAAGTTATGCTCAATCCCATGCTTATCACAAAATAATTCAAATTCTTTATTTTCAAACTCACCCCCATGATCACTCCTAATAGATATAATCTTGAGATTTTTCTTATTTTGAATGATTTTTGCAAGTTTTCTAAATGCTTGAAATGCATCATTCTTATGAGTGATAAAAAGAGTCCATGTGTATCTAGAATAATCATCAACTATAACAAGAGCATAGTAACTTCCTCCAAAACTCATGATTATGGAAGGACCAAACAAATCCATATGTAGTAATTGTAAGGGTTGAGTAGTTGAAACAATGTTTTTAGATTTGAAAGAAACTCTAGTTTGTTTTCCCTTTTGACAAGCA
Source organism: Glycine max (assembly GCF_000004515.6). Classification (NCBI taxonomy): domain Eukaryota; kingdom Viridiplantae; phylum Streptophyta; class Magnoliopsida; order Fabales; family Fabaceae; genus Glycine; species Glycine max. The sequence goes on along the minus strand of NC_038241.2, from coordinate 16,010,187 downwards.
TCACATAGCCTATCTTTTTCAAATCTTAGTTTTGGCAAACCAACAACTAAATCTTTTGATATTAATCTATTTAAGTGTTCCATGTTTATATGTGCAATCCGTTTATGCCACAACCATGGATCATCATCTTTACTAAGAAAACATTGATTATTATCTAGTTTTTGACTTAAGTCTATCATGTAAACATTGTTGACTCTAAACCCTATATGCTTTATATTCATATCATGTTTATGTTCAATGACACACTTTTGAGAATCAAATGATACCAGATAGCCTTTGTCACATAATTGACTCACACTAAGCAGACTATGTTTAAGACCTTCAACAAGTAGAACATTTTCAATGGAGGTTGAAGCATTTGTACCTATTTTTCCAACTCCAAGAATTCTACCTTTGTTGTTGTCACCATAAGTTACATGTCCGCTTTTCTTGGGAGAGATATGTGTGAATTTTGATTCGTCTCCCGTCATATGTTTTGAGCATCTGCTATCTATGTACCACTTTTTCCTCAAGGGTTCCTACAAAATCAAGGTTGTAACTTAGGTACCCAAACTTTATTGGGTCCTTGTGTGTTAGTATGAATGATAGATCCTTTTGGGACCCAAATCATTTTAATAATGTTACAATTTCTTCTAAAATAGCATGTAGATGTGCCATGCCCTTTTCTTCCACAATAAAAACATGTGATAAAACTAGAATTATATTTTTGTGTGGAAGTATAGAAGTTTTTATGAAATTTTTGTTGTTTTTCAGATTTATATCCTAGTCCAGCCTTATTGGAGGCATGTCTTTGTTTTCCTAAGATGACATCTAAATTATTTTTACTATAAGAGAATTTTGCAAGTGAGTTTTTCAACTCTTTGATTTCTTTTTCATACTTTTCACAACAACTACAAGAATCTGACATTTTCTTGTCAGAAATAGTAGAGATATGAACTTTTTCATTTGGTTTAGAAATTGAGACTTCATTTCTAAGATGATCTAATTTTGAAATTTCATTTTCTAAATTTGAAATTGTTTTCTTTGAAGATGAAACTAACTTTGCAAGTTTAATTGATTCTTTATGCAGATCAGCAAATGCATCTTGCAATTCATCAAAAGAAATAGATAAATTGTTTGAAGATGTTACCACTTCATCACTTTCATAACTTTTTGCCATAAGGCAGAGGTTTATTTCTTCATTTTCTGAATCTTCAGAAGATTCCAAATCGTTTTCATCCCATGTAATGTATGCTTTCTTCAATTTCTTTTCATTAATATTTTTCTTTTCAGACTTCTCCATCTTTTTCTTGAAGATGGAACAATCAACCTTCAGATGTCCAGGTTGATTGCACTCAAAGAATTTTAGAGTAGAGGATGAAGTTTCTGTCCTTCTTTTAGGTTTAAAATTGGGTCGCTTTTGATTTCCTTTGACTCTCAGGAACTTGTTGAATCTTTTTACAAACAGACTAATATCTTCATCATTATCCAAGTCAATTAAATCTTCTTTATCACTGTCTTCTTGGATTGCAGATGAGGCTTTAAGAGCAATTCCCTTCTTTTTCTTATCAGTTTCTTCATGCTGATTTAATCTTTGTAATTCCATTTCATGCTCCTGCAATTTTCCAAATAATGTAGCAAGAGACATACTAGATAAATCTTGAGATTCTGTGATGGCTGTTACCTTTGGTTGCCATTCTCTATTAAGACATCTTAAGACTTTATTTACTAGATCTTCATTTTGAAAAGTTTTTCCTAGAGATGCAAGATGATTAACTATGTGTGTGAACCTCTTTTGCATGTCTTGTATACTTTCATTTACATTCATCCTAAAAAGTTCATATTCACGAGTTAAAGTGTTTATCCTAGATCTTTTAACATATGTTGTGCCTTCATGTGTTACTTGTAGAGTATCCCACATATCCTTAGCACTTTTACAATTTGAAACCCTAAAGTATTCATCTATTCCTAAGGCAGATGTAATAATATTTTTGGCCTTTAAATTATATTGTACTAATCTTCTTTCTTCCTCAGTCCAATCTGCTCTAGGTTTTTCTATTGTTGCACTTCCGGCTATTATAGAGGGAACATAAGGTCCTTGTTCTATGGCTTCCCAAATATTTAAATCTATTGCCTCTATAAAGATTTGCATGCGGGTTTTCCAGTAGTGGTAACCCACTCCACTAAAGATGAGAGGTCTATTTATAGAATTTCCCTCGGGAAACAAGTAGTTTGATGAGGCCATAATTCTTGAAGCTTCTAAACTTTATACAAGAATGAAGCTCTGATACCACTTGTTGGACAAGTGGCCTCAGATATCTTAAGAAGGGGGGGTTGAATTAAGATATTACAACTTATTTCCCCAATTAAAAATTCTATTTCACTTTCTATTCAAGTTATAAATTCCCTTAATAATGAATTTCTTAAATATTGATTCAAATAGAACAATTTGAATATGAATATAAAACAATAATAAATAAAGGAGTTTAAGGGAAGAGAAAATGCAAACTCAGATTTATACTGGTTCAGCCACACCCTTGTGCCTACGTCCAGTCCCCAAGCAACCCGCTTGAGAGTTCCACTATCTTGTAAATTCCTTTTACAAGTTCTAAACACACAAGGACAACCCTTCCTTTGTGTTTAGAATTCTTTCACAACAAGAAACCCTCGGTCTCTTAATCCCTTTTCAGAATGAAGAAGAAGAGAAGAAGAAATCTCTCTTGAAAGAGATAGATTGAACAATTTGAGCACTCAAAAATTCCTTATTGAATCACAAGTAATTTGGCCAAGGAATTTGTAAGAGGATAAAACGATTTTGCTTTATAAGAGGATAAGACCTTTTTGTTCTGAAAAACTCTTAGCAAATTCGTGTCTCAAGTCACATATATATAGGCCTTTGATAGCCATTCAAGAACCACATAAAAAGATGTGACTGTTGAGAATATTTTCTAAAAATCTGCTCTGGTAATCGATTACAGTATATGTGTAATCGATTACAAGCTTTAAATTTTGAATTAAAACGTTCAGAAATTGCTGGTAATCGATTACCATATATGTGTAATCGATTACACGGTGCAAATTTTGAATTCAAATTTTAATAGCTGTTGTAAATCAGTTTTGGCCACTGGTAATTGATTACATCCTCTGGTAATCGATTACCAGAGAGTAAATTTGTTTGAAAAAGACTTTTTAACTTAAATTTCTTGGCCAAACCTTTTGCTACTTCAATTGGAATTCCCTTCCTATTTAATATACCCTTTCTAAGACTCTAAAGACTGTCTTGATCATCCATCTTGAATATCTTTAATTTCTTTGTCTTGAATAAAGCTTTGAGACACATGTGATCCTTTGGCATCATCAAAACATCAGCTTGATCCTTTGTCTACACACGAAGCAAGGAGGCTTGTGTGGCGGCTGGCCAGCTATGAATCTTGAGTGGTATTTAGAATTTGGCCTCTGGTAATCGATTACCAAGGGTGTGTAATCAATTACAAGGCTTAAAAATGGAGACAAGATGTCAAAATGGCCTCTGGTAATCGATTACCAATTGTGTGTAATCAATTAAACAGAGTAATAGGGCACTGGTAATCGATTACCAGTTGGGTGTAATCGATTACACAGGGAGATAGGACACTGGTAATCGATTACCATTTAGGTGTAATCGATTACACAGTGTAATTTGTAGGTTTCCATGTGCAAAAGCTGTGTAATTCGAGTTTGGGCACTGGTAATCGATTACATACTTTGGTAATCGATTACCAGAGAGGAAATTCCTTGAGAGAGACCTTTTGACTATACGTAGCGGTTATGGGACGCATTGTATTGTTGCCTATAGTTAGATTTCTTGTGAAAGAGTCTACCCCCTTTCTTTTATTTCTTGTAGATCGCGATGGCAGCGCAGTTAATCCATGATCGCGTGGTGATGGAGTTCCTAGAGGGAGTTTGGGAGACCCTCGAAGGCAATGAAAGGTGCCGATTCCGTGGCACGATTCGACTCACTGCTACTTCATTAGTACATCCGGAGGAACCCGCACGCATGCTTCAGTAGCCTGTGGAGTGGATACTACCTACACCTACTCCATATCGACTAGTGGAGCCAGTTCAAGTGATAGAGGTGTCATCCTCTGAAGAAGATCCTAAAGAGGACCCAGAGGAGTTACCTCCTGAGCCTGCTGTGGATGCTCTTGACTTTCCAGAGGATGATGAGGACCCACTCCCTGATGTGGATTCTCCAGAGGATATCATGTCAACATCTGAGGCAGACTCTATAGAGGAGAGTGGCCTAGGAGGGACAGCAAATAGTGAAGACTCTTCATCATAGCAGACGACTCCTTAGACTAGGTTTACATACTTTTTGTGGGTGGGTGTATCTAGTTCAGACTGCTAGGTTTACTCTTTTGATTTTTGGGTGGGTAGACCTATTGTATAGAAATTTTGATGATTGTATATATGTGGCTGAAGCCACCACAATTGATACCTTTGCTCTGGATGTCACTATGTATTTTGCAAACTCCCATATTTTGGACAGTTTTAGATGATGAATGTAATTATGTTTAATCTTATTATTTGAAAAGGAAGTGTTAACAAACTTTATTGAAAAGAGTTTATCGACTGCATTTTATTATTTTTCACGTGACGACCTAAAATGATGGCTGGTATATTTTTCTTTTTGAAAGAGTGAAATAGTTTAGAGGTTATGAGTGATCAAAAAGAAATGACTCCGAATAGAGTTGTGAACTGGTCATTCAGGACTCTATAGTGATAATTTTCCTTCTGAATTTAATTACCGTGAAAAGAGAGAGAAAAAAAATTCCATGGTTTATGCTATTTAATTTATTACTATTAAATCAGTCATTATTTAGGGACGCAACAAACCAGGCAGACGGTTTCGATGAGGAAGCCATCGCCCAGCTGTTGTGTATACCGGGGCAGGATTTCGCCCGGACCGCTGCGGGGAGGCGGGTGCGGATCATGCGCACCAGCATGACTACCTGACCCAAATATGGATGACACTGCTGCTCAGCAATGTCTTGCCTAGCGACCATAACTCTGACCTCCCTCTGCCTAAGTGCCAGTTGGTGTATGCCATCCTGACGCGGATGAGCGTTCACGTGGCCCAGGTGATTGTTGATGCCATTTATTTGTTTGCAGGAATGGCGCCTACTAGGCACCCTTTAGACCCGGAGAAGTCCAATAGGGCCCTGGGGTTTCCGGCTTTGATCACGGGCCTCTACCAGTTCTACGGAGTGCATGTCACCCGCAGCAAGGTAATCCAACCGCCGATCACCCGAGCCTTCACCGAGAAGTACTACACGCCTAGGCAGGCGCAAGGTGACGAACATCAGGCTGCGGGCGTACCACCACCACCTCAGCAAGCCGATTCGGCTGGACCACTAAGCGTGGAGCAGTATCTACAGCATTTTGTTCACTAGCAGGCGGCCAACCATCGTGGACAGGTGCAGATACATGAGTGTCTCTATCGGTTCAGCCTCAGCCAGCAGGGGCAGGGTTCCGCCCCTTTTGTATGCCCTACCCCATAGCAGTTTAGGGTTGAGATCGCATGGCTTGGAGACTGACCCAATGCCCAAACAGGGGAGGAGCCTGCAGAATCCCCCGGTGAGGCGGATGAATCCCATATGGACGAGGATATGACTGACCTGCTCGGTTTCTTAGGAAGGAGCGGAGCCACATGACCAAGGTCGCCACACTTTTGATTCCATTGTGATTTACATTACTACTTTCAGTTATTGTTTTTGTTGTGATCTAACATTACTGCTTTCAGTTATTGTTTTTGTTGTGATCTAACATTACTGCTTTCAGTTATTGTTTCTGTTTCCACTGTGATCTGGTATTACGACTCTCAGTTGTTTTGTCGCTGTTTTTTCATTGTGACTTATCATTGCATTTTTTCCGTTTACTTTGCGATTTGACGTAGGCAGGCCGTGTGTACCCTCGTTCGCACAAAATTTCAGAAAAGAATATATATATATATATATATATATATATATATATATGTGTGTGTGTGTGTGTGTGTGTGTGTGTGTGTGTGTGTGTGTGATCGCAGATATCAGCTTTGTCAAATAATAATAATAATAATATAATAGATAAAAATAAATAAAAATACTTTGGTTAACTAAAAGCCAACATGTTTTGGGAAAGAAATAACTTCTGGCCTTTCTTTGAAAAAAGGGGGGGGGGGGGATTTACTGATCGTGACACAAAGGTTTTGCCGAAGAAAAAAATGTGTGTACGCGCCTGAAGGATGAATGCTGTGAAAATTTTCTGAACGCCCAAAATAGACTCGGATAAATGTATGAGTTGATAAAGGAGCATGTTTTGGAAACACTGGGTTGACTAAAATAGGAAAAATCATGAATCCTGAGCCCTAGTGTCGCGTGACCACAAAAACTTGATGCTTAAGTGTCCACATAGGTGCATGCGTGACCAGTTTTGCATAAAATTTCTGAATCATCATTGTTGCGCGCGTGTCATGGAAATAATGTGGACATCCCTTTACCCCTGGACTGCTGACCAAACCAACACCCTGACATATATCATGTCCAGCCATTCTACAAGGCTTGAGCCAAAATCCCCACTCGCCATAAACCTTGACCCAGGGTGAGAATGTCCATCCTCGCCCTCGGAAGAAGACAAAAAAAAGAGAAGGAGAAGGAAAAAGTTCTAGATCAAGGATCGGAAGAAAACAAAAAAAACAAGGGTTTTCGATCAAAGATCGAAAGAAAACAAAAGAAAAAAAGTTCCCGGTCGAAGATTAGAAGAAAACAAAAGAAATATACAGAAAAGTCTTCGGACCAGACAATATTTGAATTGTCATAAGCAAATAAGAAAAGAAAGGAAACCACGACTTGAACCGGTCCTCTCCCTTTGATTGCCAACCAAAATAATGTGCGTCGGTGACGTTTTCGCCCCGCACTAAACAAAAATAGAAAAGGAAAAGGCCAAAACACTCAAAGCCAAATTCCCCACCAAAAACACCATTCCCGAAAAAGTCCTATTGATCCATGATCATGCATGTAATCTTTGGTTTGATAGGAAATGATTTGCAAAATCAAGTTATGACATATCTATGGTTCGGAATTAGGATAAAACACTTTCCTGTGTGAGATTGATACACTTTGAGTGATTTTCTTCTATTTTGTTGGAACCGGTGTTTCCTATAAATGGTCATTTAGAAACGAAATGCTAGCATCCAAAATCTCATTTGTGGTTATGGGAAAATTTCATCAGCATACTCTTCTTCCCCAATAGACACATCTTTTTTTCTCCAAATTACAGTTTTCTCTGATCAGTTGGAAGCTTTTGTTTCTTTACTAAAGCATGTTCACATTTTAGTGAAAGAACGCCCAGACTATTTTTTAGTCTCGCACCTTTTGTCATCCAGAGACGGCGAGTCCGATGACATGCGTGGGTACCTTATGGTTATCTGAACCTTTTGTCATCCAGAGACGGCGAGTCTGATGACATGCGGGGGTACCTTATGGTTATCCGCACCTTTTGTCATCAAGAGACGGCGAGTCCGATGACATGCGGGGGTACCTTATGTTGGATCAAGTGGCCTCTGAATAATTAAGAAGGGGGGGTTGAATTAATTATTCCTAAACCTTTACTAATTACAAAATTTACTCTTCTAAGGCTTTTACTATGTTGTTAAGTGAATGAAGAACAGAAAAGAAACTTAACCAAAAGTAAAAGCGGGAATAAAAATGCACAGCGGAAATTAAAAGAGTAGCGAAGAAGGAGACAAACACACAAGAGTTTTTATACTGGTTCGGCAACAACCCGTGCCTACATCCAGTCCCCAAGTGACCTGCGGTCCTTGAGATTTCTTTTCTACCTTGTAAAATTCCTTTACAAGAAAAGATCCAAAAGGGATGTACCCTCCCTTGTTCTCTTTGAACAATCTAGTGGATGTAGCCTCCACTAGAACTGATCCGCAAGAGATGTACCCTCTCTTGTTCTCAATCAAACCCCAGTAGATGTACCATCTACTTGTACCACAAAGGATGTACCCTCCAATGTGTTAAGACAAAGTTCTCAAGCGATTAAACCTTTGAAACTTTGTGAATGGGGATACAAAAGAATTCTCAGGCAGTTAGTCCTTTGAAATCTTTTGTATATGGGAAAGGGAATAATCAAAAGAATTCTCAGACTATGCCGTTTTGAATTCTTTGACAATGGAGAAGGGAGACACAAAAGAATTCAGGCGGTTAGTCCTTTGTTCTTTTGGAAAAGGGAGAAGAGAGACACAAAAAGATTTCAGGCGGTTAGTCCTTGGCGAATTCTTTTTGGCAAAGGGAGAAGAGAATGAAAAAGATGAATAGCACAAGTTTTCAAGGTTTGGAAAACCAAAAAACTTTGTAAAGCTTTTGGCAAAAGGAAGAAGAAGAAGAAGTTCAAAGAGACTCAGAAATCAATGTGGAAAAATTGTTTGTGTAAAGAATGAATTGGAAAAGATTGATGTATACAATGATTGATTTGAAATGAAAAACAAAGCCTTGCTTTTATATACTCTTCATGTCTGGTCAAGAGAACCATTAGAAGAGTTATGACCTTTAGAAAAACTTAAAACCAATTTGAAAAAGTAAAAAACTATTTGAAGAGTTACATCTTTTGATTTGTTCAGAAACTATCACTGGTAATCGATTACCAAATCAGTGTAATCGATTACATAAAGCTTTTTTGTGAAAGGATGTGACTCTTCACATTTGAATTTGAATTTCAACATTCAAGCACACTGGTAATCGATTACCAAAACATTGTAATCGATTACAACATTTTGAAATCAATTGGAACGTTGTAAACTTTTTCAAATCCATTTTACTACTGGTAATCGATTACAATAATCTAGTAATCGATTACTAGAGAGTAAAAACTCTTTGGTAAAATGGTTTTGAGAAAAATCCATGTGCTACTCAGTTTTTGAAAAAACTTTTTTATACTTATCTTAATTAATTCTTCTCTTGATTCTTGAATCTTGAGTCTTGAATCTTGATCTTGATTCTTGGAAGCTTGAACCTTGAATCTTGATTCTTGAAATCCAATTTTCTCTTGAACCTTGAAGTGTTCTTGATTCAATCTTGAACATCTTGAACTCATTCTTTGATTCTTGAGATCATCGTCTTTGTTATCATCAAGTATTCTTGACCTTTGAGCTTGCTTTTTGTCATCACCTTTGTTATTATCAAAACTTCTTTGAATCAGTCTTGATTCATCAAGAAGCTTGCTTCTACACCTTATGGTTATCCACACCTTTTGTCATCCAGAGACGGCGAGTTCGATGACATGTGGGGGTACCATACGGTTATCCGCACCTTTTGTAAACCAGAGGCAAGCGATCTCGTTGACACGCAGAGACTAACATCGTCATCTGCACCTTTTGTCAACTAGGGGCAAGCGAGCCCGTTGACACACAGAGACTAACGTCGTCTTCTGCACCTTTTGTCATCCAGAGACGGCGAGTCCGACGACATGCAGGGGTACCTTATGGTTATTCGCACCTTTTGTCATCCAGAGACGGCGAGTCCGATGACATGCGGGGGTACCTTATTGTCGGATCAAGTGGCCTCAGAATAATTAAGAAGGGGAGGTTGAATTAATTATTAATGAGCCTTTACTAATTAAAAATCTATCCTTCTTAATGTTACTAGATTTAATTAGGCTTTTACTACTAAGTTAAGAAAGTAAAGAACAGGAATTGAAACTTAACCAAAAGTAAAAGTGATAATTAAAGTGCATAGCGGAAATTAAAGAGTGTAGGGAAGAAGAAGACAAACACAAGAATTTTATACTGGTTCGACAACAACCCATGCCTACATCCAGTCCCCAAGCAACCTGCGGTCCTTGAGATTTCTTTTCAACCATGTAAAAACCTTTACAAGCAAAGATCCACAAGGGAAGTACCCTCCCTTGTTCTCTTTGAACAACCAAGTGGATGTACCCTCCACTTGAACTGATCCACAAGAGATGTACCCCTCTCTTGTTCTCAGTTACAACAAACCAAGTAGATGTACCCTCTACTTGTACCACAAAGGATGTACCCTCCAATGTGTTAAGACAATGTTCTCAGGCGATTAGTCCTTTGAATCTTTGTGAAGGGGAAACAAAAGATATCTCAGGTGGTTAGTCCTTTGAAATCTTTTGTTTAAGGGAAAGGGAAGAATCAAAAGAATTCTTAGACTGTGTCTTTTTGAATTCTTTGACAAGGGAGAAGGGAGACACAAAAGAATTCAGGTGGTTAGTCCTTTGTTCTTTTGTAAAAGGAAGAAGAGAGACACAGAAAGAATTTAGACGATTAGTCCTTGTTGAATTCTTTTTGGAAAAGGGAGAAGAGAATGAAAAGATATGGCACACTTTTGTTTTCTGTAGAAGAACAAAGTTTGGAAACCAGAAAACTTAGAAAGCTTTTGGCAAAGGAAGAAGAAAGATAAGTAGCAAAGGTTTCAAGATTTCTCTAAAGTTATTCAAGAAATTCTAAGAAGTTGTTCTAAAAAAGTTATCTAAATGCAAGTCAAGGTCTTGCTTTTATAGACTCTTCATGTCTGGTCAAGAAAAACATTGGAAGAGTTATAACCTTGAGAAAAACCTGAAAACCATTGGAAGAGTTACAACTCTTGACTTTTTATTCAAAACTTGTCACTGGTAATCGATTACCAAAACCATGTAATCGATTACACAAAGCATTTTATGAAAAGATATGACTCTTCACAATTTAGTTTGAATTTCAACGTTCAAATACACTGGTAATCGATTACCAATATATTGTAATCGATTACACCATTTAAAAATCAATTGGAACATTGCAAATTCAGTTAAAAACTTTTGAAATCAAACTTTGCCACTGGTAATCGATTACAGAAAACTGGTAATCAATTACCAGAGAGTAAAAAACTCTGGTAACTTAGAAAATTTTGAGAAAAACTTTTCTTGTAAAACAAAACTATGCTATGTTTGGTTTTTGAAAAATTCTTTTCAATACTTCCCTTGTGAAATCATCTTCTCTGGAATCTTGATTCTTCTTGATTTCATTTGTTGAATCTTGAAATTAATCTTGATTTAATCTTGATCTTGAACTTGTTGACTCATTCTTGAAATCATTCTCTTGGGCTTTTTTTCATCATCAAAACTACTTGAATCAACTTGATTCATCACCATGAAGCTTGCTTCTACACTTATGGTTATCCGCACCTTTTGTCAACCAGAGGCAAGCGAGCCTGTTGACACGCAGAGACTAACTTCGTCATCTGCACCTTTTGTCAACCAGGGGCAAGCGAGCCTGTTGACACGCAGAGACTAACATCGTCTTCTGCACCTTTTGTCATCCAGAGACGGCAAGTCCGATGACATGCGGGGGTACCTTATCGTTATCCACACCTTTCGTCAACCAAGGCGAACGAGTCCGATGATATCGAGAAGATGTTGGTCGTCTGATTTTGATTTTTTGTTAAATTTTTGCAGGTTTTACGTTCGTCATCTAGAGACATTCAAGCCCGACGACGCACAAGATTCTTCTCTGCTAGGCAAGAACGATCAAGTTCGATAGCATGTGGAAACGTCGTGGTTATCCCGTTTTGTCGCTTTCAAGGCACTAAAGTTTTGTTGATGCCTTTTTCTTTCTGAATGACAGGTTCTGCTGGTTGGAATATTCATCGGCCAATTGATGTTCCGCTTGAACGAAATTAATGTCTTATCTTTACTTCCCTTTTATCACCAATAAAAGATAAGTAAAGAAGGGCAACTGTCATACCCTAATTTCGTCCGAGAGTACTTGTGGTCGGTCCTTGAACCTTGTTTGCTCCCTTTGGAACCCTCGAAACTAGCAACATTGCGTAATCCGTAAAGTTTCGCAACATTCCGGAAGGAAACACAAGCATCATTGCGTAATTCGTAAAGTTTCGCAACATTTCGGAAGGAAAAACAAGCATCGTTGCGTAATCCGTAAAGTTTCACAATATTCCGGAAGGAAAAACAAGCATCGTTGCGTAATCCGTAAAGTTCCACAACGTTTCAGAAAGAAATAAAAAAAACACCAAGAGGGGGTGTACTTAGTGAAAAGAGGGGTGCAAATAGCAACCAAGATCACTTGGGCCTTCCTAAGTGTTCCAAAAGAAGGCGGTGCCTTCTGGTGGAAGCAACCCAGCTCGCCTGGGCGAGCTTGGTGGCAACCACCTCACTCTTTTCTCCTATAAATAAGGGAAGGAGGGGCAGAGCAAATGGGTTCAGCCCTTCTGGTATTGAGAAATCTCTTGAAATTAGTGAGAAAAATTGTTTCCGTGAAAAAATCCAAGCAGAGGTGCTTCTGTAACGCTTTTGAGACATTTCCGTAAGTGATTTCATGGAGATTCTTCACCGTTCTTCATCGTTCCTCGTTCGTTCTTCGTCGTTCTTCGGTCTTCAACCGGTAAGTTCCCGAAATCGAATCTTTCAATTCATTCTATGCACCCTTAGTGGTCCCTACTGGTTTTGTGTACTTTTGTTTTCGTTACGTTTATTTTCCGTACCCACTTTTAACGAGCTTTTAACCATTTATTTAAGCCGTTTCTCACCTAATAAATGATAAAAATGAATTTTAACCGATCATTTGTGTTGCAACATCATGTAATCACCATTAAAGCAAAATCTAACCGATCGTTCACACTGTAACCACGGTTAAACCAAAAAAAAGGCAAAATAATAATAAAATAATCAAAATATCTTTGAATAAAATAATTAAAAAAAATCAATCGGACGTTTTTTTTCTTTGGAAGTTTCCTTGAATGAATTGACTAATAACCAAAGTGAAACTAAGGCTAAAATCAACTCACAAATCAAGCTTTATCCGCAAAAATCACTAAAAATCGTTTCAGGTCCAATGCCTTAAAAGATCCTCTTTGCTTTTATCGGTTAACATGGACCTTTCAAAAGCATAAAACCAACATGTAACTTTATCGCTTTGGCAAGAACTACGTAGGTCTGATTTCCTCATCGCAATTGAGGATACGTAGGAGCAAAAGCCCCGCTTTTGTCGACCACCCCAAGAGATCGTTAATGGTCCAATGCCTTAACGTTTCTCTCCTTTCAAAAGAATCAAAAGATCGTTTAATGGTCCAACGCCTTAAACAACTTTTGTTCGGTTAAAATTGATCTTGCGGAAAAAGATCAAAACAACTTAACCAACATTTAGTTCTAAAAAAACTACGTAGGTCTGATTTCCTCATCGCAATTGAGGATACGTAGGAGCGAGGGAAACACCCTTGTCGACCACAAAAAGATAAAAAATATAAAAAGACCATAAAAAAACATAAAAACATAAAAAAGGGAAAATAAAACAAATTGAAGACATGATATTGCACATTTGATTAAAAGTTGCCGTCCCTTGTGACGGACGCATGGGGTGCTAATACCTTCCCCGTGCGTAAATACAACTCTCGAACCTTTCACACCTAAAGTTCGTAGACCATACCTTTTTGGTTTTTTCGACATTTTCCCCGAATAAATGTTGGTGGCAACTCCGCACGCCTTCCTGCCTTCGAAGATGCACCTGTGAGCCTCGCGTCGCCCTCCCGCCGAAGGGTAGGTTGCGACACGTCAGTCTGCGTAGGTATATAGCCTAACCCAAATTTCCCGTGATTTCTTCTGACGCTTACTAGGCCGACCCTGCCGCCGTTGTTCTTGCCAAAACCCATTTCGGGCTCGTAGCCATGCCCCAACATCACCCGGGCCACCATCATTGCCACGCTAGACAGGCGGTGCTGCCTTGGGAGGGAATCTACGGAAGCGATGCTTACTACCTCAAAAGATTGCAAAGCCGTTTCCAATGACTCCTTTGCAGCTTCCACATATGGCATAGAGGAAGAACAACTTACCAGGACATCTTCCTCACCTGATATTATGACCAAATGTCCTTCCACTACAAACTTCGGCTTTTGGTGGAGTGTGGAGGGGACAACTCCCACTGAGTGGATCCATGGACGCCCCAAAAGACAATTGTAGGACAGATTGATATCCATCACTTGGAATGTAACTCGACAGGTATGAGGCCTTATCTGTACTGGGAGGTCGATCTCTCCCCTTACCTCTCGGCGGCTGCGATCGAAGGCATGGACCACCATGGAACTCGGCCTCAGGTGGGAGGCGTTGAATGGAAACTTCTCCAATGTGCTATTGGGCATCACGTTCAGGCTTGAGCCGTTGTCGATGAGTACTTTGGCCATAACGTGTTCCATGCATTTGACCGACACATGTAAAGCCCTATTATGCCCTCTCCCCTCGGTGGGGATTTCCTCTTGAGCGAAGGTGAGGTAGTTGTTTGTTGTGATGTTATTGACGATTCCCTCAAAGCCTTCTATGGAGATGTCTTGGGCTACGTGAGCTTCATTCAAAACCTTTACCAACAAAGCTCGGTGAGGCTCAGAGCTCATGAGCAGCTCCAGAAGGGAGACTCTAGTCGGGGTCTTGTTGAGTTGTTCAATGACTTTGAACTTGCTTTGTTGGATAATATGGAGGAACTCGCTGGCCTCCTCGAGTGATACCTCTTTCTTGTCGCGGCCCTCTCTTCCCTCGGCAAATTCCTCCATCGAAACATCCTCGTCCGGTGCGGGGATAGCCTTGATGTTTTGTCCTTCGGTCCTTTAGCGTTTGTGGGCTGCGTCGGCAAGCCGGAAGGTGCAAACACGCGACCGCTGTGGGTTATGCCGCTCAACCCGGTGATGTTGGTTACTTTGGCCGATAGTGAGACGATGTCGGTAGCTTCTTCCTCTCTACCGCCCGGAGGGGTGTACCTCCAGGGAACTGCGCGACTGTTCTTGTAAGGAAAAGGAATAGGTCTAACACCCGACACTGCCGAGGGATGTCGGGGCCTTTGGGGAGCCGTGTCCCTGGTGAAGTGTATTACCAAGGGTTTAGGCTTTTTAGGACCTTCCTTATCTGCCAACTGCATGCATATATGTTGTTCCTCCTCCCTCTCATTGCTAACCTCAAGTCGGCCTTGGTCTATCATTTGTTGTAATAGATCTCTTACTGCTGAACATGTTTCCATGTTATGCAGTACGCCCGGATGCATTAAACACGAATCCTCTTTGTGCCCGCCGGGAGGAATCACGCCGCCTTTTGTAAGGCTTCGTAGATAAACTTTCTGGAGGTCGTTACGTCCTTCAAATGTTTGGACCCGTGCGACCTACTCACCTCGATGGCATTAACAACTCCCCCTCCATTATTAGCAAGCAGGTTTGTCTTTATGTTGGGCCCATCCTCTTGAAACGTCAACCATCCGGCTTCTATCAAATTTTGGACCTTGCTCTTCAAGGCCAAGCACTGTTCGACCGAGTGGCCCGGGGTTCCCCCATGGTATGTGCAGGTTGCGCTAGGGTTATACCACTTCGGGAACGGAGACTGGAAGATCCTTCTCGGAATCACCACGACCAATTGGTTGGCGATGAGAGATGGCAAGAGGTCCCCGTACGTCATTGGGATCTGGGTGAAATTCTGAGCCTGCCTTGGTGAAAAGTTCCTCGCCATGTTGGAGCCCGCGCCAAGATGGGCATTGTTGGCCGGACAAGGCTGGGTTGGAGCCGGAGCCTGAGGAGCCCCCCTCTGTGGGGGCGTGGGCGCCCTTGGCTGAGCGAGCGTTGAGTCAGAAGAGCTTCCTGCGTGAGCCGAAAAACTTGGGTGATGTTGTGCATATTGGTGGGTACCGTGGGGGGTTTGCGGCGGCTTGGGCCACGCGGGCGTTGAAGTGACGGTATGGGCATCTCCCTCTTTCTTCTTTGCCTCAGCTGTTCCGGTCCTCCTACCGCTAGCACATGCGGGGGAGACATAATCGAACTTTCCCCTCTTCAAACCCACCTCGATCCTTTCTCCGGCGAATACCAATTCTGCAAAGCTAGAGGGCATGTAGCCCACTAATTTCTCATAGTAGAATACAGGCAAGGTATCCATTATCATAGTAACCATTTCTCTCTCGACCATGGGAGGGGCCACTTGCGTTGCTAGGTGATGCAAGTTCCATTGGAGCTTGTAGGCCTAGGATCTTCTTCATCAATGGATTCCTTTGCTTCTTGGAAGATGAATGGCAGCGGAATGGAGAAAGGGAGAGAGAGAGGAGGAGCCACTTCAAGGAGAAGATGAGTCTAGAAGAAGCTCACCACCATAGGAGACCATGGATAAGAGCTTGGAGGAAGAAGGAGATGAATGAAGGGAGAGGAAGAGAAGAGCACGAAATTTTGTGCTCTAAATGAGCTTTGAAATATGAAGTTTAATATTCAAATGATCAAAGTTGAAAAAAATGCACACACATGACCTCTATTTATAGCCTAAGTGTCACACAAAATTGGAGGGAAATTCAAATTTCACTTGAATTTGAAATTGAATTTGTGGAGCCAAACTTTGGAGCCAAAATTTCACTAATTATGATTAGTGAATTTTAGTTATGGTTCAGCCCACTAATCCAAGATCAATTCCAAGATTCTCCACTAAGTGTGCTTAGGTGTCATGAGGCATGAAAAGCATGAAGGACATGCACAAAGTGTGACTATATGATGTGGCAATGGGGTGTAGTAAGCAAATGCTCACCTCCCCCTCTAAAATTTAATTGGATTGGGCTTCTACCAATTCAATTAAATTTATTTCCAACCACACACATCAAATATCCACTTAGTGCATGTGAAATTACAAAACTACCCCTAATACAAAAACTAGTCTAGGTGCCCTAAAATACAAGGGCTGAAAAATCCTATATTTCTAGGGTACCCTACCTACATTATGGAGCCCCAAATACAAGGCCCAAAAATAATGAAACCTTAATCTAATATTTACAAAGATAAGTGGGCTCGTACTTAGCCCATGGGCCTGAAATCTACCCTAAGGCTCATAAGAACCCTAGGGCCTTCTCTTGCATCTCTGGCCCAATCTACTTGGAGTTTTCTATCCAATGCCCTTGCGGGGTAGGATTGCATCACTAGGTCTCTCCAACACTGAGCGTATTCTTTAAAAGACTCGTGTTCTCATTTTGCTCATGTTTTGCAGCTGAGTTTGGTCGGGAGCCATGTTAGAGTTGTACTGATACTGCCTAAGGAAGGCCGTAATCAGATCCTTCCAGGTGCGGATGCGGGAAGCTTCTAGGTTAGTGTACCAGATGATTGTTGCCCCAGCCAAACTATCTTGAAAGAAATGCATTAATAACTTCTCGTCCCTGGAATATGCACCCATCTTTCGACAGTACATTTTTAGGTGATTCTTAGGACACATCGTCCCTTTGTACCTATCGAAGTCAGGTACCTTGAACTTCAGAGGGATGACGACGTCTAGCACCAGGCACAGGTCGGTCATGTCTGCAAAAGGATAATCGTCGAATCCTTCAACGGCCCTCAATCTCTCTTCGATGAGATCGAGTTTTTCCTTTCCTTCCGCTGCCGGGGGCGGCCCTCCCACGGACAGAAGCATTGGCTACGTTGGGTGGGTTCAAGGCTCTCCCGTGATGTTGGGTTGAGGTAATGTGTTGGGCGCTGGCCCCTCCACGGGAAATGGGGAGTAGGAGTTGACGTCTCCCTGAGCGCCCTCTCGAGGATCCTCGTGGACCCTGTCAGGATGCCGAGGAGGCTCCCCTTCGAGGATGAGGGGAGTAACGTGACCCGCGTCTTTATGCATGGTTGGTGGTGTGTAGTTGGGTGGTAAATCGTAGTGGTAAGCACCTCGGTTGTACCCCGGATGGGGGTTGCTGACATGCCCCAGTGTGCTTCTCCCTTGTCCCACAATGTTTAGAATGGGATGGTGTGCAACAGTCGGGAGAGCCGGGTCTGCCTCGGCAACCGTGCTAGCGGCGGTGGCGGTGGCCGCGTTACTCTCCATTAGTCGTTTCATTCCAAGCATGGCTTCCATCATAGAAGTCGTTTGTTCTTTCAAAACTGACATGTCGGCTTTCATCTGTTCTTGTACTTCCTCTAGGTCACCCATCATCCTAGACTTGGATCTGGTGTGATAAGGATGCCTTGGGTCCGGCTTAGTTATGGCGTCTTTCCTGAAGAGACCAAAAGTGAGGAGTACGTAACGAGGAATGAATGCATGCTAGAGATAAAGTGTGGGAGCATTTGATTCACACTGGTTTTTAGAGTAAACTCATAGGATAAACTCATTTTATTCATAAAGTTATAACTAGTCAAGACCTGAATGACAATACAAACTCCCTAATGGCTCCTAATTATATGGGCCATCAAGTCTATCATATGCTGACAATAGCTGAGGAGAACGTGGATTTCCTCGGGGGCGAAGTATGCGTCTGCCATTACTTTGGCCTTTGCCAGTAATCGGGGAAGATCTTGATTCCCGTTCAAAGTAAAAGCAAACCAATCCATCCACATCGTCGCTTCTTGCTGTAATGAGTCAATCACCCTTCCCCTAGCCTCTTTTTCTGCGTACACTCGGGCGTATTCGTCCGCCACTTTGTGCTCGTGGGCGGTGGCCAAATCTAATTCTTCTTTGTACTTGCTAATGATGGCCAACATGTTTGTTTCGGTCTCGCATAACTGCTGAGACAAACTCCTCTTCGACCTTAGGCAAGTCTTCAATTCGTCTTTCAGAATCATGCCATCTACTCGCGACTGGTCCCTTTCCTCTCCTCGAAACTTGTTCCGGCCATGTTCTTTCTTGCGAGCCCTCTTGGTCTTTTGCACCAAGGCCTTGGTGGTGGCTATGTTGATGTCTCTTAGTTCGGCATTCTCCTTTCGGATCCTAGCGACTGCTGACTTGAACTTTTCCTTGACCGCTTGGGCTTGCTCGAGCTTCATTCTGAGGGCTTGTACCTCTTCGCCTTCTTCCGGAGCTTCAACCTCCACCTCTTTAGTGGCTCTCAAATTCGGGAGCCAACCCAGACCTTGTGCGTAGGCTTTCAACCACTTATGGTAACCACCGATGGGCCCATTGCTACTTCCCCAAAGTTCTTCGTCTTTCTTTTGCACCATTTCCCATGCCTTGCAGACCCTCCGAAGCACCCCGACGTTGGTGCTATTGAAACCTTGCGCAATAAAAGGTGTGAGGCCTTCCTCTAATGGTACCCCCCTCATAGGGTAGCCAAGTTGTCTTATGGAAAGGACGGTATTGTAATTAATGCAACCCCTCGTCCCCATCAAGGGAACATTTGGAAATCCTCCGCACGAAATAAGAATTTTGGTTCTTCCTTCTTTCCATCGGGGGAACCAACTGACAAACGCTCCTTCTTTGCTTGCTAAGAGTCGGTCCCAATTTGCCTCCTTCTTCTCGGTGCATGAGCGGTGATCTTCTAGCGGGCAAACGTGTTTCACCTCTTGGCAGAAAAGGTGTGAAACCAACCATACGTAGAGGGCTGGTGTACAGCAAGCGATCCTTGCACTGTTCTTCTCACATCTTCGGTCGAATGTGTCATATAGATCGGCTAAGATAGCGACAACCGGGCTTTCCTTGCGATCGTGAAAGGCGAGAAAAGCATCAATTGCTGCCAAGTCCACCAACCCATCTACGTTTGGAAAGAGGACCACTCCGAAGATCAAGAGCACCAGGACATCCATGAAAAGAGCCCATTCGTCTTGACTTGCCAAGGTTCTCGCCTTTGCTTCCAAACATTTCCTTGGTACTCCAACCACCCCATTTTCTACTTGCTTCCCCCGGTCTAATTCCAGTGTCGAGATTTTGACTATTTTAGAAATTGTAGCCAAGGAGGGATAGAACCCTGAGAAAAGATACAGTTTCCTTCCTCCCAGAGGGCATTCCAGAATCTCTTCAAACTCTTCCACGCCATAGTTAGGTCCCAAATCTTACCATAGGCCTTGCGAAAGGCTTGTCACTGGAGTTGACCCATCAACTGTCCTAACTCTTTTAGGCTGGTGACTCCTAGGCTCTTGATCTTGACTTGATAGAACCTCTTTTTAAGCCAGGGCACCTGACTCGATCCCATGTTTTACTAAAGTGGAATAAAAAAAACCTGTGTGAATCAAGACTCACCATGGGTGAAATGGATGAATGCATGAAGAAATGCTTATGGCACAGATGCATTTTACGGACACGAGAGCCCGAAAGATTATCTCTTTTTTAAATACAGCATTTGGGCAGCACAGCGCCCCATGCATGCATTTAAGAAGGTGACATGGACCTTCTGACTTCTCGTGCAAATGAGGGGATCAACATACAACGCGTGCATGATGACATGATGCAGATGCGAAAAAGTGTAACAGGGGGATGTACACAGCATGGCAATATCCATAAATAATCATACAGCAAAGGTGTACATGACATTTAAGTTATGGCAGTATGTAAAAGGCACACAGCATGTTTGCTTCGTGCCCCTATTTTAGGGATCTAAACGGGAGGAACTAAAAGGCTTTTAGTGATAATTCCCAAGGCCATCATATCTCTCTTGATGGTTTCTAGAGTGTTGGATCGAGTGGCCTCAGAATAATTAAGAAGGGGGGGTTGAATTAATTATTCCTAAACCTTTACTAATTAAAAATTTACTCTTCTAAGGCTTTTACTATGTTGTTAAGAGAATAAGGAGTAGAAGAGAAACTTAACCAAAAGTAAAAGCGGAAATTAAAATGCACAGCGGAAAGTAAAAGAGTAGGGAAGAAGGAGACAAACACATAAGAGTTTTTATACTGGTTCGGCAACAACCAATGCCTACATCCAGTCCCCAAGCGACCTATGGTCCTTGAGATTTCTTTCAACCTTGTAAAAATCCTTTTACAAGCTAAGATCCACAAGGGATGTACCCTCCCTTGTTCTCTTTGAAACCCTAATGGATGTACCCTCCACTAGAACTGATCCTCAAGAGATGTACCCTCAGTTGTTCTCAGTCAAACCCAAGTAGATGTACCCTCTACTTGTACCCCAAGGATGTATCCTCCAATGTGTTAAGACAAAGATCTCAGGCGGTTAAACCTTTGATACTTTCTGAATGGGGATACAAAAGAATTCTCAGGCGGTTAGTCCTCTGAAAACTTTTGTATAAGGGAAAGGGAAGAATCAAAAGTATTCTCAGACTATGTCGTTTTGAATTCTTTGACAAGGGAGAAGGGAGACACAAAAGAATTCAGGCGGTTAGTCCTTTGTTCTTTTGGAAAAGAGAGAAGAGAGACACAAAAAGAATTCAGGCGGTTAGTCCTTGGCAAATTCTTTTTGGCTAAGGGAGAAGGGAATGAAAAAGATGAATAGCACGAGTTTTTGAACAAAGAACTTTTCTTGGAAGAGAAAGTTTTGAACAAAAACTTTTAGAAAGATGAAGAGAAGATGAAACAGAAAAACTGTTGAAAGAGATGAAAGAAAATATTGAAAGATGATTGAAAGAAATGATTGAGATGAATTTCAATTGTTTCATGCCAAGGTCACATATTTATAGTTTCTTAATGACTCAAGTCAAAACTTGTAACTCTTGGCAATTCCTTTAAAACTAATCACTTAAAAAGATATGACTTTTGAAAGAATCTTCAGAAACAAGTCACTTGAATAAATGTGACTTTTGGAAATGAATTTTTCAAAAACAGTCACTGGTAATCGATTACCATAAAGGTGTAATCGATTACATATCAACAGATGTGACTCTTCATTTTGAATTTTGAAAATCTTAACATTTTAAAAACACTGGTAATCGATTACATGATTATGGTAATCGATTACAGCTTTGTAAATCAATTTGAAAAATAATGTTGGCTACTAGTAATCGATTACTACCTTCTGGTAATCGATTACCAGAGAGTAAAACTCTTTGGTAAAAGATTTTGTGAAAACTTCATGTGCTACTCAATGTTTTGAAAAACTTTTTAATACTTATCTTGATCGAGTCTTCTCTTGATTCTTGAATCTTGAGTCTTGAATCTTGATCTTGATTCTTGAAACTTGATTCTTGAATCTTGAAACTTGAAACATGATTCTTGAATCTTTGCTTGAAACTTTGCTTAACTCTTGATTCTTTGGCATCATCAAAATAACCTTGGAATGCATTGCTTCCACGGGTGCGTCTTCCATGGGAAGAAAATGTGCGGAGTCTCCATCAACGTTTATTTGAGGAAAACGTCAGAAAAACCGAAACGTGTGGTCTACAAACTTTAAGTGTGAAAGGTTCGGGAGTTGTTTTTACGCACGGGGAAGGTATTGGCACCCCACGCATCTGTCATAAAGGACGGAAGCCTTTAATCAAATGTGCAATATCATGTCTTCAATTTGTTTTATTTTCCCTTTTTTATGTTTTTTTTTGCGTTTTTATGCTTTTTATGTTTTTAATTTTGGTGTGGTCAACAAGGGTGTTTCCCTCGCTCCTACGTATCCTCAATTGCGATGAGGAAATCAGACCTACGTAGTTCTTTCAAAACTAAATGTTGGTTAAGTTGTTTTTCATCTTTTTTCGCAAGATAGATTTTAACCGAACAAAAAATCATTTAAGGAGTTGGACCATTAAATGATCTTTTGATTCTTTTGAAAGGAGAGAAACATTAAGGCATTGGACTATTAATGATCTCTTGATTGCGAAATTGATTTTGAAAAGAGAGAAACGTTAAGGCGTTGGACCATTAACGATCTCTTGGGGTGGTCAACAAAAGTGAGGCTTTTGCTCCTACGTATCCTCAATTGCAATGAGGAAATCAGACCTACGTAGTTCTTACAGAAACGGTAAAGTTACATGTTGATTTTATGCTTTTGAACGATCCATGCTAACCAATAAAAGCAAAGAGGACTGTTTAAGGCGTTGGACCTTAAAACGGTTTATTAGTGATTTTTGCAGACAAAGTTTGATTTGTGAGTAGATTTTAGCCTAGTTTCACTTTGGTTATTAGTCAATTCATTCAAGGAAACTTCCAAAGAAAAAATGTTCGATTGATTATTTTATTCAAAGATATTTTTGATTATTTTATTATTATTTTGCTTTTATTGGTTTAACCGAGGTTACATCGTGAACGATCGATTAGATTTTGCTTTCACAGTGATTAAACGACATTACAACACAAATGATCACTTGAAATTCATTTTATCATTTATTAGGTGAGAAACGACTTAAATAAACGGTTAAAAGCTTGTTAAAAGGGGTACGGAAAATAAACGTAATGAAAGTAAAAGTACACAAAATAAGTAGGGACCACTAAGGGTGCATAGAATGAATTGAAAGATTCAATTTCGGGAACTTACCAGTTGAAGAGTGAAGAACGACAAAGAACGAATGAAGAACGGTGGAGAACGATAAAGAACGGTGAACAATCTCCACGAAATCGCTTACGGAAACGTCTCGAAAGTGTTACGGAAGCACCTCGGCTTGGATTTTTTTTACAGAAACAATTTTTCTCACTAATTTCGAGAGATTTCTAAATACCAGAAGGGTTGAACCCATTTGCTCTGCCCTACTTCCCCTATTTATAGAAGAAAAGAGGGAGGTGGTTGCCGCCCAGCTCGCCCAGGCGAGCTAGGTTTCTTCCACCAGAAGGCACCGCCTTCTTTTGGAACCCTCGGGAAGGCCCAAGTGGGTCTGATTGCTATTTGCACCCTGCTTTTCACTAAGTACACCCCCTCTTGGTGTTTTTTTATTGGTTTCTTTCCGAAACGTTGCAGAACTTTACGGATTATGCAACGACACCTGTTTTCCTTCAGGAATGTTGCGAACTTTTACGGATTATGCAACAATGCTCGTTTTCCTTTCGGTAATGTTGTGAAACTTTATGGATTACGCAACGATGCTTGTTTCGAGGGTTCCGAAAGGAGCAAACAAGGTTCAAGGACCGACCGCAAGTACTCCCGGACGAAATTAGGGTATGACAGAGGGTGTAACATTCCATTTTTCGTAAAATAAATTTTAAAAAATTATTTAAAAATAAATAATTTTAAAAAAATGATGAGATTTTTTATAATCAAATAAATAAGGAAATTAAAAAAAATTCGTTTATAAAATAATGGTTTGAAAAAAAAATTAAAAAAAGATATTTTATTTATTCATTTGATACAAAATAAAATAGAATTCTTGTTTATAAAATAATAAAAATAAAGAAAAATAGAGTAAATAATAGGTTGTGAGTACCCTAGCTATAAATAGAGTATGTTAGGTCAGTTTTTCAGATTCACGATACATCTTTACGCTTCATCTTCCTCTCAATTTCGTTTTCCTTTTTTTCTCTCCCAAAACCCCCTTTTTTGCCACATATACCCAAACCTGTCTCAGTAAAATGATGATCCCAAACTCGTTCAACATTGGATCATCATCAAATTTGAGCACCATGTTCGGAACTCATTTTTGAACACCCTCAGTGTTGGAATTTAAAAAAACATGTCTGAGGTGAGAGAAATATTGTTTGAATCATAGTTTTCTTTTTCTCGCATACACCCAAACATGTTCTAGTAAAACTATGATCATGTACTCGTTAACCATTGGATCATCGTGACATTTAAACATCAGGTTGGCAATTTGTGGTCGCACACCTCCACCGTTGGAATTTGCGAAATAATTTCCAGAGAGAGAGAAACGTCCCTCGCATGGAGACAGTAAAATGGAGGCTTCAATCCCTTCCCTTTCACTCTAACACTTGGAAACCCTAATAGAGCAGCTAGAGAAAAAGTTTGAGGAATCTTAGATAACTGCTAGAGATGCCACTATCACTACCAGAATACACACGTGAGCCCGCTTAGAGGTAAGAGATGAGTTTATCGCAATTGGGGTTAGAATGAACATATGTAGGAATCCTTAGGGAATCAAATTGGGATTTATTTTGGGATGTTTATTGAATTATAAATTTTCCTTTATGATTATATATACGATATTGTTGTGTTTGACGGACCAATTGATGTCCTGATGCGAATTGGTTGATAAAATTGAATGCTCTTGGTGTTTTCGTGTTTTTAACCTAGGATTTTGATTCATTGATTTTGATATGATTGTGGGAAATTGTTTGAGGGGTTTTACTTCCCATGTTGTGAGAAAGATTTTTGTATAAATTATTTGTAATTAGGACAAGATTTGCTAGATTGGCATGATAAATTATTATATTGAGATTATGAAATTGTGATTAAAATTGTGCCTAAGTGGTAAATTGAATATGTGATGAATTGTGAGATAACATGCTGCTTTGAGATCATAACATTGTTATTGGGATTGAGTATAAGTGCAAAGTTAAACATGCATTGATTTGTGAGATGAACATAAACATGTGATGGTGGATTGTGACGTTGTGATATGTTAAAATTGTTTATCATGAGATTTGGTTGTGAATAAGTGTGTGATTAACACTTGGTGTGACAATACATGTGTTATGAGTTGTGAATTATACAATAACCCGACTAGTGTTTACCTAGAGAAAAGTGTTTATGCGCAGTGTTAAAGGAAAAGTGTAGGATTCCTAATTAGGAACCTAAAGTGTTAAATTGTAGCGCAATGTGTTAAACGTGTTTGAAACATGAGTATGAGGTCGGGGGTATTGTATAATTAATGAGCAGTGTCTGCATGCAAAAATTGTTTTAGAGGTTAGACCTGAATCAGGAAGGTGAGGCCCTAATGGATTCTTCGGAGTCTAGGCCTTGGGGTTAAAGGCACTCGGTTTGAGTGCTACTTTAAGCCTATGTTGATCCCATATGGTTGGAGCATTCTCGCAAAATAGAGTGACCCTGACTGGTAACCTTATGATTTTACTTAGTGAGAGTGACCTGACATACCCATTGTGTTGTGTGTCTTGTTATGTACTCCTAAGCGCCCCAGGGTGGTTTTTCACTGACATGGTACCACATTGCATATAGGCTTCAGTCTTAGTATAATTGTTGCATAACACTTGCTAATTGTTTATTATGAAATTGATGAGTGTTATTACGTCTTGACCCGAGTGTGTGATTCATGTGTAATGTGATTGGTGATTAAAAAATGAATTTTAAATGATAAAGTGGTGAAATGACGTGGATTATATTAAGTTGAGCTATGTTATAAATGTTTTCATAATTTATTTTGATTACGTCTTTGTTTATTTGTACTTTTTTAGAAATGTGATAACTAACTCCCTATGTGCTATCTATGTTTGGATCCTGTGATGATCTCGAACCTTGTGTACATGGGAGCAGATGACTAGGTGGATGACTTTAAAGAACCTCGTGCTAAAGAACATTGTGATACAATACTCTGATAGGATGTGACATTGGAGCATAGGTTTCTATATTAATTGTATGAAGTCTTGGACAACCTTGTTTTGAGCCGAGATGATTTTATTATTTATTTGGACACATTCTATTATGATGTTAGAAAAGTGAATGTGAACCTTTTACCCTTTTGAAATGTTTTTATTTAAATGTGTTTTAAAAAAATTTAATTAATTTTGCACTCTTATTCCTTTTATTAGTAGTACATATATGTGTGGGGTAGAGGATGTCACAGAGGGTTCATGTTTCTTCAGCGTTGATGCAGCTACTGTCAAATCATTGTACAACGAGTCAGAGATTTGTCCTCTCCTTCCTTTCCCCCACTCAAACTTGAATAGGAAAAGGGCAACATAACTTTGTTCAAAGCTAATATAACATATTAGATAAAATTTGTTTTAAAATCTCTTTTTTTTTCAAAATTGATCTTGGTTTTTATATTTAAAAAATAATAATTTTGGTCATTGTATTCTTTTTACTTAATGAATTTCGTTCCTCTTTATAAGACTTAAGATATTATGGTGAAAGGCAAAATGAATGATTATTAAAAATAAAACGATGAAAATCATCATTTATATTATTATAAAAACCGTCCAACTGATTATTCACGTGTTGATATTCGGTGCAGTGCAAGCCCACCTTTTTTTCACTGTCTCTTTTACTTTCAGTCTGCTGGTGCTGGAGTTGCACCAATGGAGCGTGCAATGCATGTGGGTGCTGCCTAGTTTTTAAAATATAATAACTAAAACAAATTTTATCCAAAAATTGAGGGACTTTAATCACATCATATTAAAACATGTATCATGAGGCCAAAGTTAATGTACATGATAACCATCACATCAAGTGTACAAAACTCACATTATTTTTATGTGATCAATGCAGGAGCACACACAATAGGATATGCTAGGTGCTTCACACTCAAGCAAAGGCTCTTCAACTGTAAGGGCACTGGAAAACCGGATCCATCATTAGATGCTTCACTTTTACAACATTTACAGAAATTATGTCCAGATAACAACAGTTCTAACCCCAATTTGGCTCCCTTGGATCCTGTCACCACATACACATTTGATAGCATGTATTACAAAAACCTAGTGAAGAACTTAGGATTACTACCAACTGATAAGGCTCTTGTGAGTGATGGTACAACTGCTTCATTGGTGTACAAGTATAGCCAGTGGTCTGTTTTACTTTTACAAGGACTTTGATGCATCTTTTGAGAAGATAGGAAGTATAGGAGTACTTACAGGACAACATGGGGAGATAAGGAAAAATTACAAGGTGATCAACTAGAAATACATTTTCATGTGCTCTAATACTTTACCAAAATCTAGATATGTGTGAATGCGTTATAGATAAATAGATAGATAAATGAGTATCTTAGGTGTTGGAATACAAATGTGAGGTGAAGTTTTACATTGGGTAGGAATGAGAAGGTTGAGAACCATATGAGTGTGGATAAGACTCATAAACCTGAGCCTTAAGGTTTTGGGTTAAGGTGTGGTGTCAAGTTCACTTATATGGTTGCCCATGACCCATTAGTGTAAATTTTCCCGATATTTACCTCCTCGATTTCCCAAAAATTAGTATCAGAGTCGATAGGTTGACTTGATGTTGGCTCAAATGAGTAAGATGACAATGACGGATTCATGGACATGGAGATCCCTTGTATCGAAAGTCTTCCTACCAGGTGAGTCCATGCATAAAGGTCATTCTTGACTATTATTCAAAATTTCTAATAATGTATGAATACTGGATCTTTTGAGACAATTATAGATCCTGGGAGGCAATTCTAATTGGTCAATAAAAATGGATTTCAATGCTATTTATTTTTTCTTTTTCCTTAGTTTTTCCTTAGCCAATATATCATCAAAAGTCAAAAGGGGCAAAGTAACTTTGTGTTGATTGTTTTCTAAATTAAAGTTATCTTCTTCTGCGTGTAAAAAGGGAATAAATCAATCAATCAAATTCCGGGAGGCTTCATAAAGCGCTTCCTTAGGAGTTAAACTTCCATTTGTCCATATCTTGAGAAAGAGTGGTCAAGGTCGTACCCGAATCAAATAAACATTAAAAATGCAATATCTAGGAAGTGATCCTAGGTCGTCTCCCAACGAGCAATGGTCAACCAAACGTTCATAACAAATAGTGATAAAATAATAACGAATTGGAGGGGTGTTTGTTTTTGTAAATTAAACAGCAAGCAAATTTTAATTAGAAAATAACAGAATTAAAACATGTTGTTCCCTCTTGATTCACAAGCAAGTCTCTTATCGTAGGTTACAAAGATTTATCCCTAATCAGTTCAACCACTTAATCCAACCCTAAATTAAATTACTAAGCAAAAATTAACATAAGGTTGTCATTATGTGATTAAGTAACACATACACCAATTAATCATGAACGAAACTGATCATTAAGCATGAACATAAATTAAGCGCAGAGACAATTAATCAAGCACTAAGCATGCATGGATTAATAGCAACAAATACAAAGCAATTGGTGAAGAGGAAAAACTGATCAGAATTCAATAGTAATAACAAAACCTAAAAGAGAGTTGTGCTTGATCCTCAAGAGAAAACAACGCTGGAGACTTAGCCTTCCATTAATCAGCAGAAAACAAAACTCCATTTATCAAAGTCGCCATTGTCTTCATCATCATCTAAAGCATCTCTCACAATTATGGTAGACTCTTTAGCAATATTAGCTGTTTTTTCTTTTTTCAGCATTCAATTTGGCATGCAATTTCCTTTCAACAGGGTCATTTGAAAGCACAAATTTTGATTGGAGTGAAACTTTTGCACCTAGACCAAGCCTGCAAAGTCGTGTGGTGGTACAATATAAGCAATAATGTTATGGTTCATGGAAAACAAATAGGAACATCATATAGATTTGTTAAAGACAAATGAACATATTGATGGTGGCAGATATACTGACCCAAAAGGTCGACCCTTTAAATCCACATTTGTTCTAACATTATCTGCATTGCTCATATTATTTACCCATAACTCAGCCTACTAATCAGAATGGTTGACATTTAGACGCTGGTAGCACCAAATTCATAATATTTTAACATACATCAAGTTGAGTAAATGCTTCCAAAAGATGGAAACCACTTCATATAATATGCTTCGGTCTTTAAGCAAGCTACTTTACTAACTAGTTACAACAAACTTAGTAAACACATTTAATAAAATGTTCCTTATTGTTAGTGTAAGGTAATAGTTTGTATAAATGCATATAAATACCACAAAAAATAGTTTACCATCCACTTGACAATCATAAAATACATAATCCCTACTCTCGGCACAACCAGAGGGGTAAAAAAATGTCTACCAATTTCAATGCCTTGTCCAACTTAACAATTTAGGGAAAACCAGTTTTCTTTTTTGTTTCCATGACCCTCATTTCAAGCTCTTTGTGCCCTGATAAATTGGAGAGAATGGTTAATACACACTCATGCCAATATATTCTAAATATCTGACAACATAATATGATCCATAAAGGAATTGCATACAAGACTTATGTTTTCTATTCTAACAATAAATTATATATTCCCTGATTAAACCAGGTCTTAAATTTTATAATTTCAATAACTAGTGGGCAACTTAGTGCACAAGACTCCCGCGTAGTGAGATGTGGGAAGGGTAAGGGTAAATCTATGTAACCTTACACTTACAAGTAGGGAGGTTGTTTTCAGGATATGAAGTTGTGAGCTCCTTGTCACAAGACAACCTTGTAATTATGGGGGAAAGCGTTTAGATTTTTCAAAAAGTAAAATTTATTATGTTTGAATGAAATATTTGAGACAACCTCTTAATGTTATGAAATGTTCTTTTTTCACAAGTAAATAGCAATAAAATCTAACTATAAAATATTTTTGGTGCTTTAGCTTCACACAAAAATATCACAAAAGTACATTAAAGAATCATTCTGCAAGTTAGAAAAAAACACATCAAGAATATCTATCTCAAGATATCTATCTATCTATCAGAGCTCCTGGTCTGGGGGACTTCTGTTTGGCATGCATACTCACATGGAAGCAAGATTGAACACAATACAGAGAGCATCTGAGGTATGGTGGAAGGAGTACAAAGAGGAATGGCGGATTGAAGTTAAAAGGAACTCTAAGAATCATATTGCAAACTACAAGAAGCCTAAATGAAAAAGATTGAATATCGCTTGGGAGAACTTGATGCTTTTATTTGAGAAGGAAGTTAGTGGGATAAATTCACCTAACAAATCAGTAAATGAAAGACCTAAAACCAGGACTGAAGAGGAAGAACACCCTAAGTTTCAAACCCAAGAGAAAATCATCAGAGAAAGCTCAAGATACCATTGTTCGGTGGGAAAGATTCTTTCAGATAGGTCAAAAGAGTGGAGCGGTACTTTGATCTCAAGGTAGTCCTAGATAATTAGATGTTGAGTGTAACATCCCAATTTTCCATGTGTGTGGTAGATAGTGTTATTGCTTTTTTGTGTGATTGAGTAGTGTTTTTAGACTATTGGAGTGGTAGAAAATGAGATGTTACCCATAGGATACCTAAGCATGGTTAAACTTTGAAGTTTTTAACCTAAAGCCTAGAAAGAATAAGAATAATTCAGAGAAAATTCTTTGGTCAAATAATGGTCAACTCATTAATGGTCGAGATTTTAATAATTTGATTTTGTTTTGGAAATAGAAATTAGAAGCTTGAAAGAAAATTAGTAATTAATGTAAGTAGGGTTAGAAATTAAGTAAGGATAATTAAGGTTGCTTAATGGTGATCTAGTTTTCATAGAATTAGAAAAGGGGTAATTAAGTCATAAGAGTTTAAAGTGGAATGCATTTTTCGTAAATGACTATACAACTAGTTTAAAAATAAAATTTTAGTTTAATTAGTTGGTGATTAATTAAAGTGTCTAATTTTATGATGTAAAATAATTAAAATAAGTTAGAGTTGTAACACCCTGAAATATTACAACTCAAATTGACAGAGAAAACTCTATGTTGTGTCATCTATGCGTGTATGAATTTAATTTTAGTAGTTATATGTTTTTAATAATATAATTTTGTGTTGTGTATATATGTATGTGATTGGTTTAGTAAAACTTGGCAGAGAAATAGAAATTGTCTGAGCTAGATTTCCATCTATGCAAGAATTACTCTGTGCATTGAGTCGTAATGTAATTTGTCTTTGTATAAGATTTACTCTGAGTACACGTATTACTAAGAAGGTTACTAGTTTTGGTAAAAAAAAGTAAGAATACCTAATTTTGGAAAAACTCTACTTTAGCCTTTTTAAGTAAAAATTTCAAAAGTGAAGCACACTACATTTGATAGTGATGTACACGTTTTCCATGGCTGAGCAAGGGTCATTCATGAGTCAAAATTGAGTGATTAAGATTGGCCAACAACACCTTAATCCAATGGACCATACTCTAAGCTTCTTCTATAAGTTCATTTTGACTCCAACGCTCACCATTCATGCTCATTCTTCCTCTTCTTCACAAGCTGGTCAAGAGGGAAGGAGAGACCATTTCCATTCTTCTTCCAAGCTTTACCAAGTGTTCTTGAGTCCTTCTTCATAAAGCTTAGGTAGATGACCTCCATTTTCAACTCTAAGCTTGATTTTCACCTCATTTTCTTGCTTTATTCTCACTTCTATTTCAAAATCTTATTTTTGCACTCTTGAAGGTTGAAAACTTGAATCTAAACTCCGCCATTCTTCCTTCTAAATTTTATGGAGACTACAAGAGGTAAAGGGGATCTCTTCAACTCTTGAACCCTGTGTTTGTTGTTAAACTTCCTTGAACATGTTGTTTTGAAATTTTCATACTTGCTGCCCTGTTCTGGATCTGTGTGCTGATCTATTTTCCTTGAGTTTTTATGCCAAAAGTGAGTTCTTTGAGTGTTAAAACATGGGGTTAGCCTTAAATTTCACTTAAATCGAAGTTTTCTAGAAAGAGTTATGAATAAAACAAGTTTTAGAATATTTTGCCGCATAAAATCTGTGACAAAAATAATCTGGCAGTGAGAGTTGTATGGACTAGTTTTACTAAAGTGTTGACCTAAAAAACAAGTTTATTAGGTGTGAAAATGTAGAGTAGTATATAAGATTTGTGAAAAACCAATTCCTAGAGCACCGAGAGAACTGAGAATAAGTTAGGAGCAAAACTTTGTAAAACTGAATGATGGAGTGATTT
Organism: Glycine max; assembly: GCF_000004515.6. Classification (NCBI taxonomy): domain Eukaryota; kingdom Viridiplantae; phylum Streptophyta; class Magnoliopsida; order Fabales; family Fabaceae; genus Glycine; species Glycine max. The sequence continues at coordinate 15,977,916 of NC_038241.2, read as the reverse complement.
TAGACATTAGACGGTTTAACGTTGGAAACCATGTATCTAGATAAAGTTACCTTAGAATTATTTATTTTTGGAACTATTGATTTAATTGTTATATGATGTCTGAGATAAACTGCAAACTCTGATAACTAATCCGTGCTCTAAAATTGTGATGATTTTCCTGTTGATACATTTTCTAAAAATCCTAATATATATATATATATATATGTGTGTGTGTGTGTGTGTGTGTGTGCGTGTGTGTGTGTGTGTGTGTGTGTGTGTGTGTGTGTGTGTGTGTGTGTATGTATACTGTCATTTTATCTATACGCGTTGTGGTTCGGGTCTGGGGGTGTCTGACCCTCAGCAAATTGTTTTTGCTATGATTTTTGGATGATCATATTTCAATCATTATGTTGTCCGCGAATAGACTTGTTCTTTTTATTACTCGAGAGATTAAGATTGATTACCTGAGAGTTGTACATGTGTTTGATCCTCGCCTTGATTTCTTATTGTGTGAATGTTTGATTGTGTTTCTTGTATATGGCAAGAGGGCTACACACACAACGCAACGGCAAGGGCGAGAGGGCCAAAGGAAGAGTAAGGAAATGGAGGTTCTATGCCATCTGTGAATGGTGAGGTTGTGTTAAGAAAGTGGATGATGGACAAAGATACACTGGGGTGTAGTGGGCAGAGAGGTTCACAGGGCCTATGGGAATTAGTGAGTGGTGACTACCCATCATTTGGTGCACTCATCTAGCGCGAGGAAGTCCACATGCCTCACTTTGCTATTCGTGACAGGCATTGAGACTATACTTTTTGAGTTGGTGTACGATGTATTCGTATGTGGCAGTCACTCCCAATTGTCATCCACATGAGCATCGATTATGTAAGATCATCATCACCAGGGAGGCTTGGTGGCAGTGATTGGGCCCTATTATGAAATAAGTGGGATAGTCATGTGCTTAGGATGCAAGAGTGTTGTTTGCTTACATGACCACACACATTGATTAAATAAATTGTATGCTATGGTGTTGTTTGTTATGTTTGAGGAGCAGAAGACTCACCCATACAACCAACAACTTTTAGGGTCAAGAGATGTTGAGGGAGTCGCACCCTCTACAAGCTTGAAATAGTAGGCAAACAGAAAGAGTGTGGCCGTGTTGGGAGACACACGTGTCACACTCTAGTGCACACGGTGCTAGTAGATAGACTAGATGACACGCCTATCACTATCGATCATCGTCAATCTTGCTACATTCCTTGGGGATTTACATCTCGCCAGCAACTAGAGTGGTTTGAAGACATCAATTTTTATCTGGGTATGGAAGTATCTCAAAATGCTCAAGAATTTTAAGTGACCCAATGAAGTTTGATGCGAGAAGTAATGTTCTAAGTTGGAGATTCGAATCAATATGTCCTTTAGGACTTTTATATTAGTAATTTAATTATATACGGGTTGAATTGAGTTTTGGTCGGATCCAAAACTCCAAACTCATCACTCAATTCAATTTTAATTGAATTTATGAAACTAAAATAAATCCAATTCAATTACCCAATCCAACCCACAAAAATTTAATTGAATTGGATTAGCTTAGACAGATTAGTAAGTTGGGTTCAATCTCCTTACACCCCTAATATTTCCTTCTCTTATCTCGTATCTTCATACTCAAGAATAGATTAACCAACTCTTACCTAGTAGACCGGTAATCCTTTGAACTTGACTAAATCAAAACTTTCCTTTCAAAAATTAAGATAACCTTGCATTAAGCACAAATTAATGTCTAGTTTTCAAACAATTAATCATAAACAACTATTGAGCCTTGATTAAAAAATCAATTCTTTTAAAATTAAATCTACTATAATCTAAAATACCGTGGGTACAGAGTAAAATTACAGTTGATAGTCTATTTATAATACATCATGACTCTACTGAAATCCCCTTTGCTTATGTAGATTCACATGGACATAATTTATGCTTAAGATTACATAAACCGTCTTTGGCATCAAATCCACAAATTAAACTGTAATGACTAGATCATGCAGTCTCACCCACCCAAAGGCACAGCGGTCCCTGATCTTCTGTGCTGCCTGATCAATCATCGGCCTAATTTTGATCAACTTCTCTATCAGCATTCTAGATTTTGCCTCAACCTGTAAAAGTCACGTCTAGAAAAAAAATATATGATTAATAATGATTAACCAATTTGTATAATTGGTTAATCACTATTCATTTATTTGAATCAAACAAATTATCAAGTAAATCCTATTGGTTTGATCAAGCTTATAACAAATTATTGTCCTTGCATCATTTAGTATTTGTTTGGTTATGTGGAAGGAATTACTATTCATGAGTAAATTTTCAAAAAATAATATGAATTTCAAGTCTCTTTTTCTCTATTTTAATTCAAATATTTATTTTTAATTTTCTTCTATTCTTTTATCTTTCACATAGTCAAACGCACCGTGAGTTTCGCTATACAAGAAACAGTATCGAACACATGGAAAAAATACGAGAGCTTCTTGTACAAGTCTGCCTCAGTGTACTGAAAAATCAAATTAAATATTAGTTAATATTTCATAAAGCCGGAGCATTAAAGCTTCACTATTGTATAAATCATACATGAAAGAAGCTATTAATGTTCAACAAGTTGATGGAGAGAAACCTTTCTTACTAGACGCCCATTGCAGTGAGAATAATTTGGACAAACAGTTCCTCTCTCAGAATCACCAATCAACGTACCAAAGCCTTATACTTCGTGTTGGATGCTTACATGTTTCATCATTAACAGAAAAGGAAATGAGGCAAAGAAAATTGGTATGAAATTCTGTATTTCAATAATAGCAATGATTACATTATTTATAATCTGTACAATGGGAATAGAATGACCTAGAACCTAGGAGGATAAAATGGAATCAAAGGATATTCTTGTACTATTTATGGACAGCTCATAAATGTAATAAATATGAAAGAAAAATAAGGAAAGGGAAATAATACTCTACTGTCAAATAATGCTCTACTGTCAAATAATGTTGTTGTTATGTAGTATTTAAGCTAGGATTATATGCTTTCTCTGTTAGCCCCCCACAAGCTGGAGGTGCAAAAATGTTTTGTAACTACAGCTTGGAAAGATTGGTGCTGAAGGATTGAGGAGGGAGAGCCTTTGTGAATATATCCGCAAGTTGATTTAAAGAAGGGACTGGGAGTAGTAACATGAGTCCAACTTGGGACTTTTCACGGACTAGATGACAATCAATGTCCAAGTGTTTGGAGCATTCATGAAAGACCGGATTGGCAGCAATGTGAAGAGCACTATGATTATCACAAAAAAGTACGAAAGTCTTGGAAAGGAGAATCTGTAGATCTCTTAGAAGGTAAGAAAGCCATTGTAATTCACAAGTTGCAGAAGCAAGTGCTCGATATTCAGCCTCGAAAGATGAATGTGAGACTGTAGTTTGCTTCTTGTTTTTCCATGAAACAAGCGAATTGCTTATAAAGAAGCAATAACCAGTAATAGAGCGCCTAGAGTCAATACACGTTGCCCAATCAGCATCACTAAACCCAAGTAGATGAGGAGAGCAAGTCCTTGGAAAAAATAAGCCTTTGCCTAGACACCCTTTGAGATATCGAAGAATGCGGACAGCTGAAGCATGATGGGCTTTTGTGGGTTTTGACATAAATTGACTTAGTTGCTGTGTAGCAAAGGCAATATCAGGGTGTGTGCTTGTCAAATAGACCAGTCTTACACCCAAGCATACCAAAATCTTTCAATAAATCCAAATAATACTTACGTTGGCATAATGAAATTCCTTTATCAGAATGTGCAACTTCAATCCCCAAAAAATATTTCAGTTTCCCCAAATCCTTGATGTGAAAATTAGTGTGAAGAATACGCTTAATGTGTTCAATCTCAGCAAGGGAATAATCGGTCAGCACAATGTCATCAACATATACAATTAGAGCAATAAATTTAGAATTATGAGCCTTGATAAATAGACTATGATCAGCATGGGCATGTGAATAACCACAAGTCAACAATAGATTAGATAATTTTTCATACTATTTTCTACTGGATTGCTTTAATCAATAGAGTGATTTCTTCAATTTGCAACTCTGACTTGATGTGTAACCAAGCAAGCCAGGAGGGATCTCCATGTAAACGTCCTCCTTGAGGTCCCCGTGTAAGAAAGCGTTGCTAACATCTAATTGATGGAGGTGCCATCGATTAATCGATGCAAGAGCAAGAACAACTCTAACAGTGGCCATCTTAACAATAGGGGAGAAGGTTTCAAAGTAATTTATGCCCTCAATTTAAGAGTATCCTTTTGCAACAAGACGAGCCTTGTAATGCTCAATGTTGTCATCCGGTAGTCGTTTGATTTTATATACCCACTTGCACCCAATTGGTCGTACATGAGAAGGGGTTTGAACAATGTCCCAGATTTGATTCAACTGTAGAGCCTTGATCTCACATTTCATGGCATCACACCAACATTGATGTTTCACAGCTTCATGAAAACTGGTGGGTTCGTGCTCAGATGACAGTCATAAGGAAATGGCGATGAGAAGGAGAGACATGAGTTCATGATAGGAAACTCTGAATGGGATATGTGCATGTTGATGAGGATTGAGCAGACTTGAGCGAAGGAATTTGAAACTGACAATCAGAAAGGTAAGAAGGAGGATGAGTGTCGCGGCTGGAGCAACGTGGTAAAGCATGGTTAAACGATGGTTCTTGGATGTGTTGATCAATGATGTTGGGGTTTGGTGTGTCGATTTCAGGAGGAGTTGAAGGATTTGGAAAGGTGATGATGAGCCATTGGGTTGAGGAATTGTTGGTTCAATATTTGTTGTGATAGGTGTGGATGGGGTAAATTGAGGTGGTGTGGTTAATGTATGTGAAATTGGGTCTATATGTGAATTTGGCAGGGCTTTGCTAGTAAAGAGGTTTTGGTTTGTGTGGAAGGGAAAGAAGGATTCATGGAAAATAACATTTCTGGAAATGAATACTTCTCTTGTTTTAATGTCTAAAATAACATATCCCTTGGTACCATTTTGAAAACCTAAGAATGCCCTTTTTCTCGAACGAGGTTGAAACTTGTGAGTTTGATTATTAGTTGATGCATAGCATAAGCAACCAAAAAATTTGAGCATAGAAAAATCTAGGTGAGTTTTGTATAAAAGCTCAAATGGTGTTTTATAAGAAATAGCGGGAGAAGGAATGTGATTTATGAGGAAAATGGCATGTTTTATAGCATAGGACCAAAAATTTGTTGGAATTTTAGATTGAAACATAAGGGCCCTAGCTACAGCTACATTAAGGATATGTTGATGTTTGCGTTCCACTCTTCCATTTTGTTGAGGGGTATACACACAACTAGTTTGGTGAATTATACCCTTTGAAGAAAAAAATTCTTTAAGAAAAAATTCAAGACCATTATTGGATCGAATGCATTAAATTTTTGTTTCAAATTGATTTTCAATCAAATTAATAAAATTTTGAACATGTGCTTTCACTTCACTTTTTGATTTTAATAAAACCACCCAAGTATATCTACTAAAATCATCAAGTATAGTTAAGAAATATCTATGTCCATGAATTGATGATTTAGAAAATGGTCCCCAAAAATCCATATGAATCAACTCAAAAATTTTAGAGCTTCTACTTGAACTAAGAGAATAAGGCAATTGTTTTTGTTTAGCTAAATGACAAATGTCACAAATTTCATTAGAATCTTTTGAAATAAAAGGGAATTGTTGATTTAAGACATTAAGACGATTACCAGATAAATGACCTAATCTAAAATGCCAAAGCTTAGAGTTATTGGTGTTGGTGGTGGTGGTGGTGATATTGTTGGTAGATGGGCTTCTATCCTTTCCAACTGTCAAGTGAAAAAGGCCTTCCTTCAAGTCAGTCAAACCAATCGTCTTCAACGTGCTCATGTCCTGTATTTCACAAGAAATTTTAGAAAGATCACTAGAAAAAGTAATACGACATGGGAAAGTATATAATAACTTTGGGATAGACAAAAGATTGAAGCTAAAATCAGGAACAAAAAAGAACATTATGGATAATAAAATCTGGAGTGAATTTTATGCTGCCCGAAATGTGGGCTTGGACAGTGGATCCATTGGGTAAATGAATCTTTACTGGTGCAATTGTAGAATATGTATAAAAACAATCTAAGGAACAAGTTATATGGTGTTTGGCTCCAAAATCAATTATCCATGGTGTGGTGTGTGAACTAAGGGTGTTAAGTGTGTGTGTGGTGGAAACAAAATGACTACCAAAACCAGAATTGTGAATTTGATTTGGGCTAGAATGAGTGAGGTTGGCTCGTGTAAGAGTAGTCTCTGAGCTTGCACCACTAGGTCCAGAGGATTTGCTGAGAAGATTCATCAATTGTTGGTATTGGGCAATTGTAGGATCGTCCTCACCAGATGAGCTGGAGGTAGCCATAGGGAGATGGCGGCTGGAAGCTTAGAGGGCTCTTGATACCATAACAGAAAAGGAAATGAGGCAAAGAGAATTGGTATGAAATTATGTATTTCAATAATAGCAATTATTACATTATTTATAATCTGTACAATGGGAATAGAATGACCTAGAACCTCGGAGGATAAAATGGAATCAAAGGATATTCTTGTACTATTTATGGACAACTCATAAATGTAATAAATATGCAAGAAAAATAAGGAAAGGAAAATAATGCTCTACTGTCAAATAATGCTCTATTGTTATGTAGTATTTAAGTTAGGATTATATGTTTTCTCTATTAATCATCACACTGGATGCAAAATCAGCCAAGGATATTGACCACTAATTTTCACAGACTATTAATATATGTAATACTCTTATATTTAGAGGTGGGGTGACTTACCAATATAGTACATTAAACCTTTATAGTACAATAAAACAAACCTCTCTACTTGCCTTTTGACTTGACATGAAGTATCATGAAGAACTGTAAGTATATTCTCTGGAATAAAATTCTATGCTAAATCAAATCAACAAACATGTTAGCAAGTGTTACTACAAATATTCTATTTTCAACTTAATCCAAGGATCTGAAACTGGTGTAAAGCTTCTTGTTGAACAACACAATTTTTAGAGGCCTTATAGCTTAAATTAGTCTCAAACCTGATGAGCTATCATTGCAGGAGAAATTTTAACATCTGAGCATTTAGGACGGCACAACTTATGCCAGAAGTTGTGATTAGATTCCTCCATGACTACGCTAGTGGGCCTTTCACTTGCCAACAAACAAATACATTTAAAGACAGGTGGGCAGTCAAATGTACCAAAGCAGCTGGGGCATGACAATGACTAACATCCCCAATACCTGCAATTATTTTATCACATCCAATCCAATAATTAATATTAGCTTAAACATGTTTTAAGCAATGTGGCGGATGGTGGAATATGGCAGAAGGCCAAAATTCCACCATATAGGCTGGTAATTGCGGCCTATGACGCCACCACAGCGGGCTCAACATGCGAAACCTGGGTGTAAATTAAAATTGGATATTGCAACACAGCAGAAGCAATAAAATGAACACCGATAACAATAAAAGTGAACACCAATATTTAACGTGAAAAATCCTTTAATATCGAGAGAAAAATCACAAGACAAAATCCAAAAAATATTCCATTATATTAAAGAATACTACAATATTTTCTTCACTTTCTTTGACACACAAGAGAAACAATATAGTGTTTCCGATGAGACTCACTCTTATTTGAATACTGTATTTTTACAGTACCAGAGAATAATAGAGTTGATAGTCACCCTGATGTATTTTTCCCTCAACACTCTATTTTCCTCTCACTATTCTCTCCCAACTACTCGGAAGCTTTGATTTGCTTTTGCCCTCGATGCATTCCTTCATCTGCCAAGCCCTTGTAGAAGGAAAAAGCAATGTGAACTTTGGCCAAGATTTTCAACAAAAGCATGCACCATAAAATATTTCCAATGTTTTCAAAATTTATTTGCCCCTAGCTACACATCTAAATGGGGTTAGTAAATTTTTTCCACTGTGCATGCAAAGTGCATTTAATGCACAGTAGAGTTTGTTGGCCCCCTACAGAGGCCTCCCTTTCCAATGGCATTTGGCAAAAAATCTGCCAAGCCATTAGGCTATTGCGGCAATGGTGCCACCATTTTTTTGTGTGCGTAAATTAGAGTATTCTTCGAGCCAAAGGCCAACGACTAATCCTTCAAAATATTGAGAATCATTTAAAGGACTAATCTTTCCTAATAGATGTTTTTCCATATATATGGGTCACGGGATTGAACCCATGACCACATTTAACAACAATAATTTTAAGTCCCTAATAAATTAACGAATTTTATTTTGGATTCATAATAAAAAAATTCTATATATTAAAAATTTGGTTTTGGATCCCTACAATCAGTTCTGAAATGACGTTTCAATTAAAAATTTTAAAATGTGATTTCTGACGGTCCAAAAATCACCATTATTAATTTCAAAATTTAAATTACATTTTCAAGCGATTTAGAAACCACCATAATCAATTCAAAATTAAAAAAAAAAATAGTGGTCTTGAAGGAAAGAGGTCTTGAATCAATAATCAAGTATGAAATCCAGAAAAAATCCTAATACAAATTCGTCAAAACCACAACCAAATATATCAAGAATCTAACAAAATTTGTTAATTTACTAGGGACCTAAAATATATTTAAGCTATTAATATTTATGGATAGAAAAATCATTAGTAAAATTCATGAATGATAACACTTCAAAAAGATTTTTTTTTTTTTTGGAAAGCAAAGTAAATATTATTATAACAGAGGGCACAAAGTGTGACCCCCCATAAAAAGAGATTACATATAGGAGACTTCAGAAATATCTAACAAAGCATAAAATACATAAAATAGCTAAAAAATTGTAAAACAAAATTCAGTAACTTGTTCAAATCCCTAAGTATGCGCATTTAAGAGATTTGTGACAATTAATGGGACATTAGATTTTAAAAGCAAGATGTACCTCTCGTTATCATCAACAGCCGACAAGAATGAGCTTGTAGAATCATTATTTAAAGCTTCATTTGATTTATGATGAAACTGTAAAACAATATAGTTTACCAATTCAGAAGATATGACACAAAAAATAAAAGTAAATGCATGCCTCTGAATGTTGAGACAAACTAGGAAATGTTTTACCTTAGATGAGTGGAGCCCTAGACAATTAGCCAGTCTTTTTGGGCTTTTGCCCTGAATTGATGCACAAAGACGTGATAACACAGGATGAATCTACAAGAGGAAAAAGAAAATACTCAACCAGGGTACAGTAATTGGTAACCACTGTTATTTACAAAATTAGCTACTAAAGTCTAAGACACCTGTTGTGATGAATAGTAATCGATGTCAATCAGTCATGTCCCTTGTTCTCGTTTAAGTTCATCAGGATGTCTGGCACGTTGAGCAAAGTCACCTGCACTGCCTGACTACCACCCTAATCAAAGCAGAATATAATATTAAAAATACATAGTGAGAAAACATATAGCCTACATCAAATACTCTTTCCCCAAGTTACACTATTTGGCCTTTGATTGGGAGATAGTAACCATATGACAAACCTGCTCATAGCAAATTATATAAGGGATTGTATCACCAACAGAGCAACCAGAAGAGTGACCTTGTTGCTTCAATCTCTGTGCCACCTATATTTTGATCAAGAAAAGCATTCTCAGGAATCAGGATCAAGTAGATCTCAACAAAAGAAAGTATAGTTCCGACTATTTCAAGTAACAAAAATGAAAATAGCTTGGACTAACAGAACATGTGGCTGGTTCTTGGCATCAGGATAAGCTTCAGGAGGTTTAGCCAATGTCTTTGTAATGACATATCTCTCTAATGGTACTTGTCGGTTCCTCATTTCTTCTTGTACCTGTAGTAAGATTAACATCCATTGGTTTGCAGGTGAAATAAACCTCAAACTCCAATTTAAAAATCATTAATTAAAAAGTAAGGCAAATTTACATTAACAAAATCCCCAATAAACTTCAATGCCTTCACCAATGATAGATAATTGGATCATTAAAAAAAGTACTCCAGATAATCGACTAACCAATCAAATGTGGATGTACATCTAACCACTAAGGGTTTCAAATCGTGTTAGTTTCCAGGAGAAATAAACCTCAATTCCCAATTTAAAAATCATTAATTAAAAAGTAAGGCAAATTTTACATGAATAAAATCCCCTATAAACACCAAATCATTCAGAGTTTTAGACCACCCTACAATAGCATTCCACTCTTTGGCAAAGTGTGGCGAGCCCAAAGCTCCAGGAAGCATCTTTCAAATTCTCGAATCGCATGGTAGGTTATTATAAAAAATGTCCGATACTGCAAAACATTACAATTTACCTACATTAGCGAGTTGTGGATTGACTCCATGACATCTTCACATGACCTGTAAGCATGAGAACCATAGTTTTAACAGTTACTAGAGAAATGAATAATCCTGCATCTAAAATAGTCAAATTGATCAAAAAGATAAGTAACATACCCACCCGACAAAATTTGAGTCAAGCAAAAATGTGCTAGTTCTTTAGCCAATAAGCTCCAGTCACGACGAACAATGTCAAGATCTTTACATTCAATAACCCGTACCATAAATTAATCCCACAGCAAGATCTTCCCAAGATGTTAGGTAATCCAAAAGAATGAGATATCATAAACATGCCTCGTACGGGGTGCCATCTTTAAACAGCAACTTTACAGCTGCACACTTCTTTTTCTTAAGAAGCAGCATCCTTTTATATAAACCATCAAGATCTATTTTTAAGCATGTATACTTTTTATTTACCTGATGATAAATCAAAACAGAAATTGCAGATCAGAAGAACATTAGATGAAAAACGAAAAGAAAGGAAAACTGACATTTGTTCATGAAAACATGCACATATACCAAAATTATTTGTAGTTGGCTAGTTGCAAACAGCACAAACCAACATGACAAGACATCGTCCAAGTTCACATCACCCGAATAACTCACTATTCACTAATGACAGAAACCAGCAGGTATAATCATCAAATGATCATTTAAATTGAATATAAGAAAAGAAACATTAAATATATTTTATAGGGGGAATAACAAGGCAGAAAAATCTCCTTCTAGATATCATACAAGATAAGAGCAGAGCAAAGGAGATGCAAATCTCAACCACCAAGAATTCGTATATAGTCTCAAAGGAGTTTTGCACAGCTATTAGTCAAATCTTACCATTTGAATAACTCTTGCAGCCATTTTATTAGCATCCTCAGTATTATTGTTAGACTTTAAGCAAGTGTACCAATTGTTGTTGCTGGTTACACATTTATAAAATGAGTTCGTCTCCACAAAAACTTGAGTTACTTAATTCATTCAGATAAAGGTTATCAGTTCAATAGTTATGTACAAATTTAATCGAATGTCATTGATTTTGGTTTAACTAACTAAAGATAACTTAAAGTAAAAGAATAGTGAAAATAACGGATTTACAAAAATACCAGAATTACGAGAATAATGGAAATAATAGAATTTACGAAAATAACAGAATTTAGTATGTCAGAAATACGTAAAATTATGGAAACAATAATAATGAATTTAATTAATTCAAGAAAACATAAGATTGGATTTTATCATTCCTACCCTTAGTATCCTAATAAGATTAACATATATGAATCATTTTCTAACATTACTGATACACACATTAAGTTACCCTAAGTCGATCCCTCGCACTTGAAGCCTAAGAATATTTATCAAATATTGACCCCTCGCATATGAAATAAATACCCCAGCATTACAATTATATTCTCGTACTTTTTACAATCAAAACGTTATGCTTTATTCCTAGCAACGTAACGTAAAATCATTCAGTTCAATTCTAAGATTACTTTCTAGTCACACTTAAAATCCAATTTCATGAAACTAGTGATGAAATAGAATCAAGCATTACAAGTAGAATGAAATCACCAATAATGAGTAGAAAAGATTCATACATATATAATATCAAAAGGGATACATAAGGGTGCAAAGATTACATACAATCCTTAATAAAAACTAATCGATCATTGATGCAATCCTCCCTAGGAAGGGACTAATTACCAGAGCCATGAGCAAGAGGCTCCAAGAGGATTGAGTTAGAGCTGCTAAAGAAGGCCCTAGGGTTCTCATGAACCTCGGGGTAGATTTTTGAGCCCATGTGCCAAGGTTGGGTTCACTTATCTTTGTACATATTAGATTAGGATTTCATTATTTTTTGTTCTTGTATTTAGGGCTCCATAATGTAGGTAAGGTACCCTAGAAATGTAAAATTTTTCAACCCTTGTATTTTAGGGCACCTAGACTAGTTTTTGTATTATGGGTAGTTTTGTAATTTCACAAGCATTAAGTGAATATTTGATGTGTGTGTTGGGAAATAAATTTAATTGAATTGGGAGAAGCCCAATCCAATTAAATTTTAGAGGGGGAGGTGAGCATTTGCTTGCTACATCCCATTGTCTCATCATATAGTCACACTTTGTACATGTCCTTCATGCTTTACATGCCTCATGACACCTAAGCACACTTAGTGGAGAATCTTGGAATTGATCTTGGATTAGTGGGCTGAACCATAAATGAAATTCACTAATCATAATTAGTGAATTTTTGGCTCCAAAATTCAATTTCAAATTCAAGTGAAATTTGAATAGAAATTCAAATTTCCCTCCAATTTTGTGTGACATTTAGGCTATAAATAAAGGTCATGTGTGTGCATTTTTTCAACTTTGATCATTTGAGAATTAAACTTCAAAGTTCAGACTTCTTTAGAGGCACTAACTTTCATGTTCTTCTCTTCCTCTCCCTTCATTTATCTTCTTCTACCTTCAAGCTTTTATCCATGGCTTCCTATGGTGGTGAGCTTCTTCTAGACTCATATTCTACTTGAAGTGGCGTCTTCATTCATCTTTCTCCTTCTCCATTCCGCTGCAATCAGACCTCAAGAAGCAAAGGAATTCATTGATGAAGAAGATCTAAGGCCTACAAGCTCCACATGGAGCTACGTCAAGATTCATACATATATAATATCAAAAAGGATACATAAGGGTGCAAAGATTACATACAATCCTTAATAAAAACTAACCGATCATTGCACAGAGCACAAGACTAACAAGAGAAATGACAAATGATGTGATCCACAATCACAACTCTGCAGTGTCTCGGCTCTACTTTTCCTTTTCTCCTTCTTCTTCCTTAGCCTCTACGTTTTTCTTTACTTTTTGAATGATACTGAATGATATCCCTTCAACAATGCATGGCTATTTACTATAAATAGCCAAAGAGTACAGGAAAATTCGCTCAAGTGAGTTGTAACTCGCCCCGATGAGTTGTTTGCTTAAGGCTGAAGCAAGATCAGTAGCCCAAGCGAGCTGGTTGCTAGCCTGGACGAATTGGGTGTCAGAAATCTTTGTAAAATGACCAATTTGCCCTTTCTTTTGACTTTATTTTGGATCTAACAAACAACCATCAAAACCTACAAAATCATCGATGAATCTTTCGTATTTAAACAACAACATTAGTAAATGTACAATATATATATATATATATATATATATATATATATATATATATATATATATAACACAACTAGATTTAAGGGTAGTTTAGAAGAAAACTATTATAATCGAAAGATAAGTGCTAACAATTTAATTCCAAAAATAACTGAAATTTGGCACTTATCAATCATCCAGCTCACTCTAAATCATTATTCAATCAGTATCGCCATAGAGCACCTATAAAGAAAAGGACAATGCACCAGTTAAGAGCTAATATTCTCAACTAGTTACATCAAATAATTCAGATACTAAACTCTAATACTTCAAGATGCAGAGTAATAGAAATAACCTCTAAATTCAAGTTATTCTAAACAAGATCAACATTACTTTGTAGTATCTCCCTTCCCTGTATGACCAATAAACATGCAAATCAAAATGTATGCGTTTGAAAATATATTTGACTATAGAAGTCAATGGTTATGCTGAATAAGCCAACATATTCTTCTTACCTATGAAGTTATGAGCTCATCTAACGGCATAGCATAAAATCTTAAATTGGAGGATCCCAGGCACCCATACATACCGCACCATACACCATAAAATTTTACATACAGAAGGAAGAAAGACATAAAATTTTGGAAGATGCAAGAAAATAAAAAAAGACACCTGTTTACAGTAAGCTTTAGTGTTTGCTACTCAATATCCAGGTGCTAAACTCTAATAGGATCAACTATTTCATTCTTCTTTATTTCATTCTTTGATCAACAACTTTAACCTTTTCCTCCCATTGACCAGATTTTTCAGCACCTTAGCACAATAAACATGCTCAATTATACACACATCTAAACTACATAGTTTGCTAGAGGGAGAACGCAAATCACCTTGTACATCAACAAAGTTATCTCATACCACTTTAATAACATGAACCAAGCAAATAAATATTCTAGGACCTTGATTGTGCCAATCTATGTTGCACAACTAAAGTGTGTTTGCGTAAGGAATTTCTAGACGATATTGTTTATTTTGAGGGAAATTAAAAGGAACTGTCCTAAAATGCTTGGTTTCAAAATTAATATGCTTTGTTGGTGAAATTCCTAAATCTAATTTCATCTCTCTAACTCCAACCAACTCAGCCATGGCTTCCCCTTACTTATTGTGCTTTATGTTGCTTGCAGTGATTTTCTTTTACTTGCAGTGCTTTATATATGGAGCCATTAGTTCACATCGTCTTCATCATCCGTCAAGTGCTTATAGTCTCTTCCCTTATGTAAGACTTAGTCACAATATGATTGAATACTACTCCTTATGCTAAAGGATCCTTGTTGTTCTTCTTCCTTCTTCACTTTGTTCAAGTGGTATGATCCGAAGGGGGAACCAACACAAGGTACTTCAATGGTTAAGTAAGAGTTTGGCCTAAAGTAGTAAATGCGGATTGTTATGGTTCAAAACCTGCAATTGAGGCCACCAACTAACATATCATAAAACTATTTCTAACTAACTTGACAACTTGCAAACTGATATTAGAGACACATTTTCAAAAATCTCCACCTTGTCTCTAGATCACAGTTTGTTTCTTCCCATAAACTTCTACTCTTCACAGAATCCAATCAAGTCCAAGCAATGCTTGAACTTTGATTGTGGTATAGACTTGGTAAGAGCATCAACATGATTTTCTTTAGTTGGAATCTTCTCAACCAAAATCTCCTTCGTTTTAATAACATCTTGAATGAAGTTTAGTTGGACATCAATATGCTTGGATTTTTCATGGTAAACTTGATGTTTTGAAAGCTCAATTCCACTCTATCTATCATAGAAAAAAATAACACTGTCTTGAGTTATCCCAAGTTCACCTACCAACCCTTTGATCCACCTAGCTTCCTTGATAGATTCTGTAAGAGCAATGAACTTAGCCTCAGTTGTAGATAACGCCACAACTGATTGAAGGATAGACCTCCAGCTAACAGTAGTGCCAAAAAAGGTGAAGACGTATGCAGATAGAGATTTCCTAGTAACGATGTTTCCAGCGAAACAGAATCTGTGTAACCCCTAATAGGTTTTTCACTTTTCATCTTTCTTTTGAACTTTAAACTAGAAGATAATGAACCATTTAGATACCTGAAAACCCATTTCAAAGCTCCCCAATGTGTTGGTCCTGGATCTATCATGAACCTGCTAACCATGTTGACAACATAAGTATCTGAATTAGAGTAAGGAATTAATGTCATCCTTTCCCTTTCTTCATCTGAGTTTGGTGCAACCTTAGTTGATAGCTTGTCATGTTGTCCCAATGGAGTTGAGACAGGTTTGGACTCATGCATTTTGAACTTTTCAACAACTTTCTTCATATAACCTTGCTGAGACAAAAAAAAGTTCTCCTTTTGATCTATTTTTGTTGATGTCCATTCCTAGTATCCTCTTAGCCTTCCCAAGATCCTTCATTTCAAATTCAAAGCTCAACATAGCCTTGAGTCTGTCGATTTGATCCATGCTTGAACTTGCCAATAAGATATCATTAACATACAACAACAAATACAAAAACACCTCTTCATCTCTTTTTAGAATGTACACACAATTATCATAGTTGGATCTTTGAAAATTCATCCTCATCATGAAATCATAAAACCTCTTATACCATTGCCTAGGACTTTGCTTGTACCCCTTGATTCCAGGTGGATATCCTATAATGGCACATCTGATAGCTCTAACCCCAAGCTTGTCTTGCTTGATATGTGCAAAAGCCAAGGCCCCAAACACTTTTAGATTTGAGTAATTTTCTGGTTTTCCACTCCAAAGTTCCATAGGGGTTTTAAAACCTAATCCAGAAGAAAGACATCTATTGATTAGGTAGGCAGCAATTGCAACAACTTCTCCCCAAAAAGGTTTTGGTAAACTTGCACTCAGTAACATGCATCTGACCTTTTCCAGGATGGTTCTATTCATCCTTTTTGCCAAGCCATTTTGTTGAAGGGTGTCAGCCACTATTTTATGCCTTTGGATTCCTAATTTCCTACAAAACTCATTGAATTTCTCTGAAACAAACTCCAAGCCATTGTTAGTTCTCAAACATTTAACATTGGTTTCCATTTGAGTTTGTATCTGAGTATACCATTCCTTAAATTTTCCAAAAGTGTCACTTTTATTTTTAAGAACAAAGATCCAAACTCTTCCGGAGTAATCATCAATGATAGACAGAAAATAAGAGCAACCACCATGAGTCATTGTCCTTACAGGACCCCAAAGATTAGAACAAACATATTCAAAATGTCTATGTGTAGCATGCAAGCCTATTCCAAAACTATTCCTTTTAGCTTTTCCTAAAATGCAATAAACACATAAATGTAGTTTTTCTATTTTATCACCATTTAGAAGGTTTTGTTTTGCTAGTTTAAGTAAACCTTTTTCGCTAACATGTCCTAACCTCATATGCCATAAACTGGTTTTATCATGTTGGTTTTGACTAACAACAACAACAACTTATGTTATAACGGTAGAACCATCTAGGATATACAAGCCATTCATTTTAATTCCCTTAGCAATCATCACAGAGTTTTTAAAGATTTTCATCATGACATGTTCAATTCGTGTAGTGTATCCTAAAGCATCAAACATACTAATAGAAATCAAGTTTCTTTTAAGTTCAGGTACATACCTTAGACCTGTCAAGAGTGTTTCTTTATCATTGAACATTTTCAGACAAATTGAACCCATACCTTGGACTTTATATGGTTTGTTGTTTCCTAGCATCACTACTCCACCTTCATTCAAAATCAGGGATTCACGCCTTGGACACACATGAAAGGTACAACCAGAATCCATAACCCAATCCTTCTCAATCTTAGAATTTGAGACAACCAATGTAACACCCCATTTTTTTGTAAAATAAAAAATAAAAAGGATTTCAATTAAAAATAATGAAGTTTTTATAATTAAATACATAAGGAGAAATAATTTTATTAATTAAAATAATGGTTTGAAAGAAAATAAAAATGATGTTTTATTTATTCATTTGATAGGAAATAAAATAGAGTTCTTGTTTATAAAATAATAAAAATTAAGAAAAATAGAGTAAATAATAGGCCCTAGGTACCCTAGTTATAAATAGAGGCATGTTAGGTTAGTTTTCACATTGACGATACGTCTATGCGCTTCCTCTCCCTCTCAATTTCGTTTTTCCTTCTTTCTCTTTCAAAACCCTTTCTTTTCCCCACATACACCAAAACTTGTCTCGGAAAAACGATGATCTTGGACTCGTCAACCATTGGATTATCGTGAAATTTGAACATCAAGTTTGGAACTTATTTTTGCACAAACCTACTATTTGGATTTTTGAAATAATGTCTATGGTAAGAGGAATATTCTTCGCATTTCCGCACATCATTGTGCAATTTGGACACCAAGTTTGAAATGCACTTCCGCACATCTACACCGTTGGAATTTTCAAAATAATGTCTGGGGAGGAAGAAATGTTCATCACACGCAGACAATGGACTGGAGGCTCCAATCTCTTCTCCTTCTCTCTAACGCTTAGAAATCCTAACAGAGCAAACAGAGGAAAAACTTGAGGAATCTTATGGAACCGTTAGAGACGCCAATATCACTGTCGGACTACACACGTGAGCCCACTTAGAGGTAAGGGATGAGTTTATCACAATTGGGGTTAGAATGAACATGTGTAAGGATCCTTATGGGATCAAATTGGGGTTTATATTAGGATGTTTATTGTATTGTAATTCTTCGTGTATGATTATAATTACAAGATTGTAATATTGAGATCAAGAAATTGTGATTAAAATTGTGTGTAAGTAATAAATTGAATGTGTGATGAATTATGAGATAACATGTTGCATTGAGATCATAACATTGTTATTAAGATTGAGTATAAGTGTAAAGTTGAACATGTGTTGATTTTTGAGATACACGTAAACATGTGATGGTGGATTGTGATGTTGTAATATGTTAAAATTATGGACATGAAATTTGGTTGTGAATAAGTGTGTGGTTAACACTTGATGTGACAATACTTGTGTTGTGAGCTGTGAATTATACAATAACTTGACTAGTGTTTACCTTGAGAAAAGTGTTTATGCACAGTGTTAAAGGGAAAGTGTAGGATTTCTAGTTAGGAACCTAAAGTGTTAAATTGTAGCGCAATGTGTTAAACATGTTTGAAACACAAGTGTAAGGTCGTTGGTATTGTATAATTCATGAGCAGTGTCTGCGTGCAAAAAATTGGTTTAGGGGTTGGACTTGAATTAGGAAGGTGAGGCCCTAACGGATTCTTCGGAGTCTAGGCCTTGGGGGTAAAGACACTCGGTCTGAGTGCTCCTTTAAGCTTATGTTGATCCCATGTGGTTGGAGCATTCTCGCAAAATAGAGTGACCCTGACTGGTCACCTTATGATTTTACTTAGTGAGGGTGACCTAACATACCCATTGTGTGGTGTGTCTTGTTATGTACTCCTAAGTGCCCCAGTGTGGTTTTTCACTAACATGGTACCACATTGCATATAGGCTTGAGTGTTAGTATAAATGTTTCATAACGCATGTGAATTGTTTATTATGAAATTGATGAATGTTGTTACGTCTTGACTCGAGTGTGTGATTCATGTGTAACGTGATTAATGATTAAAAAATAAATTTTAAATGATAAAATGGTGAAGTAATATGGATTATATTAAGTTGAGATATATTATAAATACTTATATAACTTATATTGATTATGTCTTTATTTATTTATATTTTATTTAGAAATGTGATAACTCGCTCCCTGTGTGTTGTTTGTGTTTGGATCTTGTGATGATCTCGAACCTTGTGTTCAAGGGAGCAGATGACTAGGTGGATGACTTTAAAGAACCTCATGCTAGAGGACGTTGGGACACAATGCTCTGATAGGATGTGACATTGGGGCATGAGTTTTTATTTCAATTGCATGATGTTATATTACTTTATTTTATTCCACTGTTTAACAAGATTTATTTTGTAAACTTTGACAGCCTTATTCTGAGTTAGATATGTTTTTAATAAGTTTTATTTGGTAATAATAAAGAGAATGTGACTTTTTTATTCACATGAGCTCCTTTATGTTAATTGAATAAAATCATTTTAGTTAATTCCGCATTTTTATATGTTTTTCTTATTTATATGTATGTCGGGGTAGAGGGTATCAGAACCAAAACATTAGCAGTTTCACAACCTGCTTGAGCAATGTCCACATCTCCTGGTTCTTGAGGTTTCTTTGAATCTTTGCCTCTCCTTTCAGGGTAATCCTTCTTGTAATGTCCCTCCTTGTGATAGTGAAAACATTTGAACTAGCTTTAAGATTGACTTCTAGGTTTTGATCTGTGCTTGTTTGACTTTGGACTCTTCTTCTCTAATCTACCCCTTATCACATTCAACCCTTTTGCATTGTTATCAGTCTTGGATTCCTGTTTCCTTTGCATTTCCTTGGTTCAAATTGATGACTACATTTCTTCAAGGGTAATGGTTTGATCCCTTCCAAACAGCATAGCATCCTTAAAATGCTCATAGCTGCTTGGAAGTCCATTGAGCAACATTAGAGCTTTGTCTTCATCCTCCATCTTCACTTCAAGATTCTCAAGATCATCAAGAATCTTGTTAAAGTCAATAATTTGATCTGACAACATTCTTTCCTCTGTCATCTTGAAAGAATAGAGTTGGTTTTTCAAGAAAAGACAATTTACCATTGACTTTGTCATATAGAGTGATTCTAGCTTCAACCATATTGTTGCAGTTGTTGGTTCCCTTGCTACTTCCCTCAAAGCTTTGTCTCCAAGACACAAGATTATTGTGCTCTTTGCCTTTTCAATTAAATCTTTCTTTTCTTTTTCTGGCATTGTTGTAGGGAGAGAAGATTCACCTTTCAAAGCATCTCCCAATCCTTGGTGTATCAAGATAATAATTGGCATGCATACGTAATTTGAATATTTAAATCACATAGAAATTATCTAATTTTCCTTTCTTTTATTGCTTCTTTTGTGTTAAAACATTAGGAATTTAGCTTCTTCTGAGTTTTTATCCAGTAGATGATAAAGTTAGTTAATTTACAGTATTTTGGGGTGTATTTTTTGTAGAATTACACGGCATGAGGCTTGGAAGAGGGTTGAAGAACTAGAGCAGTGCACTCAGCGCGTCAACAACCACTCAGCACGAGAAGCCAACATGGAGGCCAGGCTTAGTGCGTCTTTGGTGACTTAGCGCGCATCTGGCGGCTTAGTGTGATCACTTATACCAGTTGGACTTTGTATGTGCGCTTAGCGCATGATCAATGTCAAAAAACATGACTATACTACGTTTTAAAGGAAAAAAAAAGGGAAAAACAAAAGCAGTTTTGGGACCAAAATAAGGAGCTAGGGCACGAGAGAAGAGGGATAACTCACTCACTTGGGATCCTTTCCTCCATTTTCTTTCATTCTCTTCCACACCTCTTGTTCCCTTTTTTGTATTAGTAAACCTCTCATGACAATGAGAGGTTAAACCATCCATTGTTGGGAGCTCAACAACCAAACACTCTTGATGTAATGATTCTAACTATCTATTTAATGTTATTTTGATATTATTGTCTCTTTTTTGTGCATTAGAGCTTTGTCTTCATCCTCCATCTTCACTTCAAGATTCTCAAGATCATCAAGAATCTTGTTAAAGTCAGCAATTTGATCTGACAACATTCTTTCCTCTGTCATCTTGAAAGAATAGAGTTGGTTTTTCAAGAAAAGTCGATTTACCGTTGACTTTGTCATATAGAGTGATTCCAGCTTCAACCATATTGTTGCAGTTGTTGGTTCCCTTACTACTTCCCTCAAAGCTTTGTCTCCAAGACACAAGATTATTGTGCTCTTTGCCTTTTCAATTAAATCGTTCTTTTCTTTTTCTGACATTGTTGCAGGGAGAAAAGATTCACCTTTCAAAGTATCACCCAATCCTTAGTGTATCAAGACTTCTTGCATCTTGATTCTCCACAAGCCAAATTCATTGGAGCCAAAGAACTTTTCAATATCGAACTTGGTTGAACCCATAGTTGATCTTCTTCTTTTTTCTTCCCATAGACGAGGCCAGTTGTTATGGTTCAAAACCAGCAAATAGAATAGCACAATAACAAGCATACAAAAGCCAATGGCAGAAAAGAAATTGAATCACACAAAGATAAGAGATAGAAGATGAACATAATGAATTACGTGGTTCAGTCACAAAGAACCTACATCCACGGGAAAGAAGCGAAACTAGTCTATTATGGTGTAA
Source organism: Glycine max (assembly GCF_000004515.6). Classification (NCBI taxonomy): domain Eukaryota; kingdom Viridiplantae; phylum Streptophyta; class Magnoliopsida; order Fabales; family Fabaceae; genus Glycine; species Glycine max. The sequence goes on along the minus strand of NC_038241.2, from coordinate 15,956,144 downwards.
GAGTTATAAAGATCTATGTGTATAAATAGAATCTTGCTTGGTCTTTTCACTGTTTAGATAACAACATCAAGGATCCCCAAGTACCACTCTATCTCTTTCACACACCCTGACTTCCTCCCATTGTGATTACATGAATAGGACCTTACTATTGTATCTTACCCATAAGGAAATACTCATGTTTTTGTAGCACTCAAGCAAACAAGTTATCAAAGAGAAACTACCAAAACAGAAAAATTGAAAAACAGATAGTTGTTGGCCACCAACTAACTTATTAGAAAATTGTTTCTAACTAACTTGACAGCCTGTAAAATGGTATTATGAACAATGATTTTGTATGGTTATCACAACAACAATCACATAGTCATACATGGAATGATGGAGATTACATGTGAGTTGCAAATTATATCTTCCTCCTTCACGCTTTGGTCCCTCTTCGCTTGCAACACCTTTCTGTCTCCACCCCTCTAAAAAAATTAGGCCATCAGATCAATGTTTGTATCTCATTGTTTCAACTATTGTCATTTTTTAGTTTAATTGTGATATGAATAGTAGAGCAGGGGTGTAGGCAGCAAGGCCCAAAAGGCAAAGCATCGCACCCATGCACCTAAAGGACAACGTGACTATGTAAGGAGTTGATATACATGCAAATTAGTAGATAGTGTGAGAATATTCGAGAAGGAATAATCATATAGAATCATGTAGTAGGTGCATGCTATTAAACAGTTAGAGTTTGTTGTAACTGCCATTGAGGGGATATAAAATGTACCCACCATCTTGGTGAAGAGAAGCAGAAAATAATAGAACTTCCTTCCTCCTAGACCTAGCTCTCTCTTTTTCTCTCTCTCTCTCTTCGTTTAGGGAGGTTTGCTTGGGCCTCGAATACAGGCACTACCATTGGTGCTTTCATTGACCTTGCCATGGCTGAAGCTACTCGTTCGAAAGTAAACACTAATCGTTGGGAAGAAGAGTTCACGCGACTCTCATCTTCGATATCTTCCAAAATCGATGAGCTTCTGCATTGCATGACTCAATTGGAAACGGCTCATACACCGCCGCGAGCTCCGTCACCGGCCTCAGGTGCGACGGTCACGAACCCTAATTACCGTATGAAGCTTGAAGTTCTGTGTTTTGATGGCTCTGATCCAGAAGGATGGATATTCAAGATTATGCAATTCTTCGAATATCATTCAACGCCAGATCATGAACGGTTAACTATAGCTTCTTTTTACATGGAAGGAGCAGTGTTAGCTTGGTTCCAATGGATGCATCGAAGTGGTCAACTTTCGTTATGGTCCGCCTTTTTGCATGCCATTCATGCACGATTTTCATCTTCCACATATGAAGGCCCAACAGGATTACTTTGTAAGCAGACGCAACAATCCACGGTTTCAGCGTACCTTTCAGAATTTGAAGCTTTGGCAAACCGCATCATTGGGCTGCCTGCACCATTTGTGCTTAGCTGCTTTGTTTCAGGACTGAACCCAACGATTTGGCGAGAGGTGCAGGTGATGCAGCCTCATTCCATGGTTCGAGCGATCTCCTTCGCTAGGTTACATGAGGAGAAAATACTGGATGGGCGACGACCTGTTGCGAAGGGAGCTCCGAATCTGCCTTATGGCCCTCCTTCCCGAGTCACACCGCCAGTAGTCTCCAAACTAGTTGAGTCCCTCTTGCTTCCTCCACCAGCAAAACCCCCGCCAACCACCATTCCTTTCAAACGTCTCTCCCCATCTGAATTAGCACGTCGAAGGGAAAAGGGATTATGTTTTAATTGTGATGAAAAATACACTAGGGGGCATAAGTGCACCTCGTCCTTGTTTTTTTTTGTCACAGAGGACGATGAATACCTATAAGACTCGAAGTCAACCCTGGAGTCACCGCCATCACCACTTCTAGCTTCGCAGGAAGTCTCTCCTGCTCAAATTAGTCTCCATGCACTTTTAGGTCAAGGAGCCCCTGAAACTTTACGTGTTACAGGCGTCATCGGACACCACCATGTGCGTATCCTCATTGATGGAGGAAGCACTCACAATTTTTTGCAACAGGAGTTGGTTACAAAATTGAGTTTTCAGCCACAATCAACTTCAACCCTTTGCGTTACAGTGGGGAATGGCGAGGAGTTACAATGCAATCAGATTTTCCACGAGGTTGCGGTACACATTGAATCACACACCTTCTTGGTTGACTTCCATGTTCTTCCAATTTGTGGGGCTGATGTGGTACTAGGTGTGCGATGGCTAAAGTCATTATGACCTATTCTCACATATTACGCAACTCTAACTATGAAATTCATTTCCAATGATAAGTTGATTGAGCTCAAGGGGGATCGTGATACAAGTATTGATCAGATTTCATCGTCACAATTACGACGTCTGGTAAACACAGGTAACACTAGTACCTTCTTCCACATTCAGCTTGATCCACTCACACCTGAACCTTTGCCTTTAACTCACCCCATACCCGCAATCCATACCTTACTCACCAAATACTCTTCCCTCTTCCAACCATTATCAAACCTTCCCCCATCACGAGCAACAGACCACTCCATCAATCTTATACCCAACGCAGCACCAGTAAACGTAAGACTCTACCGATACCCATACTTTCAAAAACAAGAGATTGAAAGACAAGTGGCCTCGATGCTTCACAGTGGTCACATACAACACAACTCCAGCCCTTTTTCATCACCTGTGTTATTAGTGAAGAAACACGACGGGACATGGAGATTTTGCGTAGACTATAGGGCATTGAATGCTATCACGGTGCGTGACCGTTTCCCTATCCCTACGGTGGATGAGTTATTAGATGAACTGGGAGGCGCAATCTGGTTTTCCAAGCTCGATCTAATGCAGGGATATCATCAGATCTTAATGAAAGAATCCGATATAAGCAAAATTGCCTTCCACACGCACCACGGTCACTATGAGTTTTGCGTAATGCCTTTTGGACTTTGCAACACACCTTCATCATTTCAAGCAACGATGAATCGCTTGTTCCAGCCGCATTTATGCAGATACATCATCGTTTTCTTCGATGACATCTTGATTTACAGTCGCTCCCTCAACGATCACTTGGAACATTTGGAGATTGTGTTCCAAGTCTTAAAGGAAGGTGAGTTCACACTCAAATTTTCTAAATGCTCCTTTGCCCAGAAACAGATCGAATATCTGGGTCATGTTGTCTCCGTCGAAGGGGTTCAGCCATTATCGGACAAGGTGCAAGCCATTCAACAATGGCCGCAGCCATGCACGGCACGAGCACTCTGTGGTTTTCTCGGCCTTGCTGGCTTTTATCGAAGATTTATAAGGAGCTACGCTACATTGGTAGCGCCACTTACAAGTCTACTAACCAAGGAAGAGTTCCACTAGACCCTTGAAGCTGACGTTGCCTTCAACAAATTGAAGCAGGCTATGACGCATTCTCCAATCTTAGCACTACTTGACTTCACGAAACCCTTCGTGGTGGAGACAGACGTCTCGGGTTCAGGTATGGGTGCGGTGCTATCCCAAGGAAGACACCCAATAGCTTTTTTAGCAAGCAATTTTGCCCCAGGTTACTCACTTCTTCCACTTATGTTTGTGAACTCGCTGCAATCACCACTGCGGTTAAAAAATGGAGGTAGTATCTTTTAGGGCATCATTTTATAATTTTGACTGATCATAGAAGCTTGAAGGAGTTGATGAGCTAGGCCATCCAAACGCCGGAGCAGCACCGATATTTGGCACGATTGTTAGGATTCGATTACTCTATCCAATATCAAACAAGAAAAATGAATGTGGTTGCAGACGCGTTGTCACGGTGTTTGGAGTTGCCCAATGCTTCATGTTTCATCCTCTCAATGCCACATTTTGTGTTTGTGGAAGATCTCTATAAGGAGTTGCAATCGCATAATGACTTCATCACTCTGAGGGAGAAGATCCAGGCGAACCTAGAAGATTACCCGGATCACGTGTTAACAACCAATTTCGTTTTGCATCAAGGGCGTATCTGGCTACCTTCAGACTACACCATCATCAAGGCTCTGCTCACAGAATTTCATCAAACTCCAACAGGGGGTAATATGGGTTTTCGAAAAACCTTGAATCGAATAGCGGAAAACTTCACATGGCAAACGATGAGTAATGACATTCACAAGTTTGTGGCACAAAGCGTGGATTGTCAATTAGTGAAGTACGAACCTGCCAAACCCCGAGGTTTGTTATGCCCGCTACCAGTGCCGGGGCAGCCATGGGAGGATCTCTCCATGGACTTTATCGTGGGACTTCCAACGTATCGCGGCAACACCTGTATTCTTGTAATCATTGATCGTTATTCAAAAGGACTGCACCTCGGTATGCTTCCTTCTTGTCACACGGCACAAACCGTTGCTCAGCTTTTCATGGAACTCGTTGGAAAACTCCACGACATGCCTAGGAGTATTATCTCAGATCGGGATCCGCTATTCATTAGAAAATTTTGGCAAGCTTTGTTTCGTCTGAGTGGCACTAAACTCAGAATGAGCTTCGCGTACCATCCTCAAACAGATGGTCAAACAGAGGTGGCAAATAGGATCATTGAGCAGTACTTAAGAGCTTTCGTTCATCGTAAACCGAATTCGTGGGGTAGGTTTTTGTTATGGGTTGAGTGGTCCTATAACACTTCAACCCACTCATCCACGGGAATGACACCATTTGAAGTCACGTTCGGCCAGAAACCGCCCACCTTACCTCAGTGTGTGTCGGGCACAACCACGTTGGACACTGTGGATGATTTACTCAGTCAACGAGAGGCCGTATTCACCTTGCTTCGTCAAAAATTACTCAAGGCCCAAACTTGGATGAAGGCCATTGCAAATGGGCATCGCAGGGATCATGAGTTTCAAATAGGTGAATGGGTTTTAGTTAGACTACGGCCATATCGTCAGACCACAGCTTCGGGTGCAGTTCATTCAAAACTCGCACGGCGTTTCTATGGACCATTTCAGGTCACCGAGAAGATGGGACCCGTGGCTTATAAGCTGGCATTACCGGAACACTCAAGAATCCACCCAGTGTTCCATTGTTCAAATTTAAAACCATTTTGGGGTTCGGCCCCCTTAGACGTAGCGGCGGAGCTTCCCCAGTCAGTAGTGGACAATCAACCTGTCTCCACGCCATTAGCTATTTTAGTTCATAAAACTATTCCTTCAAAGTCAGGACCAAAGCATCTCGTGTTAGTTAAGTGGAAAGGCCTTGATCTGGACAAAACATCTTGGGAAGAATGGACAGTTCTCCAAGCGATGCATCACCTTGAGGACAAGGTGGTGTTTGAAGGCCGCAGGAATGATATGAATAGTAGAGCAGGGGTGCAGGCAGAAAGACCCAAAAGGCAAAGCATCGCACCCATGCACCTAAAGGACTACGTGACTACGTAAGGAGTTGATATACATGCAAATTAGTAGATAGCGCGAGAATATTCGAGAAGGAATAATCATATAGAATCCTGTAGTAGGTGCTTGTTGTTAGACAGTTAGAGTCTGTTGTAACTGCCATTGAGGGGATATAAAATGTACCCACCATCTTAGTGAACAGAAGCAGAAAATAATAGAACTTCCATTTTCCTCCTAGACCTAGCTCTCTCTCTCTCTCTTCGTTCAGGGAGGTTTGCTTGGGCCTCGAATACCAGGAGCTACCAAATTGTTTTTTTTTATTTTTAAAAGTTTAGTTTAACTCTTGGTTTGTGAATACAGTGGTAATGTTTCATATGCTTATATATTTTAAATTTCTAATAATAATTGCACTAACCAAGAATGTGCACCATTGACTGCAGTCTGCAAGCCTCATTCCGTTAAGGACCTGGTGCCTAATTTCTTCATAACATGTGGGGTTTTCTATTTTCAGTTCCCCTTCCTCTCACTACATCTTCTTTTAACTTATCATTTTCTTCATCACATCCCAATTAGTTCTGGCAGAATTGTTGGAGGAGAAAAGCTTGCATTTGTTTTTTTCAGAATACTTATGTCAGTGAAATAAGTGTCCATCAAATTTCTTTTCTTTTTCTTTTGCTCTCACTTAATGAAATTTCATCATCTTTTGTTTTTTTCTCTTTCAAATCTTTATCTGTATACTTATGGTTTTTTTTGTGTGTGCAGATACATAGTTGAATTGGGAAAGAGGATTCAACATTCTTTACGTGTTCAACATAATTTTTTTCTCTGCAATTGAGTAACTGACATTATTGATGAAATTGAGTAACCACCCTCATCTCTTTGCATGGGAAGCAGCTTGAGTCAAGATTTTAGGGACTTTTTGCATTTGTACAAGTCCTGTTATAATTTGCAAAACCTACTCCAAATTCTGAAAAGTAGCACTTCAAAACCTATCCAGTCGCAAGAGAGAAGAGAATGTCAATAAACAGAGACGAGTTTTAGGATTTACGTATGTTTTTTTTAGTTCATGTAACACACAAAGTCCCCGCAAATAATATAGATAATGAGAATTTTATTCACCTAGACTTTGAATTTATAAATTTAATTTTAAACTACTGAGTCTACTCTAGATATTCAACAACTACGTACGATAAATATTTGAATAAGAATTTGAAAGATGAAACGAAGGGATACAATAAGAGTTGGAGATAACTATGACGAACTGAAAATCATGTCATTGTGATGTGCCCCTACAACACACAGTTTTACCTCTCTCTCTCTCTTCTTTGTTTGCTTATATTTGACAACCTAAGAAGGTCCTAAAGGTATCTATAGCAAAATGGGTTCTCCAAAAATGGATGAGAGTGAGACACGTAAGTTAGAGATGGAAAGAAAAGAGAGCTTCCATAGCAACTATTTTGAGATATGATGATTGGATTGATGTTGTGCTCATGTTAATGGGCGCTGCGGGAGCAATATGAGATGGCATGTCCATAAATGTTTTGTTGTTGTTTGCCAGCCATATCATGAATAGCTAAGGTTATAGTAATAACCTACATAGTACCAAGACTTACATGGCTGAGGTTCAAAAGGTAAGTTAAAGTTGACTCATTAAATTCTTAATCGGTACCCTTTTTAGGCTCTAATAACATCTCCAATGATTTTTGTATAAGCAATTCATCTTATGTTACTTCAATTTTAAGTAATTCATTCAAATTTTTTATATAAGTAATTGTCTCTAATTTTAAACAAGTCAAAATTATAAGTGACATATTTTTTTATAAGCAACCCATTAACCAATTCTCGTGGTAGATGTATGCTCTAACAAACTACTACTAATAATTTATCTAATTTTTCATTTTATTTATTATTTACAGTGCAGCTTATATTTTGTCTACTTGGGATTAGCAGCAATGGCGGTGGCCTTCACGGGTAATCCAATTTGAAACCCAATTTTGCTTTACTTTTTTATGACAAAGGTGTCAAACGTTTTAATAACAAAGAAACCAACATTTAGCTATGGCATGTATCTAACTGTAGTAGGCATTACTCAGCAGTGCACCTAGCTAGATTAGAGGCACCCTCAATTTTTACATGTTTATAAATTTGCCAGACATGTTTGGTCATTATTTTATTATGAATGAAACCCTAAAAAGTAGAGTTTCATACACAGAAATTTGGAATTACATTAACTTTCAAAATATAATAGTCATCTACATCATATCAATCAAATAACTTGTCAGTTTTGGCTTACAATTTTCTCACACATTTGATCCTGAAAAAGAAGCCAAAGCATATATAGATAAATAGGAACTTCAAAAAAATCAACACATACCTCGGATACTAGCTTATTGATCAATAATTGATGCTTAATTGCAGAAGGATATTGCTGGAGCAACACAAGTGAGAGGCACGTGCTGAGAATTCGTTACAAGTACTTGGAAGTTGTCTCAAGACAAGAAGTAGGGTTTTTCGATTCAGAAGAAGCAATTAAAGAAATAAAAATTCTGAAATGCAGGATATCTACATGATGATCAAGTTGAAAGTGGGCCTAGGAAGACTACAATGGTTCGCTTTCATGTTGGGCTGGAGGAGTCCCATTTGGAAAGAGAAGGAAATACAAACTAATTAGGGCTTCTCTTGTTAATTTGGACAGGTGATGCAAATAATTTTCCGGAAGAGGTGGTTTGTAAGCCTCATTCTAAGTAAAAGATCAATGCTCATGCCTTTTTCCTTAACCCATACTTTGAGCATGACAGCCTTTTTCCTTAACCCATACTTTGAGCATGACATTAGAGTATTTAGGCCTTATTTGACAAAAAAAAAAAAAACTAACCATTTTTATCATACAAAGTTGGTCATGAAATTGGTCTAAATTCAAGAGATCGAGCATTCACTGCTTCGAACCTCAAAGGAGACTAGAGCTCTCTTATGAACTGAACTGAAATGCTACATATTCAAGTCCTTCGGTACATACCTTTGTGACTACACTACACATATACATTTGATGGTGGCACACGACGCCGTCGCACCACGAAGGCCGCACGCAACGTCGGCCCACCACGGTCGTAAAATGCACTTACCTAGCTGACATCGAGGCGACACACAGGACAGTGTGATTGAGCACATGAACGGGACGCCAAAGTGGGGCAGAGTTGAACACAGGGTGTTGGAGCAATCGAGACGTGCCAGAATAATTAGGGATTTCTATAACAAAAACGGTGATAGTTCTTTAGCCAAAAGTTTAAGTTCCCCATAATTACAAAAATGTTACTGTCATACATTCTAAGATGTAAAACCATCTTAAAATGCGCATAGTAAAAAACAAAATTCAATTTTTCTAATTCCAAAAATGTTACTATATCACAATTTAAGACGATTTTGTGATTTACATATGGTCTATGCGAGTAGGAGGAATTCCACAAAATGAAGCTTTGTTTTAGTTGGTGAGATTCATAAACTATATTTAGTCAATTAACTCTTTCGACTTCATTTCAAAATATATGACACATCTAAAGTGACATCTCATCCACCTCATAAGAAATTGGATTTGGGATAGTTTTTTGTTTCTCAATGTTGCAAACAGTGATCATAAAATTTCATTTCGAGTCCCTTTTCATACCTTTTTATATAGCATGTTCAAAATAGCCAGGTGCCACCAAAACAAGTTGTAGCAAGCTTCCAACATCAGAAGCATCGCCTATTATTATTAAACACTTAAAATATGCTTCAGGCTTGATAATTCAATATAAAAGTAAAGAAAATGGGGAAAACATTTCAATGTCATCCCTGAATAAACTCATTCTTATTTAAAATTATGGCAGCAACAATATCCAAAATTGAAAAACAAAGTGTCATGGGATGGTTCTTCAATTAATCTTTTACTTTTATTTTTGCTTTTAAAGTGCCACGAAAAAAACATTATTCTTTTGTCATTGTACAGGTCCAAATCTATGCAAGAACTCTCACAAAATTACATTGCACAGGTCGACATCTATTAAGAGTTTACAAAATAATTGTAAACAATAGAAGCTTGAAAAGTATGAAATAAATATAAATAATTAAACATGTATTTTAAAAAAAAATACTACAATATATCAAATTTAACATACCATACATAGACTTTTTGAGACTTATTTAGAATTTTAGACATCAATGCATAATAAAAAAAATGTTATAATATATTTTCACCTCTCTTTAATTTCTGTTTTTTTTATTTTCGCATTAAGAAATTGATTCATGGGGAACAGATTTCTTAACATCTATTAATTTTTTTCGTAATGACCTTACTACATCAACTCCCTAGGAACCGATGTCGTAATGCATTCTTTTAACCGTATGATGTTTTTTTTTTGTTTTGTTATTTATTTATTTGACTATTTTTTTGTAATTTTTTTCTTTTATAAATGATTTTTTTGTTTTTTTATTTAAATTTTTTTTATTTTTTTGGTTTTTATTTAAAAATGAATTGTTTTTTAAAACTATTTAGTTGAGTTTTTTTTGTTTTTGTTTATTAAAAAAATATTTTGTTTGGTTTTTTATTAAAAAACGAACTGTTTTTCTTAATTATTTAGTTGAGTTTTTTTCATTATTCAAATTTTTTTATTCTGCTTGGTTTTTTAAAAATTGAACTATTTTTCAATTATTTAGTTCAGTTTTTTTGTTTTTGTTTATTTAATTTTTTTTATTTTGTTTGGTTTTTTATTTAAAAATGACCCGTTTTTTTAAAATTATTTAGTTGAGTTTTTTTGTTTTTGTTCATTTGAAATATTTTTTTATTTTGTTTGTTTATTTAAAAATGAACTGTTTGTTTTTGGTTTCATTTGTTTTTATAGTTCACTAATTTATATATATATATATATATATATATAATTATTAAAAATATTATTTATGTAGAATAACATTTAAGAAAAATCTATATATTTAAATACTTACTAAAAATATAATTTAGTTAAATATTTATGAAAATGAATATATTTAAGTGATGTAATTATTTTATCAAAACAAATTAAATAAATGAAACATGCTCAATTTAGATAGTTTACATTGGTGTAAAACTATGAGTATTTTAATATGAATTAATCTACAATAGTGTTTTAAAAAAATAATTAATCCTTAAATGAAACCAAACAATTTTACTAATGTGTCATCCCTCCACTATTTATTTTTCCAAATCCTTAGCACATAAATGATAATTCATAAAATGAAATAACATTACACCCACAAAATAAAACAATATTACACATAAAAAAGAAACATAAATGATAAGTCATTGATGAAACTCACTTGATGACATGTTGTACACACGAAACACAAACTGTTTGGCAAGAGGTCAATTCTCCTTTGGAAACACATGCGTCAAATATGAACAACATATGGGTATACAGTGAAAATTTGTGAATACCAAAATTATTAGTAACCTAAAATACAAAAACATTACCTTCACAACATTGTGCAGTGTAATATTCAAATAACATTTGGAGTGAGAAGGAAAAGGATAAAACACAATCCCCTATAGAGTATACCATTTAGTTCTATAAAAATAAACTCTACACGACACGGAAAGTAAGAAATTAACAAGAGTAACAAACTTACGTCTTGCAAAACTAAGACAAAACCAACGTGAATTGATGGAAGCTTGCTTGAGAAGCTTCAATGGAGGCTGGATTTTGAGCTTCAATAAGGTCCTTCAATGGTAATTTTCAGCCATGGAGTTGCAGGGGAAGATAAAGGAGAAGAGGTGAGAGGAAGTGTCATTCACTAGAGAATAAGCCATGGAAGGAGAAGTTTCACCACCAAGAGAGTGTCTTGGATAAGAAGCTTAGACAGGAAGCTTCAATGGAAGAAGAGAATGTGAGAGAGAGAGAGAGAAAGTGGAGTGGAAATTGAAGGAGAAGAGGGAGAAAAGTTGAACTTTAAAGTGTGTCTTACAAGTTTCTCATTCATCAAAGTTATGACAAGTGTTACACATGTTTCTATTTATAGCATAGCACATGGGAAGCTTCCTTGAGAAGCAAGGAAGGTAGCTTCCTTAGAAAGCTAGAGGAAGAAAGCTTTCTTCAGAAGCTAGAGGGGGGCTACTCATGCCCCTCTAATAACTAAGCTCACCCCCATGCCAAAATACATGAAAATACAATGGGAAGCTTCCTTGAGAAGCAAGGAAGGTAGCTTCCGTGGGAAGCAAGGAAAAAAACTTCCTTGAGAAGCTAGGGGGGCTACTCACACCCCTCCAATAGCTAAGCTCACCCCCATGCCAAAATACATGAAAATACAAAAAAAAAAGTCTTTACTACAAAGACTACTCAAAATGCCCTGAAATACAAGGCTAAAACCCTATACTACTAGGGTACTCTTAACTTGTACCCTTAATTTGTAGGGTATCCTACAAACCTAAAATGGTCAAAATAAAAGAAGAAAAACCTATTTTAATATTTACAAAGAAAAGTGAACCCAACCTTGGCTCATGGGCTCAAAAATCTATCATGAGGTTCATGAGAACCCTAGGGCCTTCTTCAGCAGCTCTAGCCCAATCCTCTTGGAGCCTCTTGCTCATGACTCTGGTGACTGGTCCCTTTCTAGGGAGGATTGCATCATGAATGTTCGTCATATATGGGCTATAATCTTGACCTTCTATGATTGTTCGTTTCATGGTGGCATCAGTAGTCTCCATAGGATCCTAAAATTAAAACTCTTATGAATGAATATCCAAAAAATAACAATGTAATCATTAGAGAGCGAATTAAAGTCGACTACCTTGAGCGTAACTCTCATGTTGCTAAAATCGTTGGGGTGCAACTTTTGACAATGACGACCGTTAAAGATACACACGATCAAAAGTATAATCAATGGACCCTAGCAATGTCTTGTGAGGTGTGGCATTAGCATTTACCAGTCCTACAATTATACGAATTCAACAATCAATTGAATGTTTAGGTGTATCAAATACATTAAATGTTTTACGGTAGCTGAACTTGTGATCGAACGAAATCTAAAACATATAACCATGGATTTCTATTAAATTCACGTTAGGTTACTTGGTGGGCACGCATTATGAATTCTTGAGTTGGGAGTGACTCTTTAGATTTTTTATTCATCATGACATCTTGTACAACCCCAGTCAGACCAAGAATAAGTCTTGTTGAAATGGAGGATGAGTGATTAGTTAGGCGAAGAAAGGATGGGAGGTCTGAGTCATCAATGTCGAGAAGCTCTCATCGATTGTTGTCCATTATGAATTACTCTTTGTGAGAAAAATAAATGGTTTAAGGATGATAAGATAGGGTGAGTAGCAGACAAAGTTGTTGAATTGAAGCTAACCCCCCTATTCTATATATAATAGGTGATCTATTGTTTTCACGTGATGAATAACAACTGTTAAGATCACACCGATAATATAAACAATTTAGATTGAGCCTTAATTAATTACATTTGGTTTGCAATGGCTAAGGTGTTGAATTGCAACTAACCCCCCTACTCTATATATAATAGGTGATATATTGTTTTCACGTGATGGATAATAATGGCTAAGATCGTATCGATAATATAAACAATTTAGATTGAGTCTTAATTAATTACATTTGGGTAACAACGACTAAGATTGCACCAAAAATCAGTGTTTAATCTAATCGTCTTGTAGAAAACATTGTTCACTCACATCGTCTCGAAATAAGCAATGTGAGGTAAAAATCGTATGGGAAAAGTAATGTATGGTAACATCCTTTTTCTGGCACAAAGTTGTGTAGGATTCCTGACAGGTGAACAAATACTCGTTTACATGAATGCACTGTGGGTTGTTGATTGTCGTCGGTGCAATCTCAATCACTCCTTTTCTGGCACATAGGACAAAGTTGTGCAAGATTCATGATGGGTGAACAATAACCTCGTATACGTGAATGCATTATGGGTCGTTGATTGTCATTGGTGTGATCTCGGCCACTCCTTTTCTAGTATAGAGGACAAAGCTCTGCAGTATTCTTGATGGGTGAACACTAACATCGTTTACTTGAATGCATTATGAATCGTTGATTGTCATTGATTGGTGCTATCTCAGTCACTCCTTTTCTGGCCCAGAGGACAAAGCTCTATAGGATTCTTGATCGGTGAGCAGTAACCTAGTTTACATGAATGTGTTATGGGTTGTTGATTATCGTCGGTGCAATCTTGGCCACTAATTTTCTGGCATAGAAGACAAAGTTTTGTAGGATCCCTGATGGTTAAAATCTTCAAGTGTTACTAATTTTATCTTGTTTTTGGACACTTTGTTTAAAAAAAATTGTTGATATATATTTATTTATAACAAAGTAAAATTTATGTAAATTTTTTTTTATAGAAAACTGCATATATTTGAATACTCAATATAAATATAATTTAGTTAAATATTTTTCGGAAACACATATATTTGAGTGATCTAATTATTCTACCTAAACAAATTAAATAAATAAAACATTTTCAATTTTAATAGTATGCATTAATTCATGTAAAACTATTACTACTTAAATAGTATTTTTTTTAAAAAAATAATTAATCCTTAAACGAAACCAAATTTATCTAGTTTAAAGAAGACAAATGATGAATTCCAATGATGAAACTTAGATAAGCATCATAATCCTCTAGGACTAATACGATTAAAGTAGATAATGTTTAAAAAGAAAGCAATAATAGAATTCCAATTATGAATTGCAAGTTTATTCTAAAAAAGTGACAACAAGTACTTTGCGTAATGACTACACAGATTTATCATGCATCAGAGTAATTATCTCATCAGTTGTTCTTTGTTTGCCTAGTTTAGCAAGGATGTCCTATAGAGAACGCTTAAAAGTTACATTCAACTCAATCGAACCTTTGCTACTATATTTTGAATAGATGAAAAACATTTTTCCAACATCATCATCCTACTTGAGCTCCATACAATTGTATGCAACACAACCATCACCTACATAGTTTGGTTGATGTAAAAAAAAACATTTATTAAAATTATGCAGCCTTCGTTGGCATCAAAAATTGTTTTCCTTAAGCAAGCAATCGACATGTCCTCAGTTATTGTGATGACTTTTGGATCAGTAGGGCATTCAAACACTATCCCTACATCTGTAGAAAGCATGTCACCATTGCAATACACAAGAGTAGATACATTGTCCATGTTTTAAGCAAATGTGTTGAGTTTCATCTAACCCCCCTACTGTTATATATATATATATATATATATATATATATATATATATATATATATATATTAAGTGATCATAGTTTTCCCATGACTCATACCAACGGCTGAGATCACACCGACAATATAAACGCTTTAGATTGAGTCTTAATTAATTATGTTTGGTGTGCACAATTTGAAAAAAAAAATAATGTTCAGTCAAATTGTCTCGTAGAAAGCATTATAGAGTCATATCATCTCGAAACAAGCAACATGGGGTCAATTCATCTCGAAGAAATAAATGTTCAGGCAATTCGTATGAGAAAAATGTAGTGTTCAATGAATTAATACATTATTTACTATTCATTCAAGCAACAAGGGCAAACTGACAACGAATATAATAAGACATAATTAACAAGGGCAAGTAATTAATGTCATCTATGTCCACCAGTTCCACATCTGAGTGGTTGCGTGTTTCTTGTCAGCAGTCGACGTACTCGACCATGTTGTTGTGGTTTTAACTTGTTCATGAGGGACAACAGTTGATTCTTCCTGCACAAATCCAAATGTATTTCAGACCCGTATCTACTCATGTTAGACAATCCAAATTATGTCAAACCCTTATTTACTCACGTCAAGGAATCCAATTTATTTCAAACCCTTATATACTCAAATTAGGAAATCAAATGGATTTCAAACCCTTATCTACTCACGTCAACAAATCCAATTTATTTCAGACCCTTATCTACTAATATCAGGGAATCCATTGTATTTCAAACCCTTATCTACTCACGTTAGCAAATCTAATTTATTTCAAACCCTCATTTATTCATCCTAGGGAATCCAATGTTCCAAACCCTAACCCTTACCCTTACTAGGTAACAATCGCTTAACCCTGACCCTTATATATAGAACTTGTATCCACCTTCGTTGAACACATCCACACAACACTTCCTTGCTCTTTTACTTTCTTCCAATTTTGCAAACACAAACCCTATGTCACATTTGTTTCTCTGTTCTTTGTCTATTACACAATATGTCTTCCTCATCTATTAATGGTTAGTGCACTACAATGGTCAAATCACCAAAACAGATGAAGGGGATACTTTTCAAAGCCCTAACCCATTGTTTTTTGAAACAAAGCAAGGCTTCACACTTGAGGCCTTGAAAACAAAAATTCACCAACGCCTTCATCTTCAACCATTGGACCAAGTATGCAATATTTCATTCTGATACCATAAGCAGTGGGGTGCAGAATGCTGAAATATATAGCATTCCAACTTATTGACAACGAAGACATGAAAGATATGATTTCAGTTATTCGTCAAACTGAGATTCTACAATGTTGCAAATTGTATGCAAACATCGAGTGCAACACAGTTCTCACCCCAAACCCTGAACCAGTACCTTATTAACCATAATATTATCCTCAGTCCCATTATTCACAATTATCTAATAAGACACTTTTGCTTTATCCTAATAAGAACAAAATATATTTGAACCAAACACATCTTTTTTTACCCACCTTCTTTCTACACCATTTTCCGCCAATTTTTTTGACTCACAACCATTTGATGCTACAAATGATCATCCTCACACGTACTTCAGTACCCCTACATAGAGCCTTCCTCATCAACCGACCAAACGAGCCAGAGTTCACAACAGAGCTAGGCTTACCTAATGAAGAACTCGATCCCTTTAGTGAGGACGAAAATGAAGTTCTTCACAATCAACCCCAGAATGAAGATGATGAGGAAGAAGCCTGACCTGTTTCACCAATCACAACCATACCACCCTATACGCAAAATTTTGAAGAATCCTATTTTTAAGATTTTGAATATGGGCATAGCTTGATCGCGAAGAAGTTCAACATCCGGTGGGGACTCTCTTCGAAGGAATGTGTTTCCTGACAAAACAAGATGCACAAAATGCTATGTGGCATCATCATGTGAGCAAAGGAGCTAACTATACGACAAAACTATTGAATCCAACAAACCTAATTGTCATTTGTAATGACAATAGTTGTTCTTGGATGTGCAAGGCATCATACATCCTTGCCTCCAAGCAGTGGGAAATAAGAAAGCTCAATGAACCCCACACATGTTGAAATCCTTCAATCTCACAAGATCATGCAAAGCTATTATATTTGTTGATCAGTAAAAGCATCCATAACTTGATCGAAAATGATCCATCAACTTCAGTGCCAACCTTGATAGCACACATCAAAAGCACTGAAGGATACACCACCATGTACCACAAAGCATGGTTGGCAAGGCAAACGGATATTGAAGACATCTACAGCAATTGGGAAAGATCGTACCTTGATCTACCGAGATTGTTACAAACTATGCAGCAATTTCTTCCTGGTATGGTGGTGGAGAAGGAAACATTGCCAATGCCACCACAAACAGGTCACACCAATATAGGGTTTCGTCATGTTCCATTGTCTTTTTTGGAGTTTTAGACCATGTATCGATGGGTTTCACTATAGCAAACTCATAGTTCAGATTGATAGAACATGGTTGTATAGTAAGTACAGGGGGACCCTCCTTGTGGCAATTGCACAAGATGGAAACAATAAAATCCTTCTAATAACATTTCTTGTTGTCGAGAGTGAATCAGTGGGAGCTTGGTTGTTCTTCCTTTGAAATCTAAAAAGGCATGTCACCCTAAAAAATGGTCTATGTTTGATTTCAGACAGGCACAAGTCAATCAAAAGTGTCTACTTAAGACATGTAGTGGGTGGAGGACACATAATTCTGTGTATGTTTTCTATATTCAACATATTGCACAAAATTACATGAAGAGGTACAAGAATAACCCCATCAAAAAATTAATTACCAATACAAGTGAGTGTCAAACTTCTTTCTCTTCATGTTAAATGTCACTTCATTTCGTATTATTCACAATAATAAAATTGTATGTTTATAACTACTCGGCACATGCAAAGACAGAGCCTATATTCAATTACTGCTACAACATGTTGAGGGAGGGAGCAGATGCTGACCAAGCAATTAATTGGCTCAACAAGATTTTGCGAGAAAAATGACTCTCGCCTGGGATGGTGGCTGTAACGACCCACCTCGTCACCACGATATCAACACTCTAATATGCGATGATTTCAATTTTTAAATAAACATAAACTCCCTTAATTTTGCTTATGAAAATAGAAGTAATTTTGTCCCAACATACATTTGTTAAAACATACACATTTACTTAGGTGAATATATATATGTATATAGGAACAACAACTCAGTACACGTCATCCACATTAAAATTTGTTCATGCATATAAGTAAAATCTGAAGTTTACATCTTCGATTCAACAAAATGACTCATAATCCAACTATGGAGGAGTTGATAAACAAAATACAACTCTCTCCCAAAATAATGCCAACATCGTCACGTCAGCTCGACGGCTCCTCACCAGAATCTTACTCCCTTCACCCTGTTGTTGTCATTCTGCTCCCATGAACAATGTTCACGATCATCACAGGTATCAACCACACGATACAAAATTGCAAGGGTGACTTCATTATAAAAAGAACCAATACCAATTCCAAATAACCACAATTAGCAAGAAACATAGGCAAACATTATGAGCTTACACAACATTCATTATTCGACACTCACATCCAACAATTATTCATCATCCACATTCAACAATTACTCATCCATATTCAACAATTACTCATCATCCATCCATGGATCCAATCAAGACTGCACAGAATGATGCATGCACCTGACTCAACTCTCAGATGCAATGTGGTACGTACCAACAACCAAATCCCAAGAAATAGCCTAAGTGTGTTCATACGACACTCTCACTTAGGAAACCATGCAGAGTTCGTCGAGACCACCCGGTTGTGCACGTAACTGCCCCCCCTAGGTGATTAGTCTGGGGCCCAAAGGAGTTCCCTACCAAGTGACACGCCCCCTCAATACAAAGTACACTCTGCTACAGTTATTATATTTCCTGTGTCATATGAGGTATGAACCATGGGCACCATCAAGTGCAATGACCATGGACAAATTAAAGCGCCTAAGCACCCCCGCAGCAAATGCTTAGATTCTTTAACCACACTAGTCTCCCACGAATGGGCCATCCGACTAGATCAAAGCACCCCTCCCCCCATGAACATACACTACATACGACGTATGAACATGGCCACAAGCAAGTGCCAAAGACCATGAACCAATTAAAGCGCCTAAGCATCCCCTCATAAATGCTTAGATTCTTTAACCACGCTTGTCCCCCATGAATGGGCCATCTAGCAAGGTCAGTGCACTTCCCCCCCCCCCCACGAACATACACAACATCCAACATATCGAACATGGGCACCATCAAGTGCAATAACCATGGACAAATTAAAGCGCCTAAGCATCCCCGTAGCGAATGCTTAGATTCTTTAACCACTCTAGTCCCCCACAAATGGGCCATCCGACAAGGTCAATGCACCCCCCATGAACATACACAACATGCACATGCCAATACATTTCCAACATCTATCAATATTCCATTTTCATATCATTCTCAACATAGACATCATCTCGTTTCAATGACGTTATCAACAACAACAACAACCTTGTTTCATATTCACATAATCATCAACAATAACATCAATTCATGTGGACATGGTCTTTATTAACAACATCATCTCTAATCAATATCATCATAATTATCAATATCACCACATATCAATTAAAATTTTCAATAGCGACATCAACAATAAATCGCATTCCGCACATATATATTTCTTTCATGCTTGAGATTTACACTCCCTAGGTCTTCAAACAACATAAATCAAATAAAGACATCAATTTCATTCATCACAATAAATATATATCGCATCCCATTCGTCAAAACATAGTTTTCCCTGAAAACTAGCATGCATATCAATAACAATTATATTGCATCCCATTAGTTTAAAACATTATTTCTCTTGGAAAACCCGCATGCACATCAAGGACAATTATATCGCATCCCATTAGTTAAAAACATCGTTTTCTATAAAGGAAAAATCAGCATGCAATAGGGACAGGCAGTTATTCTCATAGCTAGGTTCCCTGACCCTAACTATGGTGTTAAACGGTAAATTTTATAATAAACTCCTCTCACCTATTATGAGCTACCCGCGGGTCCCTCGTCACGTCACTTGGAGATTTCTTTTTCGTCCCCGCTCATCGATTCCATGCAAGCTTCTACCATACCAAAATGAAAGAGATTTAATATGGATTTCAGAAACAAAGCTAATAACAATGCTCTGGGTCAAACACCCACGTCACTACATGAAAGTGCTAAGAGCATTTTGGGTTTTACAAAGGGACATCATTTTGAAATTCCAATCACGCCAATGTGACTGGAGTTCAGTGAAGATCACGAAAATAACACCCATTTCATGAAAAGATAACGTTTACAAAGTCTCTTTGCTCTAGGGTTTTTCAGAGGAAGCGTAAAACATGCAATGGCGGTTTCCAAACTCAGAATGATGCAAAGGTAAGATGAAACTAACAAGAAACAAGCGTAGAACCATGGTTACCTCAAGGAAATCCACGAAGGTCAGACCAAGCTTCGTTCTCAACCGAAACCGCGAGGCAAGTTTGGAAGATTCTGCTTCGGTTGAAGGGCTCCTCTCGGTGAGGGGTTTCAACGGAGAACAACGGCGATTTGTGGTGGCTACTGGTGGCTGTGGGTGATGGAGAAAGATCTTGGAACATTGGAAATGGTTTTGGAATAAAGAAGGAGAAGAAATGGCGTTTTTCCAAAGCTACTTGGACTCCAAGGCTCAAAACGCACAAGTGACTAATGCTCTCGAAAACGGAAGCATCGCGCACACTCCACACCTCTTCTCAAAGATCCCAACGCTCAAATCATGGACAAGTGTTCTGTGAAGCTCCATACCAAATTTCGAGAAGATCCAACGAAGGCTGGGTAGTGTTTTTACCAAGACAGCTTCATGTAGCTTCCTTGAGAAGCTTCATTAAGAGGCTTCCTCGAGAAGCTTCTTCGTGGCTTCTTTGAGAAGTTAGATTTTTATCTACTCACACCCCTCTATTAACTAAATTAACATCCTTGAAAATAATTACTGATAAAATAACACAACAAAATAATCAAAACATCAAATATAATTACTAATAATATATATATATATATATATATATATATATATATATATATATATATATATATATATTACAGTGGCCGACAATGGGGAAACATGACCATCAATCTTGTTGAGTCGATTAATTTTGTACTCAAGAAATTAGCCAATAGGTGCGCCAATAAAATTCACATATGTAAGGTGTAATGCATTATTCAACAAAAGAGGGACAGAAGCCGCAACAATGCTTGCATCTGGCTAAGTTTATACGAAAGTACTAAACAAGGTCATCAAAGACACACTTAGAAAGGCAAACACTCTTAATGTTCTTGAGTTCGATCGACGTGACACACAATTCTTGGTCCAAGAGACAATAAACCTAAGAGAGGTTCGACCTACTGGAAATTTCACGGTGAGGCTAGATGAAAAGTGGTGTGACTCTGTGGCAAATTCTAGAAGTTGCACATGCCTTGTTCTCATGTTGTTGCTGCTTGTAAGCATGCTCATCATGATTACAGAAACTACATATATCTTGTGTATGCGTTGGAAAATGTCTCCAACGTATACATAAAATTGTTTAGAGAATTGCACAACCAAGCTTATTGGCCACCGTGTCACGAGCCAATGATCTCCGCCAACCTAGAAAAGAAAAGAAGTACTAAGGGTCATCTTATCTTCACTCGTATCCACACCGAAATGGATATCCGAGAACCAAGTCAACCAAAGCGATATTCCGTGTGTGGCATCGCAAGTCATTCAAAGAAAAATTGCCCTCACCGTGTATGCTCAAGCCAACAATGTTGAATATATGCCATATTGTTTGTATTTGTAAAATTTTGTTGTATTAATTCAAATTTAAATATTTTACTTCAATTGAATTTGTTTCTATATTTTTAATCTTCTTTTGATTGTTTGCTACATGCTCTTTTTCTTTTTATTATTACATATTTTTTTCACTTATTTTTAATAAGGTAAATGTTTTTATTTAAATTAAATTAAATTAATTTTATCATTAATTAACTTAAATATTTTTATAATTTAAAATTTACTTTTCAAATTTGATTCAATGTTAATATCTTCTCAGTAATTCAAAACATTTGATATATAG
Source organism: Glycine max (assembly GCF_000004515.6). Taxonomy (NCBI): domain Eukaryota; kingdom Viridiplantae; phylum Streptophyta; class Magnoliopsida; order Fabales; family Fabaceae; genus Glycine; species Glycine max. Next base: position 15,934,408 of record NC_038241.2, on the reverse strand, counting down.
AAATATCATACATGATATCATTTCATAGGAAAAAAATATTTGATAAACATTCACAATGTTATTATTAGACATCTAGGGAGAGAAAGAAAAAATAGTTATAAAAAATATAACTTTTATAAGATTTATGATATGATAACGAAACAAACATGTAAAAAATAAGGTATGTTAATAAGTAGGTAAAAATGTAATAAAATAAGGTATGTTAATAAGTAGGTAAAAATGTAATGATTGACTTTGGTCTATAATTGGTTATAGATTTTATTTTTAGCTTTGATTTAATCTATTTAAAGTTTAACTTCGTCTATTAATTAATTTAAACATGTATTTTATATTCAATTTTTTAACAAAAAAAACACTTAATTTTTTTTTTAAAATGTTGTAACAAAAATATACAAAACAATTTTAAAAAACAAAAACAAACACATAATTTTTTAAAAAACAAAGGGTTACAAAAAATTAGAAAACTATTTAAAAAAAAAACAAAACTGAAATAAATAACAATTACAAAAAAAATCCCAAATAAATAAATAAATAAAGACATTCTAACAAAAGCGCCTTATAAAAAAATAAAAGACATTAAGAAATCAGTTCTTTCTTAACACGATAATGAACAAAATAAAATAAGAGAGAGGTGAGAAATCGGTGTAGGGGGAACCGATTTCTCACCTATGAACAATGATTTGTATCATGGATGTAAATAATTATTGACTTGCATCATTTGGATTAAAAAAAATTTAGTGTTATTTGGGTTAAAAATTCCATGCACAAAACTTTCTTTAATATTGATAATAATTCATTTCTTGTAAATCAAACAATTTTTATTTCCATTTAATTTGTTCTCCCTCCATCCAAAGAAAGTGTAAGGAGGCATTTGTTTGGCCAATAATTATTTTAGTCTCGAAAATATTATTCCTAAGAATAAAACATGTAAATGTTATTTTTGGATATTTTATTCAAAAATTGTATTTGGTTAATTATTAAAAATAACTAGAAATATTTTTTATTTAGTTAAGAATAATTTAAATATGTGTTTGATTCACTTATTTTTCTAAAAATATATATTATAATTACTAAAACGTCTTCATTATTAAAGTTTGTTAGAAAATTTTCCAAATGTGTTCAACATAGATACAAACGTAAAAACCCAGGTGAACGTCCCAACAAACCTACTCTAAAAACACGAGACAAAAGGTATGTGCATGGCCATTCTCCCATGAAAGAAATAAGTACAAACACGCTGTAAAATTTATTTTTTTTTTTACATGACTTTTCATAACAGATTTTTTTTTTATTAAAGTTGTAACTTATTTTGTGCATTTAATTTTTTTTTCACGGGATTTTCTATGATAAGTACGTATGGACTGAGCCAATAAGTCTTGACTTTTCTTTTTGATTTCAATTTTCATTTGTATGTATAGATTTGAAAAAGAATTTATTTAGAATTCTTTGATAGTTTAAAGAATTTTTACAATAAAGTCATTCAATTATAAATAGTCATGTTTCAATTACAAATTATCATGTATGATAAATGATTGATTTTATAATTTTTAAAAAAAATCATGTATGTGACAATTTCTGATTAGTTTGTAATATAAAAATTTTACACCAACAGTTTTTCAAAATTAAACTCTTCAAAAAATTATAGGGGAAGCTTTTCTTAGCATTAGATTCTCATTATTTTGTTTCTCATTCCCAAAATTCTCAATATAACAAGGTAATCGTAGGCTTTATGTTTTAGCCAAGCCAGAATTATTTAATTCTCAATATAACAAAACTTATAATGTATCTCTCCTTGCTTTTTCATTTTATTTTTATGTTTTACAACCAACACTGCAACTCAGTCACGATTTTTCTTTTGTTTCATTCCAATTCTTTAGAACCCAAAAGGTTTCTTCCACAGTTCAACAAATATTTTATACAATATCAGTTTACACAACCTGTGTTCTGAAGCATTAGAAAAAAGAAAATTAAGGATAACTCAATAGAAGAATCCTTATTTTTATTATGTTTTATTTAAAAGTTCACATTATAATGTTCAAGTCATTGAATTTCACAGTTCATGAAATTTCAAGAGAGGCTAAATCATACAGTGGAAAAAACACGGTTTTTCCAAATGTGACTGAATTAGTTTTACCACTCAATACAATGAACTACTTATATTAACCAGATTACAAAGAAAATCGTTGCCAACTACAATTTACAAGAGAGCAATTAAGTTATTAAAAAAATTGAAGTCATAAAATAATTTATGATTTTGATGAAAAAAATAAAATAAAATATGTTATCACTTTAACGTTGTGTGTGGAAAAAAATATAATAGAAAAAAAATTTACGACTTTAAAATCATGTTTAAAAAAAATTAAAAAAATTGAAGTTATAAAATTTTTTACCATTTCCATAGAAAAAAAATCATAACAAAATTTATGATTTTCAACTCAAAAGTCATAAATTATTTTAGAAGTTATCTCTTTTAAGATATTAATTTAAATTTTATTCTCATTCGATAAATTTGAAAAAAAAAATCTCCCTTTTGGGAGTTTGCCCACACAAATCAACCCGTGAAAATAAACTTGTTGACCTTTTATCCCCTAAGCTATAAGCCACTCGAGTTTGTCTTGTCTCGTACCAATTTCTTTCAAAACATTTGGGTAAATTAAGTTCATCAACTTCCAGCAGAAGATAGTTCGTATCTTTTTTCGAAAAAAAAAATTATCTATTTACAACACATGATATGCACAAGAGATGCCAAAAGTTGGAAAAACAAGTAACAAGAGCACATATGAAATTTGTACAACACGCAAGAACGAAATTTAAGGGAAAGACAAAAAATTATAGCACGGAGTGGAGATGATAGTGGGTTAGTGAGGATAAGGAGGATATATTTGGATGTTTACTCGCCAGCAGGGATTTCTGTTATATGGGAATAAATTTTCCTTTTTCTCTTTGTCAAAATTAAATATTGATTGAATGTGAAATTATGATTTTTCTAGAAATAAAATATAATAAAAGTTAATTATTTTGCTACTTTGTAACAAATGTGGGATAACTTTTTCCCTCTTGTATTCTCGAGACTAAATAAATTACTTGTGAAATAAATATCAAGTTAACAAAAAAAAAGCATTAAAAAAATATTAATTAAGAAAAAGAATGACAATGTCACTAATAATAATTAATTAGCATTAAGTTTTTTTTTTAACTATTATAATTAGTGATGGAAGTTTGCTTGTGAAGCTTCTATGGAGGCTGGATCTTTGAGCTTCACCACCAAGATGAGCCATGGGGTGAGAGGAGACGCCATGGGGAATAAGCCATGGAAGAGGGAGTTTCACCACCAAGATGAGCCTTGGATAAGAAGTTTGGAGAGGATGTTTCAATGGAGGAAAAGAAAGAGGGGAGGAGGAGCACGAAATTGAAGGAATAAACGAGAGAGAAGTGAAACTTTGAAGTGTGTCTCATAAGACTTTCATTCATCAAAGTTACAACAAGTGTTACACATGCTTCTATTTATAGACAAGGTAGCTTCCTTGAGAAGCTTTCTTGAGAAAACTTTCTTGAGAAGCTTCTTTGAGAAAACTTCCTTGAGAAACTAGAGCTTAGCTACACACACCCCTCTCATAACTAAGCTCACCTCCTTGAGAAGCTTCCTTAAGAAGATTTCTAAAGAAGCTAGAGCTTAACTACATATACCTCTCTAATAGCTAAGCTCACCTCCTTGAGATGAGAAGCTAGAGCTTAGCTACACACCCCCTATAATAGCTAAGCTCACCCCATGACAAAATACATGAAAATACAAAAAAATCCCTACTACAAAGACTACTCAAAATGCATCGAAATACAAGGCTAAAACCCTATACTACTAGAATGACCAAAATACAAGGCCCAAACAAAGGAAAAACCTATTCTAATATTTACAAAGATAAGCGGGCTCATACTTAGCCCATGGGCTCGAAATCTATCCTAAGGCTCATGAGAACCCTAGGGCCTTCCCTTGGATCTCTGGCCCAATCTACTTGGAGTCTTCTATCCGATGCCCTTGCGGGGTAGGATTGCATAAATTAGGGCCTTTGGTTTTTTTTATGGGACCCTGAGGTATCTCACAAGCTTCAATCCTTTGGGTTGGGTTTGTGCAATTTTTTTGCAAACTCATCCCGATCATAAATGAATTGGGTCAGAATAGGTTAATTGGGTTTGAATATTTAAAAAATATTTTTTTAATTCTTTTTTTAGAATAATAATTTGTTTTTTTCACTACTAGAAAAATACTATACAACGGTGGTTTTAAGACACATTCAAATCCAACGTCGTGGAAAGTCTGGTTCCATAAAAGCTGTCTTAGAAAAAAACTACTATTCTAAGATGGTGATGCAATCATACCCCTTCCCCCAAGGGCATTGGATAGAAAACTCTAAGAAGATTGAGCCAAAGATGCAGGAGAAGGCCCTAGGGTTCTCATGAGCCTTAGGGTAAATTTTGGGTCCATGGGTTAAGTATGAACCCACTTATCTTTGTACATATTAGATTAAAGTTTCATTATTGTTTGGCCTTGTATTTAGGACTCCATAGTGTAGGGAGGGTACCCTAGTAATGTAGGATTTTTCAGCCCTTGTATTTTAAGGCACCTAGACTAGTTTTTGTATTGGGGGTAGTTTTGTAATTACACATGCATTAAGTGCACTATTTGATGTGTGTGTTGAGAGAGAAATTTAATTGAATTGGGAGAAATCCAATCTAATTAAATTTTGGACCAATCTAAGGGGGAGTGAACATTTGCTTGCTACACCTCATTGCCACATCATATAGTCAGACTTTGTGCATGTCCTTCATGTTTTACATGTCTCATGACACTTAAGCACACTTAGTGGAGAATCTTGGATTTGATCTTAGATTAGTGGACTGAACCATAGCTGAAATTTACTAATCATAATTAATGAAATTTTGGCTCCATAAATTCAAATTCAAGTGAAATTTGAATAGAAATTCAAATTTCCCTCAAATTTTGGGTGACACTTAGGCTATAAATAAAGACTTTATGTGTGTAGTTTTTCAAACTTTGATCATTTGAGAAATTAGACTTCAAAGTTCAGACCTCATTCTTCCTCTTCTCTCTCTCAAAATTTTGTTCCCCTTTCTCCCTCTCCCTCTACTCATCTTCTCCTACTTTCAAGCTCTTATTCATGACTTCCTATGGTGGTGAGCTTGTTCTTGACTCATCTTCTCCTTAAAGTGATGTCTCCATTCATCTTTCCTCCTTCTTAATTCTGCTACCATTGATCTTCAAGAAGCAAATGAATCTATTGATGAAGAAAATTCAAGGTCTACAAGCTCTACATGGAGCCACATTAGATGATTCTTAACTAAAAACCGCCTTAGAATAATATCATTCTAAGACAATTTTGAAGTGAAAACCATCTTAGAAGGGCTCTATTCCAAGACGACAGTTTTTAGTTAAAAATCATCTTAGAAAAACACTTTTTTAAGACGATTCTTAACTAAAAACCGTCTTAGAATAATGTCCTTCTAAGACGGTTTTTAGCTTAGAAGAAATTTGAACCAAGTACAAAAAAGGAGAAAGAAAGCTAAGCTACAAGTAGATGAATCAATTCAACTTGTCTGTACCTATCAAAAGCCAAAAAAAAAGGAGAAAGAAAGTAGACAACATGTTGTAAATGTAAAAGAAAAATGAATCAACATACTTACCCACAACCTTCTCAAAGTTATTGGATCGTCCATATGAATTTGGTTCACACTAATTTACCACTAAATTTGTGGAAGTTATGAACCCAGAAAAAATGCAGAGAAGGAAGAGGAAGATGAAACTGGAGAATGTACGTTGGAAACAATGATGAAAATTATAATATCCTTTTGAGATGACAAAATGATTTTTTTTCAGAGTTGGTGTTTAATAAGACCAACAATTATTTATGTGTATCAATAAAAAGTAAAACTGTTTATTTCTTTTCTCGGTAACACAAGAGTTTTCTTGATAAGACCAACAATTACATTTTTTAGAAGAAGATCAAGAGTTACATAAAAACTAGATATTTGAATTATAAAATTAATAAAATTGTTTTATATTATTTGTGTGTATAAATTAAAAAGTTAAATTGTCTATTTTTTTCTCGGTAACATGAGAGTTGTCTTGATAAGACCAACAATTATATTTTTCAGAAGAAGACCAAGAGTTGCATACAAACTAGATATTTGAATTATAAAATTAATAAAATAGTTTTATATTATTTATGTGTATAAATTAAATAGTAGAACTGTCTATTTCTTTTCTCAGTAGCACAAGAGTTTTATTGATAAGATCAAGAGTTACATTTTTTTAGAAGAAGACCAAGAGTTACATAGAAACTAGATATTTCAATTATAAAATTAATAAAATAGTTTTATATTTTTTTTATAGAAAATTAAAGAATGCATATCCGTTAATAAAATTGTAACAAAAAAATTTAATTAATATTTTAATAAAATAGATATGACTTGTGTGAATTTTTTTAATGGATATTTTGTCTTATTTAATATTTGAAATTGTTTTTTATATATGACACTTTTAATTATGAACCTTTCAGTGACAACCACTAGTTTGTAGCCACTAAGGACCTTCCACGGGAACAGAATAACTTAGAAGAGAAATAACTTTTTCTCTAAAACTTTTTTAAATCACCTTTATATTACTCTCATTTAAAAAAAAAAAATCCAAAACACCTAAACCATACTATCCTGTGATTAGTCACTATCTATGGCTATCTACAAAGGATGTAAAATTAAAATAAGTAAACTAATGACTAAACAATTATTAGAGTACAAAGTATATGAAAAAAATGAAGCATGTGAAAATTAAAGTCATTATTGAATAACTGAATAATATTAAAAAAATGATACCTATTAGATCATCTCTCTTAATATTCAGAGTTTTTGAAATATTCAGGGTACAAGCTTACATGGAAGCCATTCAACTGCAAACAAAGTACAACTTTTGTTAAAAATATAAAATGTTGGATCAAATAGCCTCAAAATATTTAAGAATGGGGGTTAAATTAATTATGAACGTGTATTGACTAATTAAAAATTTATCCTTCTTAATGTTACTAGATTCAGTTAGGCTTTACTACTAAGTTATGAGAAAGTAAAGAACAGAAACAATAACTTAGATAAACGTAAAGCGGAAATAAGAAATACACAGCGGAAAAATAAAGAGTGTAGGGAAGAAGAAAGCAAACACAAGATTTATACTGGTTCGGTCACAACCCGTGCCTACGTCTAGTCCCCAAGCAACCACGGTTCTTGAGATTTCCTTTAACCTTGTAAAATCCTTTACAAGAAAAGAGCCACAAAGGATGTACCCTCCCTTGTTCTCTTTGAAACACCAAGTGGATGTACGCTCCACTTGAACTAATCCACAAGAAATGTACCCTCTCTTGTTCTCAGTATTACAACCCAAGTAGATGTACGCTCTACTTGTACCACAAATGATGTACGCTCCAATGTGTTAAGACAAAGAATTCTTAGGCGGTTAGTCTTTTGAATCTTTGTAAGGGGAAACAAAAGATATCTCAAGCGGTTAGTCCTTGAAATCTTTTGTTCAGAGAGAGGAGGAAGAATCAAAAGAATTTTCAGGTGGTTAGTCCTTTGAATTCTTTTGGCAAGAGGGAGAAGGAAGAATCAAAAGAATTTTCAAGCGATTAGTCCTTTGAATTCTTTTGGCAAGAGGGAGAAGGAAGAAAAGATAACACACTTTTGTTTTCTGCAGAATTTCCACTTGCAGAAAAACAAAGTTTTGAAACCGAAGTTTAGAAAGCTTTTTGGCAAGATTTTTTGCAAAGAAAAACAATGGGCAATGGTTAGAAAAGATTTGAAAGAGATATGTGTTTTTGATGGTTATTATAAAATGCGTGCCAAGGTCTTGCTTTTATAGACTCTTCATGTCTGGTAAAAAAAAACCATTGGAAGAGTTATGACTTTTGAGAAAATCATGTTAAGAGTTATAACTCTTAACTTTTTCTTCAAAACTATTTACTGGTAATCGATTACCACAATGGTGTAATCGATTACACAATGTATTTTATGAAAAGTTGTGACTCTTCACAATTGGATTTGAATTCCAACGTTCAGATTCACTTGGAATCGATTACTAATATAGTGTAATCGATTATACTATTTGAAAATCATTTTGGAACGTTACAAATCATTTGAAAACATTTTGAAAACCAATCTGGTCACTGGTAATCGATTACTGCCAATTGGTAATCAATTATCAGAGAGTACTCACTCTGGTAACTTTAGTAAGTTTGAGAAAATTCTTTTGTAAAACAAAACTGTGCTATTTGGTTTTTGAAAAAATCTTTTAATACTTATCCTATATGAAGTCTTGACTTGTTGCTTCTTGATTTCTTCTCTGGAATCTTGAATCTTGGATTGGATTCTTGATGCTTGATCTTGAAGTCTTAAATCAATCTTGAATCAATCACTTAGGGTTTTGGCATCATCAAAATTGCTTGGTTCATCATCATGAAGCTTGCTTCTACATAAAACCATTCAACTACAATATTCTCTTGTTAACTTTGGATATGAGAACCTCATCCTCATTTATTACAAGATTCTCTTGTTTTGCCCATTTTCTAAATTTTATTAACTACTTGAATATGACCTATTTTCAATAAAAAAAATGATGTCTTGCTAACAAATATTCCTAATTTTTCAAAACAGTAAGTATTTAACAACAATGTAACAACATTCACTGTCTTCGAAACTTCAAATGCACCCGATCATTAATATTTTCTTTTAAAGAAATAGGAGAATTTTGTTAGGAAAAAGATAGAATTATTCCTTTAAAATTACAAGGTCTATATTCTTGAAGAGTGAAAAAGTGTGGAAATAAACTTTGATTAGATACCTTCACACCCTTCAAAGAAGTCAAAATCTCAGTTACACGTTGCTCAGTCATAGTTTTCCAATTCACAAAACTTTTTTGTGTCTCCTGTCAAGAAATATCAAAATAAAAGTTCATAAACTTCTATTCAAGACAACACATATATGCTTTGCTTGAGGTGAAGGTGCAACTTTTGAAATGCCTTTGGCATACCCTTAAAAGCAACAAGGAACAAAAGGTGAAAATAAAAATAGATTGAGAGATAGACAACCTAATTATAGCTAATCAACAATATGATGACACATTGACACCATGCATAATATGAGCCAGATTGTCATAGATTTACATAACTACAGTTACAATGTTGTTCCATTTAAATCATGACTTCAACAGACTTTGAAAACATTAATGTTGTACCACTACCACATCCAAAAATTCAGGCAATGAAATTCCTAAAATTTATATTAGAATTCAAAACAACTATTACAAAATCATGATAGCATGCTCAGAGTTCAGATACTTTAACGCCCTTTTCATCTCCCCATTTCTTATAGGAATGAGAGTGGTAGTTATGAGTCCAAAATTCAAATAGATCATTTATACATGTAAGGAACACAAAACATTGGAAATTAATAAATATATTTATATGTCATGCATAGGAGTGAGAAGATATTATTATTTCCTTAGAGTTGGACTTAGACTTTCTGCCACTGTGGTTTGAAACTGAAGACTTCTCCTTAACTTGCTTCTTTGCTTCACTAGTAACAACTTCAAATATTGTTGGTAGTTCATTGATCATGTTCAAAAGTTGTTTCATGCATTACATATTCAAATCATGAGTGAATGAGACACGTGAAGAAAAGAACTAAACCAATGAGATAGATAAATCAAACAAGCAGGATTCAACTACTTTGTGATTTTCCACCAACTTAAGTTAACTTCAAATAAGAAGTATGGTCAGAGTATGAAATACCTGTTAGCTTTATCTAACCTAAATCTGGCTCCAAAATAGAATGCAATAGCAAGTAACCTTGCATCACTATGAACAACAACTAAAGATAGCCAATCTTTTTCTTGCATGCCATCCCTAGCAAAGTTAATGCCCAGCACGGGCTCAGGAAGCTCTGGTGGTACTTTTTCAGTAGGTAAATTTACTTCCTACTGCTCATTGGGAAAGCTATACAAGCATAAATTATCTTTCTCTAATAGAATGAAGGGAATTGATTTATAAAACACAAGCACCAAATATAATATCTAAAACAAACAAAAAGCCTTTGAATCCCTAAAAAAGTTCTCAATCCTTTCTTTATAGTATTTTTCTTCACAGTTAAAACAACTGAAAAATAATATATCTGTTTCCAAGGAAAAATTTACCACTAAGAGACTGAGAAGCACCAGGCATTCATAGTGACATGAGCATGACAAGTTGACAATGTAAATGTATTCACCTTAAGTTCAGTCAACAACCAGATTTGATTACCACATTTCAATAATGAAATAACCACTCACGGACTTTATAGGAAAAACATTGCATCATGTCAATCCATATTGTCATTCTGCCATAGCATTTTGTATACTATATCCAAACTTTAGAACATGCTTGAAAACTATTTGCAATTACATTAAATCATGGAAGGCAACAAGTACTGAAATGCTATTTGCAATTATATGTCATTCTGCGGATTGCTTTTGTAACTCTAGAAGAACTAATGCAACATAGAATTAATCTACAATAAGCACTGTATTTCTCCATGGCTCTGTAGAGAGAATGTTGGGCTTCTCTAGAAGTTTGTCAACATCATTGAGCACAAGTATTGATATAGAATAAAAATCAAACGTTGAGAATTCTTTTAAGAAAAAAATATAAAGATGAAGAATACTTGTAATCTTCACATTTATTATACAGGACAAGGTGGAGAGGTTGCTTATTTGACAAATGACATGGACAAAAAAAAAGACAAAAAAAGGAAGAAGAAGAAAAAAGGAATACAGTACATAAATAAATTAGACACTACAAAACTAAACCACATAGTACATAATCAAGGAGAAAATTGAAAGATAGCACTTACGTTTGCGCCTCCACGTGTCGTTTCAGCTCGTTATCCTTGCAGATTCGCTTCCTCTTTTCTTCCTTCGCCTCCACCTACTTCTTCTTTGCTAGAACCATCTCCGCCTGCTCGATCCGCGACGATAACTTCTCGTCCTCTAGTATCGCCTTCTCCTTCTCTAGCGCTTCTTTCAGTGAGGGTGGGGACCGAAGCTGCTCGGGCTCCACCTTGATTTCAACAACGTTGCGGCGCGTGGACCGGAGGAAATCCTCGTTAGCGGCCTTTTATGTGATGGAGCTTTTCCTTGATGTTGTAGGCGAGGTCCTCGATGGTGTCGTCCTCCTTGTGGATGAAGTGCATGTAACTGTTAAGAGGGGAATGGAAGTCGATGAGTGTGAAAGGGGAAGGGAAGTTGAGGAGTTTGGGGGAAGGGAGATCGTCGTAGGGTTTCAAATAGGCACGTTAGTGTTGAGTGAGAGGGGAAATCAAACAGGCACATTTGTCTTTATTTAATTAAAATATTCTAAGACGGTTTTGTAATCTTCACATGATTTAAAAATCGTTGTAAAGATGTTGTAAAGATGTTGCATTTATTTACAAAAATGCCGTTGTATTTCTTTCTAAGTCATTTTTCATTAACTGACATAAAATTAATGTCGTAAAAAGTGATTTTTCTAGTAGTGTGCCTAAATTTTTTAAGTATATAATAACTAAATGCATTCAAAAGAGACCAAGTTGCGAAAATATTTGATTAATCGAATTAATGATTTCAATGTTGATACAATTTTTTTGGATAGAAATACAGTATGATATTAACATGTGAAAATATAAAAAAATCAAGATAGAGATCAAAACAACTTTAAAAAGAGATAAAAATCATGGTTGGTTTAATTTAATGATTTAATAAACCGTGAGCTAAAAATTACTAATGTGTTTTGTATTTAATAATTAATTTATATATAATAAATTAAATTATATGGTATAAGTTGGTCGGGTTAAAAAAAAAGAACCTATTATCCAACCCATTCATGATTAGGTTGACCCAAACTCATGAATACCCCTAGAAACACATTTCAACGCTCAAATTAGAATTCTTTCTGATATAGTAAATAAGAGTAGTGTGTGCTATCTTGATAATCTCACTATTTATATACATATTTCAATGGACATTTGGTCCATAGGCCTTATCTCCCGTGGCTATTGATCATACTAACCTACTATTATCTATTGGTGGTGTTTATGTTCTGGTTTGTATTAACTTCAATTAATTTTCATTGTAATCTCCTTGTAATTCTAGAGGTTTAGTTCCTGGCAAAGGGTTTTTCGCCCTAAGTTGACAAGGTGTTCAACCTAGCTTGATCAGTACCCCTATGTCCTTTGTTATACTTCTGAAGTCTCCATGGACTCGATCGAGATGGTACTCGACCTAGGTTGGTTGGGTGTTCAACTAAGGTCTAGGGGTTTTCGGCCCTACCCTTGGTAGTGGTCGTACCCCTATAGGTACATGACTAATAACAGGTCCAAGACATAATCACATTTAAAGTTCTTCATCCCTTCTCATGAATGTATTTTGTAGAAATTGAACCAAGATTCTCCCTCACAAATTAAACGTACGTTGCCAATTAAACTATACCCAACATTAGTACTATAATTAATTCAATTCAATGCGAAAGACTAAAGTATTTGGTTGTGTTGATCAAATTTTTTTATTAAAGGTTCCAAAATGATTTAATGAACAAATAATTTTTTTAAATGGGACTTTACAGTAACCAAAATGCCTTTAAAAGTATTTTAATCGAATTAGCTACAAATTCAATTTTCAATTTGAGAAAATGTTAACTTAGAATTTGATTTTACTATCTCATCCCTTAATATAAGATTCTTTTAACCATGATTATCAAATTCTCGAGTTAACTCGCTAACTCTTACGAGTTCACTTGCCATTTGTGAGTTGACTTGTGTGTAAACTCTCTTTTTAGTCTGGGTAGATTCTATAAACTCTAACTAAACTTGGTAGACTCTTGTGTTTACTACTGAGTTAACGAGTCAGCAAGTTAAAAAAATTAGACCAAAATGTAAGTTATTTTGGATTATTTTCTGTCTGTTTAATGTTCAACATACATTCATTTAGTGTGTTGTTCCCGAATAAAAAAATTCTCACTTTTAATAGCATCAAACCCTCGATGGGTATCATCTACCACTATTATAACATTTGCAAGTTATTATCTAGTAGTGATGCATTACTAGACTTGATTATTTAAGTATTGTAAAATTTATGATTTATTATTTTGTTTTATTATATTGTTAATTGTTATGTTATTTATATATATTTTGTTATTATTTTATATGAAGTGAACTCTTATGAGTTTACGAGTTAAGTCCACGAGTCAAGTCTATGTAACTCTGACGAGTATATGTAAATTCTAGTTTGATAACCCTGGTCTTAACTAATTTATACCTTTTAATAAAGTTAGTTAATTTAGTTAGTATTTCCTCCCGATTGAAATATAGGAAAAAAAATTCAATGTGTGTTAAAATGTAAACAAATTTTAATTAACTCTCTTATTTAATGATAATAGCTTCAATATATCCTTCGTTTAATCATAGTTTTATTTTCAACAATATTTTTTTGTCCAATGCATTTAATGTAAAGGTTATGTTAGAAAATTTACTAAGTTATTTTCTTTATTGAAATTATCAAAGTATTTTGTTTATATTTCAATCTAGAGGAAATAATATGAAATTTATTAGTAATTTGTATTAATTTTTTCAAATTACCATTAAAATTAATGAAACTTATCATCTCTTTTTTTTACTTAATTACTTTTTACCTCATTTATTATATATTTTTCTTTTTAATTAATAATTATATATCGATAAAAAATTATGCATTGATAACATATTTTTTTTATAATCATCAAATTATAAATTATTATATAAAAATTTATTAATTTTTAAAATAATTTAAACAATAATTTAAAACGTGTGGATAAACATTAAACTGTGTGATTGATTTAACCAAAGTATTTTGTTTATTCGTATTCTAGTTCTAGTGCAGACAAAGGAAAAAGAAAAGGCGCGATCAGTGACACGTGTGTCGACTAACCGTAGCGGTTTTGTCGCTGGCGGCACGAAAATAAAGGAGTTTGAAATTAGAAAGCGGGATTAGGGTTTTGCACTCCAGAGTCCAAACTCACCTGCTTCTTCCTCTTTTTTTCATTTCTCTTCAACTTCCTCTTCTTTCAATTCTCTTCAGTCTCTCTCCGCCTTCCCAAAATGGTGAACCCTAGATGCTTCCTCGACGTCAGCATCGGCGGCGAGTTAGAAGGCCGGATCGTTGTGGAGCTCTTCCACGACGTCGTTCCCAAAACTGCCGAGAATTTCCGCGCCCTCTGCACCGGCGAAAAGGGCATCGGTCCCAACACCGGCGTCCCCCTCCACTACAAAGTCATTCATTAATTCTACAAGCTGGTTTTGTAGGGTTGAGTTAGGTCCAAAATCCACATTCTAAGATTTGTCATCTTTGTTTAATGCAGGGCGTGTGTTTCCACCGCGTGATCAAAGGTTTCATGATCCAGGGCGGCGACATCTCCGCCGGGGACGGAACCGGCGGTGAATCAATCTACGGCGCCAAGTTCGAGGATGAAAACTTGGAGGTGAAGCACGAGAGGAAGGGGATGCTCTCCATGGCCAATGCGGGACCCAACACCAACGGCTCCCAGTTCTTCATCACCACCACCCGCACCCCTCACTTGGACGGAAAGCACGTCGTGTTCGGTAAGGTTCTGAAAGGGATGGGCATCGTTCGTTCCGCGGAACATGTTGTTACCGGGGAAAACGACCGTCCCACTCAGGATGTTGTGATAGTTAATTGTGGGGAAATTGCTGAAGGGGAAGATGATGGAGTTGTTAACTTCTTTAAGGATGGTGACACCTATCCTGATTGGCCCGCTGATCTCGATGTCAAACCCGATGAACTTTCTTGGTGGATGAGTGCCGTGGACGCTATCAAAACCCTTGGGAATGAGCAGTATAAGGTTAAAGCTTTTTTGTTATTATGATTGTACATTTTGTTATATAGTATTGTATTATAGTGCAATGTTTTGATAAAATACACTATGCACTTAACATTGTCATCCAACCACAAATTGTTTTTAGAAAATAGTCTATGCACTCTACATTGTTAGCTGATCACTCAGTGTATAATATTTTTTATACTGATATTGCATAGAAATTGAACTCCAATGTTTGAGTCTTATTTGCTTGTTTCTCACAAAACAGAAGCAAGATTATAAGATGGCTCTCAGAAAGTATCGAAAAGCTTTGCGCTATTTGGATGTGTGTTGGGAGAAGGAGGACATTGACCAAGGTCAACCTCGTTAGTTTCTTGCTTTCTTGATGGACTACATTGGTTACTGCTTTGCTTCTTCTTTATTATCTCACATCTTCATTCTTTTTCTCTTTTCTGACTTAGCAGAGAATAGCGCTGCCTTAAGGAAGACAAAATCTCAAATCTTTACCAACAGTTCTGTAAGTAATCAACTCTTCTGCCATCAGTTGCTAAGGCTAAAACATTATTGTTTATTGTCAAGGACCAGCTATGCAAAAAGCTCTAGTTGTTTAGGTAGAGGCTCGGCAATGATTAATGATGTATATCTCTAGCATTTGTGTTATTATACTTTTAGGGAATCACTAATGATGTATATTCAATTATAACAAGCTGATTTGATGATTGATTGTTAACTTATGGATCAGACCACCACCTATGAATGATTGTTTTATTAGGATCATGCATGTGTTTTTACCTGAAAACTTACTCTCAGGAAGTCAGGATCAGATTCAGATTGGGGAGGATAAGGGAATGGAGATAATAATAATAGATGTAACCATGAAAATGTGTTTTAATTATTTCTTACCTATGACTTGGTCTGCTAGAATCATAATGGAAGCCTTTCAGCTTTTTTTGTTGTTGTATATTAGTTTCTTTAATCAGGTATCTTACACTAATGACCAGAGTACTTTTGTTTGAATTTTTAGGCTTGTAAATTGAAATTAGGTGATCTACAAGGAGCTTTACTGGATTCAGACTTTGCGATGCATGATGGAGATAATGCGAAAGCTCTGTTTCGCAAAGGCCAGGTTAGTTGATATCTTCCTATGAAGAAAATAGGATGATGATGGAAGTGCTTGATACTGGCTACTGAATTGTATGCTCTGTAAACTGATATAATCTGTCATTGTACTTTTGAATTTATGATGGTGCTTCCTACTTCCTATATTTGTGTTTTATTTTATGCTAATTTTGATTAGACCTAAGCCTTTAGGTGTCTGAAGTGAACTGTGTGTGCGTCCTTGTTCTGTTTGCTTATGTGAATTGTTATACCTTTAAGTACCAACTACATAGGGGATACATCGTTCATGTACTTTGCGAACTGAACCATTGTCATGTATTCTGGTAATTTGTTGTTTATGTTTTGTTTGCTTAATCTCAGGCATATATGTTACTCAACGACCTAGATGCTGCTGTTGAAAGTTTCAAGAAAGCGTTAGAGTTGGAGCCGAATGATGGTAGTTGTCTATTTAAATTCTGAGTTTTTATTTTCATTCCTGGCTTGAGCTCATGTTATACATGCTTTGTAGAAATTTCTTTTCTTAAATCAATGGATTTCTTTTTCTTCACTGGGGAAGATATTGTTGAGGAGCAAATATCCTGGGTTCTTGATGAAGTTGTTTGGACTGAGGAGATTTTTCTCAGTTAGGACCATAGTTTTGTCTTACCAGGGTTGAAGTTGTCCACGATAATACGATACAATGCTAAAATGAGATCATAGTGTAGTATTTATTCTGCCCAATAAATTACTCTTTCCATTTCATGATGTTTGTCTTTAGTCCCTTTCAGTTTTCAGTATTATAAAATCATCCTGTTTGGGCAAATGGATCCCCTAAATCACGTTTTCCGCAATCACTTGAGTCTGAATTCTGAAGTCTCTTGGAAAAGAAACAAAATATCGGTGTGAATGGAATTAATGTTTACTTTAAAAAATTATGATTTTTGATGTTGTATTATAACGTGAAACAGAAGTGAACATATAGAGATCCTATTAATCATTAGACCCTGACTCTTTGATATTTAAAGTTTACTGGCGTTGTGAAATTAACCTATATGGTATTTCTAATAAAGCTTAATCCACTTGCTGCTATGTTCTGCAGGAGGGATTAAAAAAGAGTATGCCACTGCCAGGAGGAAGGTCCGTCATTTTACCTTTTGTTTTCTTTTATCATTTTACATGCCATTTATTTCAATATGATTTATTAAATTTATTCTGATTGCTGTTTTTGGATACAGGTTGCTGATAGACGTGATCTAGAGAAAAAAGCTTATTCTAGAATGTTCAAATAGAGTTTTTGCAGTAATGGTACATGTGGCTGAAAAATCAGATATTTGTGGGGGGCATGTCTATTACATAGTGAACAATTTCTGATTTTTCTGTCAGTAGTTATGAAAACATCCGATATAGTGCATGTTTTTGAGTTTATGCTTTCTAGATTGTGAAGTTGTGATAGTATTCATATCATCATACTTCTTTTCTTCTGTCAAACTCTTTGATCATCAAAGGTTAACTGGTGATTTTTTGTAAAAGAGCAGGCAGATTGAGACTTCCCAACTCACTTTCCCTGATTTTCTTTGCCTTTATCGTCCACAATCAGAAGTGTTTATGACAGCAAGTTAATCTCAAGACAGAACAACTCAGTAAAATTCAACTTTTGTTGATTTGAATTTAAGTGACATTAGCTTTATTAAAAATTTAAAGATTGCATTCTGGTGTTTGCAACTTAATTGTTGCTTTAAATATGTGGAGTCATCCACCTGATTTCCTTAACTTCCATAAAGACATTTTCTCATGTTATACAAAATGGATGACTTTTTCTTTATAGTTTTCATATTATTACTTCCTGATTTTCTGGACTGTTGTAGTTTTCCCCCTTTGGACTTGGGTAATGATTCTTCAGCAGAGGATTTGGGTGAAGCACTTGCTATTTTAGTTTTCACTTCCTCTTCAACAATTATGTCTTGGCCTTTTGCGTTCCTTTCTGTGTACGGTTGCCCCATTGTGTTTCTTTTGTTCATGCTCCATGATCTACTGGAGTACATATTCTTCAATCTTGATAACACCAACTCACGGGTAGCCTCAGCTGCGAGTTTTTGCTCCATGGAAACAGAAACACGCGAATTTGCCTGTGAAATCTTTGCTTTGGCTCTTCTTCTTAGGGCATAGTAGTTTTCATTAGTAAGCTGCACAACATCTCTGTGATTTTCTGAAAACTTGATATGTTGAAGAGCTTTGGCAGAAGATTCTTCCACAGCATCCGACTCCAGTAGCAAAGCTTGGAGAGTGAGATGCAAGGTTTGAACTGTCTGCTTCCTTTGATGCAGGGTTTGCCTCAGCTTTGCTAGTGCTTGCTTTTCTTTCTTTCCCTCAAGTTTGAGCCTTTCCATGTTCTTATGCGTGTAATCCAAAGCATTTTGGATGTCATGGATCATCAATTCTGTCTTGAGTTGATCCTCTCTTTTGGATTTGATGCTCTTGTGGATGGTCTCTAGCTGGGATTCCAACTCTTCAATGACAGCTTTTGATGCATTTGAACTCTGTTGAGCATTAGCAAGATTGGATTTCTGCTTCTCAAGTTCATCTATGAGAGGCTCGGAGTCGAGCCATGATTGCATGGAACTCTCTTTAGCTTTATTGAGCTCTTCCTTTACCTTGTCTAGTTCTGCTTTTGCAGCTTCTAGAATAATTCTTTGGTTCCCTTCCACTTCTTTTTCTTTGTACATGACTCTCTCTGATGTTTCCTCGTTTGACATGATAAAACCTTCTTTAGGCAAGATGTTCAAACTGTGTTATCCATTTATGTGGGTATGGTGAGTGAATTAATAATATAATGAGGCGACAATTATCTGTTGAAACCTCACTGTCATTTGAGATTTCCTAAGACTATTGTTGGAACGTTGCATGCTCATGTGAGATACCTATGAAGACTATAGTTTATGACGGTTCCCTTTGTCCTGTATTTTTGTAAATACTTGGTTATATACTATGCTGTGTGAATTGAGTCCGGTGTGCGAGTGAGTCCGGTGTGCGAGTGTATGCTTTTTAGCCGAGAGCAGTTTTACACAGGGAAAGATACTTCAGAATAAGGACGGTTGTAGAAGTCACATTAATATTTTTTTATAAATTTAACGTCTTTATTATTTATTTATTTTTTATTTCCTGTCTCAAAATAAATATCATCTTAATTTTTTTTTTACATAGACTAAGAAAGTTATACAAATGAAAAAGAATATTAATTTTACAAAATTAATATAATTGTATTAAAAAGTTAAAATGACACTTATTAAGAATATTTGGGGAGAAAAATAATTAATGTTACTTTGAAATGTTAACATAACATTTATTTTGGAATATTTTTTTATAAATTTTGGAACAGAAGTAATATATATTTACCTTTTTTCTTTCAAGGTAGTCAAACTTAAGTTTAGGACCAGAGGCAGAGAAAATATGTTAATTCTAAACTCCCTCAAATAGACTTGGATAAATTCTTTAAACTCAAACTCTTGACTACATGTAGGTATTTTTTTCCTATATAATTTAAATAAGTTTATAAGAAAATAATAAACACCCACCCTATTAAGAGATGGATTGAAGTGGAAGGATGTAAGAGGAAAAAAATTGATGTGAAACAAAGAGTGATAAGAAAAAAATAAGATGGAAAAGAATGTAAATGTATATTTATATTAATCCTAGTTTATAATTTGCACAATTTTTAATCCTAAGTGCTCTTTGTAGGGCAAGGTTACACTTATGTGTTTCTCTAAGTAATTGTTGGTCCAAGGATTGTTTGGAGTGTGGTGGAACACGAGTGAGGTGGTTTCACTTGTAAAGACTTTGATGTTTGAGTCAACGAAAGTATGGGATGATATAAATATATGTATATAGGTAAAGCTCATACCAATGTCGAATGATCTTAGAATTTATAGGCATAATAAATTGAGGCCTCTAAATCTAAGTTGAATACCTACATGGATAAGGTGGGTTCCTAGCAACGAGGTAAGTTTTAGCACGGGGAATCAAAGAAGTCTGGAATGACTATGGTTTTTGAGTGGAATTAATGATCATGAAGTTTGTAAGGACCATTCTGATAATGGGCTAACGAGGCATTGTGGTACATATTTTCTAGAGGGTATTACTTTGGGCACCTAGTAGTTTTACTGGGACACCCAACATCCTAGGTGAAAGAGCTAAAATGTCATTCACCCTATTAATATAAATATGGCTACAGTCATTCTTTCGTGCTACGCTTCTTCGTGCTATAGTAATTCCGCCGTTCTGTCGCAATGCTTCTTCCTTTGTGTTGCACTTCTTCCTCCTCGTGGTGGTCTCCTTCATTCTCCTTCTGCTTCTTTGCGTTGCGCTTCTTTCTCCTCGTTGTGGTTCTTCTTCTTCCTCCACTTTCCGCGCCGCTATTCTTCTCCTTTCTCTCCAACAAAAAAATGACATTTTCTGGAAAAACCCTATATGGATCATCAATCCGTATGATTCATATGGATTGCCAATCCGTATAAACCATACAGATTGATTCGTATGAACCATACGGATCGGCAATCCGTATGAACCATACGAATTGTTGATCTATATGAGTTTCTTTTTTGTTTTTTTTTGTCGAATATTTCTTTTTTCAATTTTTCTTCTTCTATTTTTTTTTTTGAAATTTTTGATTTGTCAATTATTATTTAAATTATTTCGTAGTGTAATGTTGTTTTGTAATGTTAGAGAAATTTTATAATTTTTTTCTGATTTATATGTTAAGTATTGATTTTATTTATAAAAAAATATATTAGTTATTACTAAGATTAGATTATATTGCTAAAATTAATATTAGATTGGTGAAATAATTAATTTTCAATATTGTTATATTATATTTGTCTAACTTTAAAAAAAATTGAAACAAATATTTAAAAGATATTGAATTTGTTACTTATGAAAAATATTGAAATCATAATTGAAAATAATTTAAATTTTTTAGTTACAATAAATATTTAAATGAAATTTTTTAATAATTAAAATTTGTTATAAAAATATTGAAACATAATTTTTAATTGTACAATAAATATGTTAGTTATAAAAATTGTGAAACCAAAATTTAAAATTTAAATATGATAAGATTTTTAGTTTAAGATAATGATTGAAATCAAATTTTAAAATATATTTGATTTGGTATTTATAAAAAATATTGAAACCAAAATTTAAAATATGATAAGGTTGTTAGTATAAGATAATGATTGAAATCAAATTTAAAATTATATTTGATTTAGTAGTTATAAAAAGTATTGAAATCAAAATTTAAAATATGATAAGATTGTTAGTTTAAGATAATGATTGAAATCATATTTAAAAGTATATTAAATTTGTTAGTTATAAGATATATGGAAACCAAAATTTAAAATATGATAAGATTGTTAGTTTAAGGTAATGATTGAAATTAAATTTAAAAATATATTTGATTTTGTAGTTATAAAAAATATTGAAACCAAAATTTAAAATTTAAAATATGATAAGATTGTTAGTTTAACATAATGATTGAAATAAAATTTAAAAATATATTAAATTTATTAGTTATATGAAATACGGAAACCAAAATTTAAAATATGATAAGATTGTTAGTTAAAGGTAATGCTTGAAATTAAATTTAAAAATATATTTGATTTTGTAGTTATAAAAAATATTGAAACCAAAATTTAAAATATGATAAGATTTTTAGTTTAAGATAATGATTGAAATCAAATTTAAAAATATATTAAATTTTTTATTTATAAGAAATATGAAAACAAAAAATTAAAATACAATAAGATTGTTAATTTAAGGTAATGATTGAAATTAAATTTAAAAATATATTTGATTTTGTAGTTATAAAAAATATTGAAACAAAAATTTAAAATTTAAAATATGATAAGATTGTTAGTTTAAGATAATGATTGAAATCAAATTTAAAAATATATTAAATTTGGTAGTTATAAAAAATATCGAAACCAAAAGTTAAGATTTAAAATTTATTTATCAATCCATATGTTTTAATTTTTTAAAAATTATTTTTTATAAATTTTTTATTCATTTAATTTATTTACAAAATTTAATAATTAAAAAAATTTGATATTTAATTGAATGATGTATTTAGATGTTTATTATAATGATTAAAAATTAAATAAATATGATGTTTAATTGAATGATGTATTTAGATGTTTTTTTATAGCAATTGATAATTAAATAAATTTGATATTTTGTTACATTTGTTAATACTTATGAAACCTATCATTTTTATTTATAATTTATAAATGTAAACAAATTAATTATTATATAAAAAATAATCATCACAAAATTTATTATGTTAATTTACATATACATTAAATATAAATTAGAAATTTTAGTGTTATATATAACGACAATATTTGTTTATAACATAACATGTATATTAGCTCAATATGCTTGAGTGTTGCATTAACAATGTAGGTGACACAAGTTCAATCCATTCTTGGACCATTACCTTTAAATTAAATCGTAAATTATATTTTTTAAAAAAAATAAAAAAATCCTATGGGCCATGTACTTTGCTTATCTCTCCTTCTCCGATGACGAAAACTGACCAAACATCACCGTATACTCCTCACAAAGGCACGTACACCACCGGAGACCATATACGCTTCCAAACTTCCCTTAACGGAAGCAAGTTACACTAAGTGACGGAAATTTTGTGAAAAAAAATGGCACTGCAGAAATGAAAAAATCTTGCTACTATTTATAACCGAAAATACCATAAGGGTAGTTTTGGCATTTTGGAAAATTTCTGGGTGCCCCAGCAAAAAGGCTGAGTGCCCTAAGTAATTCTCTTTTCTAGATGAAGGCTTAACCTTTGACGCATGATGAGATACTTCTTAGACTGTCTAACTTGACTAATGATTTTCCCTAAAAAAAAACTTGAGTAATTATTAAGAATGACAAAAAAAAAAAGTAGCACCAATGAGTAAACCCTTCTATAGATTAAAATTGTTAGGAATAATTCAAAGTTTAAAATAGGTTGTAAACTAAAAGTTAGTTAGAAAATTGGTTGAGTTTGTTTCTCATAACCAACAATAGTTACTTTTCACCTGCCATATAAGCAAGGTCTTTTCTGTAACACATAATAATCCTTTGATCAATATACAATTCTATTCATTCCTTCTAACTGTGAGTAATTGTTAACATGGTATTCAGAGCTTATACGAACCTGACATGCGAAGATTAGAGAAAAAAAAATAGAGCAAGTTTTTTGTTGACACCAAAAACCAAGAGAAATCTTTTCTTTTTGAGATTCTTTCTGTGAGAACTGTGACCCGTGAGTGATTCTTCATTGTTTTTCACCATCATATTCGTGACTGTGGTGGCTGAGTGGAGTTCTTGGTGTTCAAGAACGTGTATAGAGGAACCTCTGAGATAGCAACAGTGTATAGGAAGGTGAAGAAGGATCAAGGTGCAACATAGCTGGCTCAAGCAGTATCATTCAAGGATCCTTACCTGTTTTCGATGGAAAATTGTTTGATGATTGGAAAGTCAAGATGCTGGCAGTTTTTGGCTTCCAAGATGTATTCGAAGTGGTGACAATTGGGTTTGAAGATCCTGGAAAGAATGCCACTGAAGAACAGAAATTGGCCCTCAAATAGCAACAAAAACTTCATTGCAAAGCTCGATTTCTCATCTACCAATGTGTGAACTCAAAGATTTTCAACTAGATCTCGAAGGCCTCTACCTCTAAGGAAGCATGGGAGATTTTGATTAAAATGTATGGCGATGGAGAAAAGAACAAGAAAGTGAAGCTACAAACTCTGAGAAGGCAATATAAACTGCTTTACATGGAAGAGAAAGAATCGATTGCAGATTACTTTGATAGGATTCAAGAACTGGTCAATGCCTTGAGGTCATGTAAAGACAAGATCTCAGATGAACAAGTGGTAGACAAGATCTTGAGGACTTTGCCACCACGATTTGATCATGTGGCTGTTGCGATTGAAGAGTCAAGGAACTTAGATATCATGGAGATTGAAGAATTGCAAAACTCTCTTGAGGCACATGAAATGAGGATCAATGAGAGAAGATCCAATCAAGAATAGGCACTTCAGGCATGATCCACTTACAAAGGAAAAGGCAAAGGAACATGGAAAGGAAATAAGTCATGCACCAATCAGAAACACCAGAATCAAGGATCTAATGCAGGTAGTGAATCCTCTAAAGGAAAGAAAAGTGATCAATCACAGAAGCAAAATGATAGCTCCAATGGCAGCAAGGAATGGAAGTTTGACAAGAGGAAAGTGAGATGTCACAACTGTCAAAAGCTTGGTCATTATGCACGAGATTGCTGGCAAAGAGAGGGTGCTAAGAATAAGCCCAATAATCAGGCAAACTTGGCGCAAGATGAAGGATCAGATTCTAAAGTTGTAATGCTCATGGCAACCACAAGCAATGAATCCTCTAATGACACTTCATGGTACTTGGATTCTGGCTTTTCCACTCATATAACAGGGAGAAAGGAATGGTTCATTAGTTTGGATGACTCATCAAAGAGAAAAGTTCGTTTGCAGATGATAGCAACCTCACTGCAGAAGTCATTGGCAGAGTGGCTTTCAGAGACACAAATGGAAAAGGAACAGTCATTGAGGAGGTTCTATATGTGCCTAGCCTGAAGACAAACCTGTTGAGTCTTGGGCAACTACTGCAAAAGGGATTTGTCATGACAATAGAGGACAATTGCCTCAAGGTATTTGACAGAAATCAGAAACTTGTCATTCAAGAAAATCTATCTCAGAGCAGGATGTTTCGAATTGGGATGAACATTCTAAAGCACCAGTGCTTTGCAACCTCGAAGAATAAGGAGGAATGGCTGTGGCACCTCAGGTTTGATCACCTCAACTTCAAGGACCTACACCTACTTACAAGCCACAAGATGGTTGAAGGATTACCCCAGATTGTAGTCCCTAATGACGTGTGCAAAGAGTGTATTGAATGCAAGCATACCAGAGGAAACTTCAACAAATTTATTCCTACCAAAGCAACTGAGAAGCTAGGGGTCATCCATTCTGATGTTTGTGGTCCTATATAGGCAGAAACTCCTGGAGGCAGTAGGTATTTCATCTCATTCATTGATGATTTGACTAGGAAGATCTGGATTTATCTGATTAAAAGGAAACATGAAGTCCTAGATGTCTTTAAGAAATTCAAGTGCTTAGTTGAAAAGCAAAGTGGAAAAGTGATTAAGATTCTAAGAACTGATGGTAGGGGTGAGTATGTGTCAAATGAGTTCAAGGAATTGTGTGAAAGTGAGGGGTTAATTCATGAAGTTACAACACCTTACACGCCTCAACACAATGGTACAGTTGAGAGAAGGAACAGAACTCTGCTGAACATGGTGAGATGCATGCTTAAAAGCAAAAACCTGCCAAGTTTCTTGTGGGAAGAAGCTGTATCAACCGCTGCATACATTTAAACAAATCTCCCACTAAGAGATTGATAGATATTTCACCAGAAGAAGCATGGACTGGAGCCAAACCAAGTGTTACTCATCTAAGGATATTTGGGTCAATTTGCTACAAACATTTTCTTGATCAGTTAAGGAGGAAGCTTGATGATAAAGACATGCCACATATTCTAATTGGTTATCACTCAACTGGAGGCTACAAGCTGTATGATCCAGGAAGTGGTCAAGTGTCCATTAGCAGGGATGTTATCTATGATAAAAGTAGAAGCTGGAATTGGAATTCAACCTCTAGTGAAAGTCAATCCAAGATACTGTTAGAAGAAGGAACACCTTCAGCTGCACCAACTATTAACAAAGTTCTTGGCATAAGAAGATCATCAAGGACAAATCAAATACCATTACATTTGAGGGACTATGAGCTGTTTCAAGATTCAGAAGTCAACTCAGAGGGAGAATTGGTTCATTTTGCACTCATAGCAGAAGTTGAACCTGTTGAATTTGACAAAGCAGTGACTAATGAGATGTGCTAAAAGCTATGAAGGAGGAGCTTAACTCTATAGAAAAGAATCAGAACTGGGAATTGGTGGATCCTCCTTCAAATAAGAAGCCTATAGCACTAAAATGGGTCTATAAAGTGAAAGTTAACCCAAAGGGAGAAGTGGTAAAGCACAAGGCCAAACTTGTAGTAAAAGGTTTTTAGCAAAAAGCAATAATCAATTATGGTGAAGTCTATGCACCAGTAGCTAGAATTGAAACTGTCTGATTTGTTGTAGCCATTGCAACTAATGCTAACTGGTCCATGCATCAACTAGACGTGAAGTCTGCCTTCCTTAATGGTCCATTGTAAGAAGAGGTTTATGTGTTTCAGCCATAGGGATTTGTAGTTAAGGGTGAACAAAACAAAGTGTACAAGGTGAAGAAGGCTTTGTATGGCCTTAAACAGGCTCCAAGAGCTTGGAATAGGAGAATTGATAGCTTCCTGTCACAGATTGGCTTCAAGAAATGCACCTCAGAACATGGAGTTTATGTGAGATGTCTACAAGATAGTAAATCAAAAACATTGATTGTATGCCTATATGTTGATGACCTTTTGATTACTGACAGCAATGAAGAAGCAATTGTTGTATTCAAAGGTCAAATGATGAATGAATTTGAGATGAGTGATCTGGGACTCCTCTCCTATTTCCTTGGAGTGGAGTTTAGAATGACTCAGTATGGTACAGTAATGCATCAGTCCAAGTATGCAAAAGATCTACTGAAGAAGTTCAATATGCAACAAAGCAATCAAGCAGAGGTTGGACTTGTGTTAGAGAAGGAAACATATGAAGAACTAGTTGATCTTACTCATTACAGAAAGATAGTTGGTTGCTTGAGGTACTTATGTAACACAAGGCCTGATTTAAACTTCAGTGTTGGGATAATCAGTAGATTCATGCAAGAACCAAGGCAGTCTCACTTGCTAGCTGCTAAGAGAATTATGAGATATGTTCAAGGGACAACCAATTTCAGAATTCTATTTCCAAAGGGTGAAGTTGACATAGGATTGAAATTGATTGGATATTCTGACTCCGACTGGTGTGGAGATAAAATTGACAGAAAAAGCACTACAGGATACATCTTCTTTTATGGAGGAGCCCTAGTTTCTTGGTCCTCCACCAAGGAACCAGTGGTAGCGTGGTCATCCTGTGAAGCTGAGTATATTGTAGCCTCAGAAGCTGCATGCCAAGCAGTGTGGCTGGATGCCTTGATGAAGGAATTGCAACTGGAAAAGTCATGTAAAGTGAAGCTGTTGGTAGACAATAAATCTGCCATTGATTTAGCAAAGCATCCGACTTCTCATGGAAGAAGTAAACACATAGAAACAAAGTTCCACTTCTTAGGAGAGCAAGTCAGCAATGAGAAATTGAAGATTGAACATTGTAGAACTGAAATTCAGCTTGCAGACATGCTCACTAAGGCTTTGAAGCTAGAAAGGTTTAGATGTTTAAGAGATTCCATTGGAATTGTTTGTGTAAATGCAAATTTGAATTAAAGAGGAGTGTTAGGAATAATTCAAAGTTTAAAATAGGTTGTAAACTAAAAGTTAGTTAGAAAATTGGTTGAGTTTGTTTCTCATAACCAACAGTAGTTACTTTTCACCTGCTATATAAGCAAGGTCTTTTCTGTAACACATAATAATCCTTTGATCAATATATAATTCTATTCATTCCTTCAAACTGTGAGTAATTGTTAACAAAAATATAACTTAAAAATTATCTCGTAAGTAAAATATATAATATTCTCTATTCGCCTATTAATGGAGCAAGTAAAAAGTCATTAGTGTTTATGGCTATCAATAATTTGAAATTACTTAAATGGTCCTAATTATATATAAAGTATGTTGTTCTAATTTGATTTTGTTATAAATATATGTTTAAAATTATTATTTTTAATTTTTAAAACACTATAAAAAAGTTAAGTGCTTGATTTTTTTTTTTGTTTAAAATAATTATTTAACCTTTTCGCCTTTATACTCCGACCTACTTTTAAATACCCACTAATATTTGTAACTTAAAAGAGGAAAAAACGTAAACTATATTTTTGAAAAAAATAAAATCCTATGGGTCATGTATGGATTGAGAATCCGTAAACCCAATACAGATTGACAATCCGTATGTGTATACCATTTTTTGTTTATCTCTTATTCTCCGATGACGAAAACTGACCAAAAATCACCGTATACTCCTCACAAACGCACGTACACCACCGGAGATCAAATATGCTTCCAAACCGCCCTTAACGGAAGCAAGTTACACTAAGTGACGGAAATTTTATGAAAAAAATGGCGTTGCAGAAATGAAAAAATCTTGCTGCTATTTATAACTGAAAATACCATAAGGATATTTTTGGTATTTTGGAAAATTTCTGGGTGCCCCAGCAGAAATGCTAGGTGCCCGAAGCAATTCCCTTCTCTAGATGAAGGCTTGACCTTTGACGCATGATGAGATACTTCTTAGGCTGTCTAACTTGACTAATGATTTTCCCTAAAAAAAAAACTTTCGTAATTATTAAGGGTGACAAAAACAAAAGTAGCACCAATAAGTAAACCCTTCTATAAATTAAAATATAACTTAACAATTATCTTGTAAGTAAAATATATAATATTCTCTGTTCGCCTATTAATGGAGCAAGTAAAAAGTCATTAGTGTTTATGGCTATCAATAATTTGAAATTACTTAAATGGTCCTAATTATATATAAAGTATGTTGTTCTAATTTGATTTTGTTATAAATATATGTTTAAAATTATTATTTTTAATTTTAAAAACACTATAAAAAAGTTAAGTGCTTGATTTCTTTTTTGTTTAAGATAATTATTTAACCTTTTCACCTTTATACTCCGGCCTACTTTTAAACACCCACTAATATTTGTAACTTAAAAAGAGGAAAAAACGCTTAAATTTTGAAGTGTATTTTTTCATCCAATAAAGTTTTGAGGTGTGTTCTTTTATTCATTTTTTTTTAAAGAAAGGGAAGAAAACCCGAGACAACTAAAACTGGTCCGGAAACACGGTTGAAGCAACATCCGCCATTACAAGGCTATAAAGAAATTGAGGAGGGACAACATAAAAAACTCTATATGTTGATTAATTAAAGACAATCCATAATTGGTAAGACTATTTGTGACTTGATTCCCTTCATGCAAAGTGTGCGTCCATTGGAAGGAGCGTCCCCTAGAGCTAAATTCTAAGATACTCTGCCAAATGCTATAACAAGGATGATGATCAGGACATTCACTCGGCAACTGCTGAATGGCCAACAACGAATCAGACTCCTCGATAAATCTTTTAAAGCCATGACTCTAAGCTGTTTGAATGCCAATCAAAATAGCCCAAGTTTCAGCTATTAACACCGAACAAGATCCAATGTCAAAAGAATAAGCAAAAATGACATTCCCGAAATGGTTGCGGAAAACGCCCTCAATGAAAGCTTTCTTGCATTGAGGTTGGACAGAAGCGTCACAGTTTAGCTTGAAAGAATCAGAAGGAGGGTGTCTCCAACTAACATTAACAATGTTGTTCTCACAATTTGGCCTAAGCATCAAGCTAGAATGGTAATCATTGCTGACATATATTGCATCTACCTGTATCCAAAGGTGCCCAATAATCTCCATAGGCTGCCTTCTATTTCCCTCAAAAATACCTTTATTTCTATTTTGCGAAATCAAGTCCAACGCAACAGCAAAAATTAGGCCCCATTCGCTTCTATTAATCACTTCCTCATTCTTAAGATTAGAAACCAACCAAACCTTAAAATCTTGTTGGAAGAAAGGAGTGCATAGCTGCGGGAAGAAGAAAATACCAAACTGCTCTAGATGCTAGCCAATTTCGAAAAATATGATCCTCACATTCTAAATCTGCACCACACTCTTGACAAGAAGAATTATTAGTTAAATGTCTCGAGTGCCTAACCTGGTTATAAACCTTCCAAAGCAAAAACTAACACGTTCAGGCCCTCTTGATGGAAGCTTGCTTGTGGAGTTTCTATGGAGGCTGGATCTTTGAGCTTCAATGAGGTCCTTCAATGGTGATTTTACACCATGGAGATGCAGCGGAAGGCAAAGGAGAAGAGGAGAGGGGAGACACCATCCACTAGGGAATAAGTCAAGGAAGAAGGAGCTTCACCATCAAGAATTGCCTTGGATAAGAAGCTTGAAGAGGATGCATTAATGGAGGAAAAGAAAGAGAGAGGGGGGAGCACGAAATTGAAGGAAGAAAAAGGGAGAGAAGTTGAAATTTGAGTTGTGTCTCACAAGACTTTCATTCATCAAAGTTACAACAAGTGTTACACATGTCTCTATTTATAGACTAGGTAGCTTCCTTGAGAAGCTTTCTTGAGAAAACTTCCTTGAGAAGCTTCTTTGAGAAAACTTCCTTGAAAAGCTAAAGCTTAGCTACACACACCCCTCTCATAACTAAACTCACCTCCTTGAGAAGCTTCCTAAAGAAGCTAGAGCTTAGCTACACACACCTCTCTAATAGCTAAGCTCACCTCCTTGAGATGAGAAGCTAGAGCTTAGCTACATACTCCCTATAATAGCTAAGCTCACCCCCATGACAAAATACATGAAAATACAAAAAAGTCCATACTACAAAGACTACTCAAAATGCCTCAAAATACAAGGCTAAAACCCTATACTACTAGAATGGCCAAAATACAAGGCCCAAACGAAGGAAAAACTTATTCTAATATTTACAAAGATAAGTGGGTTCATACTTAGCCCATGAGCTCGAAATCTACCCTAAGGCTCATGAGAACCCTAGGGTCTTCCCTTGGATCTTTGGCTCAATCTACTTGGAGTCTTCTATCCAATGCCTTTGCGGGGTAGGATTGCATCACCTCTCCAAGACCATATGACTTTGAAACTTGGATAAATTAACAAATCATCATTCCTAGTCACACGTGTAATCTAAACCAACACTTAATTTTCCATTTGTTGCTCCTCCCCACGCCAGCTTGTCAGAATCTTTAGAAACTTTAGGAGGTGGAATAACTCTGATACAATCAATATTATAAGAACTGAGATAAGGTTGTAATTTCCGCAAGTCCCAATTTCCATTAATATTAATGTATTGACACACCAAGTTAGAACTTTGGTCTTCAGGAACATTATTAATAGCTCTATCCAACAAGTTTCCTCCATGGGGAACCCAACAGTGATACCAGAATTCAACAGAAGCGCCATTACCTATATTCCATCTAACATTCTTATGAACCTGCTCCCAACTACCACAAATACCATGCCAGAGATTATAGCCAGGTCAATTCTTATCAATGTAGGGTAAAATGCCATCTCCATATTTATACTTTGATCTGAAAATCCTCACCCAAAGATCATCATGTTCTGAGCACAAATCCCAACCAGCTTTCATCATAAAGGCTGAGTTAACCTTCATAGAGGACCGTAATCCCAATCCTCCTACATTCTTAGGCTTACAAATTTGATTCCAAACCACTGTATGAATCTTTCTCTGGTTATTAGAGTCACCCCATATAAATTTTCTACATTTTTTATCCATTTCATCTCCCCATATAAATTTTCTGCACTGTTTGAATCTTCCATTAACGACCTTAACCTTAACCTTTGAGAAATAATATTCGTAATCACCTTATAAGAATCATTGCAGAGGTTAATAGGTCTGAAATCTTTCATCTTCACATTTTCCACCTTGGGAATAAGAGATTTAAGTGTATCATTAAGTCCCCCAATCAACCAAGGCTCAACAAAAACCTTCTACACAAGACTACAAAGTGCTTTGCCCACCATATCCCACTGGCTCTGGTAAAACACAACTTGGAAGCCATAAGGGCCAGGTGCCTTAAAGGCACCCATACTTCTAATTATTTTGTAAACTTCTTGAAAAGAAACATTATCCTTAAGAGCATTCAGAACATGATTATCCTGAGTTGTAAAAATACATAACACAAGATACTCTATGTACTCTTCTTCCTCAAAATTTTTTTCCTATAATAATCAGTAACATGTTCCTTTATCTAAGAAGGTTCTAAAATCTAGTTACCAACATCATCTTGGATCATATGAACTTTGTTACATCACTTCCTAATAACAGTAGTACCATGGAAAAATTTACTATTACAATCACCAAAGGCAAGCCACTTAGAGCGAGATTTTTGGAACCATAAAATCTCTTCTTAAAACAAAACTTCCTCATGTTCCTTCCACACAGAAGAAAAAACACATCTATAGAATGCACATTTCCACCACCACCCAATTGTCAATTCAACTTATCCAATCTCTTAATCAATTTCTTCTCCAAAAAAAAAATATTGCCAAAACCTTCTTTGTTCCACCTCTGAAGTTCCCTTCTAAAATTATTTAGAAGATCATTCCAGGGGATGAAGGGGTTCCAATTACTACGGACAAGTCTTTGAAAATCATTATGAGTGATCCATGAAGCTAAGAACCTGAATGACAATAACTTCTTAGAACAACATGACCAAACACTACTCCTTGTCCTTCTAAAAAAAACGTAACACTGATGCCTTATGCTGCAGAGATCACCACAATTATACAAAGAAAGAATGAATTGTTCATGTCACAATATGACCAAACTTTACTCTTTCTGTCGAAGGTGGGTCCTTATTGTCCCTCTTCCTTCTTCACTTTGTTCGAATGGTCTGATCCAAAAGGAGAATACCTACAAAAGGTACTCCAACGCTCTAATAAGGGTTTGACCTAGAGCATAAATACGAATAACAAATGTGCATTCAATAAACAATGTTTTTTACTTGGGGGGTCCTAGCCTTTTATACCAACCTTATTGGGTCTTGGACCTTGGGCTTGTGTGCACTGATTACCATTTAGGTAATCCGTCCTCTAAGCATGATTAGGTGGCCTAATCTCGTGATTATTGGTAAATGAAATCATTGCCTTGTGAAAACCACATTCCTCCTTGGCTATTTTTAACCTGTTTCAGGGATTATGGCTCAAGATAGTGCCAACATGGTGGCATTCCACCTCACTCGTAAAAACCACATTCTTTCTTCTGCCAACAATGTTGTCCCCATGCCCCATATTAAATGAACCCCTTGTTTGAAGGACCCTTTAGAGGACACTGCTCCCTCACTACCAAGGAGCCCAAGGGAAAGGACAAACACAAGAATAAGAAGCGGAGCTGAGATCATAAGAGTGGCTCGAAGGAATCTTCTAGGCACAAAGATATCGGGCACAAAGAGTCAAAAACGATGAAGCAACAAATGTTGGAATTCCTTTCGTCCAACCCGCTGTCGTCCCTTTTGGCCTTGACAAATCAAGGATTCTTCATCAAGGAGTGTGCTCTGAATCCTCTTAATGATCCATATCATGGTTGTCACGTGCTAAATAAGAATGATGATGCAACCAATTGGGAAAATTTCTGGGCCTTCCAGTCGAGGGCGATGGCAATTGCTCAACACCTTCATGGGTCTTCTAATACTGATAAGTTGAAGGCCAACTTGGAAAAGGCCAAGAGCTCCCTTGACTCGGCTCTTCAAGCCAACATTATTTTGGTTGGAGACAATTCAAACTTGAAGGGACGCGTCTTGGATCTTGAGGTTGAGATGAAGGCGTTAGAGAAATGTGCCCTTGATGTTAAGGCTTTGGACAAGTCTAATAAGGAGGAGGTGGCGAGATTGTAGTCTGCTTTGGCTACTTTTGAGAGGGAAAAGGATCCTGAAAGGGGGAGGAGAAGCTTCAAATTGAGTATAAAGCATATAATGGCATTTGCGAAGCTCATGAGTCCTACTTCAGTCATTGCCTCTGACAAGTACTATTCCATTGCGAGGTCCTGGATGAATCCATTTTCGACATCAACAAAGATGTCTATAATGGAGACTTGATTTTATTTGACAACATTAAGAAAGAAGAGGTACATGATGGTGGGAAACTGACTACCCCTCTTGGCGAAACCTAAATGACCAATCTTGGCGAGGAGGATGTGGGCGAGACCCAAAGGGAAAAAGGGGGAAATGGAGGCTCCTGAACTTTTGTTTTTGGTATTTTGGTGAAGTTTATGGGTGATAGTGCCATTTTTTTTTAGTATTTTTTGTGTTTTCGTCCTTTTAGTGTCGTTTTGCTTGTAATGCTTTGGCTTTGACCATTTCATATAAATGATTCTTACATCTTATTTGTGATTTTGATTACCTACTTGTTACCATGACAGTTTAATTGAGATTGCATATTGTTTTGTTAATAATGAACTAATGGTTGAATAGGGTGCTCGTAAAAGGTTTATAGCAAACAATATAAGTTTAATTGAAGAGGTTATCATTAAAATAATCATAATTTTATGCTTAGTTGAAAAAGGCCTTTGGGGATCATTATTAATTGGAAAAAAAAATTTAAGTTCTAGCTTAGCTGAATTGGGCATTTGGGAGGAAACTGTTAATAGAAAAAAATGTTAAGTTCAATATAAGTAGAAGAGGGTTTTTGGGAGGGAACTGTTAATTAGAAAATTTTTAAGTTCAACCTTAGTTAAAGAGGGTATTCGGGAGGGAATTGTTAAGTTCAACCTTAGTCAAAAAGGGTATTCGGGAGGGAACTGTTAATGAATTAGAACTTCATCCTTAAGAATCACAATATGTAAAGAAATATGATGAAAAATACATCTTCATTGATAGTGATATGATACATGGTGTCTCATTAAAACCTCCTCAGCAAAATCCCATTCATATTTTTATAGGGATAGAAAATCGAGGTAGGAAAAAGAGTACACCACCCATTACAATGATTAATTGAAATAAAACCTCAAATGATTAGAATTCCATGTTTGAGGAATGGATTTCTCGGAAAATTCTTCTAGCCTATAGGCTCCGTTCTGTAGGCAATACCAAACCCTGAAAGGTCCTTTCTAGTTAGCAACCAATTTACGTTTTGATGAGTATTTTCAAGCTTCAACTCAGGCTCTCCAGATGAGATCTCCTTCCTTGAATTGCCTAAGCATCAACTTTGAGTTAAAATGTCGAGCCATACATTGCTTGCAAGCTTTTGTCATGATGATGACATCTCTCGTACTTGTTCTATGAGGTCTAAATTTACCTACAATGCTTCATTGTTTTGTGAGCAGTTTGCTATCAAGTTTTGCTAGTAGTATCCATCCTCCAAGTGCATGCCATGAATGCCTTCATGAAGTTCTTTGATGACATAGTCGGCTTGCTTCTTGTTAAGGCATTTGAGTGATGGTGAGGATAACCCTTGCCGATATAGCTCACCAACTATCATGATGTATCTTGTAGCTTAACTTCTTAATTATTTTGGCTTTTCTTTATCCGTTGGAAGTGTGCCTCAGAGCAGGTATTCAACAATTTTTTTTTCCAGCTTCCAGGTTCTTTTCCTTCAATTTGCAAGCATTCCTTGGGAGACACACTAGGAACAAAAAGGGTGTGTAGTATGAAAGTTTTCAAATGCTTGGGTCTAGGTGAGGTTGCCAACCTTAGCAACTCATCGACCTTGTCATTGATGTCTTGACGGATGTGCACCACTTGGACTTCATTAAATTCCTCTATAAGATTTTGGAATGCGTAATAATACTTCAACAACTGAGGGCCTTTGATATGAAAAACCTTGTTAATTTGTTTTGATATGATTTTGGAATCACTTCGGCATTGGGCTCCTACCTCCCTAGCCAATCTTAAGTCTCCTAACAGTGCCTCATACTCGGCCTGGTTGCAAGTGGCTTTAAATTCGAAACGCAGCGATTGTGACAGAGCTACATTGTTCGGCCCTTCCAAGATGACACTAGCTCCACTTTCATTCTGATTGGATGAGCCATCCATATGTAAAGCCCATCACTCATCTTGGAACTAAGGCTGTGGTGGGTGGAATTCATTTGCGAAATCTGCCAAGCTTTGGGCCCAAATGGTGCCTCTTAGTTCATAATGGATCTCGTACTCTGATAACTCAATGGACTATGCCATCATCCTCCAAGCCAAATTAGGATTGTGCAACACTTTAGTTATGGGGAATCGGTTCAGACGGTAATCTTGTGACTTTGGAAATATTGTCAAAGACACCGAGCAACATTGACCAATCCTAATGCCACTTTCTCCATTACTTGATGTCGAGTTTCTGTATCCCGTAGCACTCAGATGTTGAAGAATATTGGTCTTGGCTCATTGTTTTCCTCTTGGACGAGGACTGCACTTATGGCTTTGGCAAAGATAGAGATGTATATTATAAGTCTCTTACTAGTGCTAGGTTTTGAAAGCAATGGAGGGGTTGCAAGTGTAATATTCAACTACCGAAAGATTTCTTCGCATTCATCATTCCATTCAATTTTTTTTGTCTTTTTAAGAAGATTCATGATCAGTTTGGCCCTCTTTGTGATCCTTAGCAAGAATCTAGTTAATAAGGCTATTCTATCAGCCAACCTTTGCACTTCTTTCATATTCCTTGAACTTCTCATCTCTAGAATGACTTGACATTTATTAGGGTTTGCATAAAGCTTAAGAACTTCCCACCTTTTACCCCAAAGACACATTTCTCGTGGTTTAGCCTCATGTTGTGTTTCCAGAGTTGACCGAACACTTCCTCCAGATCCTTTATGCGTGCCAACAAGTCATTGGACTTTATGACCATGTCATCCACATATACCTCCAAATTTCTCCCTAGATGCCCAACGAATATCTTATCCATGAGCTACTGGTGTGTGGCTCCAGCATTTTTTAATCAGAATGACATAACTTTGTAATAATAGTTTTCCAATTTGGTGATAAATGCAATTTTATCTTCATCTAATGGGTCCATCCTGATTTGGTTGTAGCCTAAATAAGCATAAAGGAAACTCAACATTTTGTGTTCCGTTGCCCCATTTACCAAACGATTGATGTAGAGGAAGGGGTATGCATCTTTTGGGCAAGCTCAATTCAAATCGGTATAGTGTGTGCACATTCTCCATTTACCATTTGGTTTCTTGACCATGAATACATTTGACAATCGTGTGGTATAGTCTACCTCTCTAATGAATTGGGCTGCCATCAATTTAGAGACCTCTTGTCACACTGCTTGACACCTTTCTTCCCCCATCTTTCTCTTCCTTTAAGCTTTGGGTTTGGCGTCTTGACATATGGATAATTTATGACAATGGAAGGCTAGATCTATACCTAGCATGTTGGATGCGAACCATGCGAACATGTCAGCATGTGCCTGGATAACTTGCTGTAAGTAGCTTTTATGTTTCCTTGAGAGTTGGTTGCAAGATGGGTGACCTGTTCCTCTTTAATGTCGAGCTGAAAGGTACATGTTTCTTCAATTGGTTTAACCCTTGCTGTCATCATAGGTTCTGAGGTTCAGATCTAACTCTTCTAACCCTTCGGCCCCAACGACAATATTCATATAGTGCATAACTCGGTGTAGCTCATCTTTTGGTTTAACCTTTAAGACTCACCATATAACATTCTCTCATTGTTCTTTGGTCAACATTGACTGATAAGATGGATCTAGCATCTAAGGGGAACTTTATAGCCAAGTGAGGAGTGGGCATTATAACACCCAAAGAATTTAAAGACGAACGACCAAGAAGTATGTTGTAGGAGGTGTGGGCATGCACACATATAAGATTTTTAGACCTTTCTAGTGTAGTCCCTCATGGTCGAACTTAATGTATAGCTGATGCATAAAAATAGTGCTCGCACAAGGGCAAGTGTACCCTACGTAGTAGTAACAACGGACTAAACGTCTCGTTATTGAACCCTGGAGACCAGTTGTATTCTCAAACAATCAAAATTGTAAAACTAAACAATTGAGATAATTTAAAAGAAGATTGAAGTATTTTTGTGGTTTTTGTTTTTTTTTTTAAAAAAACTATTGCAAAAGAGAGATTTAAGTGATATTAATAGCGTTCCAGGATTATAATTCACTAGTATCAATTTTCCCCCAATCACAGTTCTAATGAAGTTCCTTCTATGGTTAATTACTGATTCCCAAAGTCAACCAAAGCTTATGATCAAGGTCAAGGGATGCTCTTTGCCTTAAATCAATACTCCAATGATCATGGATATATCATTTTAAGTCAAAGAATATAATCAATTCTAGGGATGATCAATTAAGGATTAACTAATCTATCGGAGATTACCCAGATAGTTTGATCATGCAATTTGGTGCAAAACATTCTCTACCTAGGTTTACCCAACATGAGTAGATGACCACCACAGTACATTCGATTAAGCATAGGATTGATTAGTTCCAAAATAAACAATAAGAATAAGAAACATAATTAATTAACATAAAGCATTGAGGAATTTCATTAAGAACAGAGAAAGTGGTACAATTGGACAGTTAAATCATAACCCCCAGACTAGATTGACTAGCCGCTCATTATTGGAGCACACTTGAAAACCTCTATGAAATTAGCATAGACATACCAATAAGGTAGGAACGATGATCACAATCTGTCCTAACGGTGTTGTCCATGCTTCAAAACTTTCACAACCCCTCAGAGTGTTCTCCAATTCATAAATTAGGTAAAAGATGTCAAAGATACAGGAAACAACCCCTACATATAGCTTCCTATAGATATCAGCTAGAATGGTGCACTACGACCGTGCTAAAATCCACCACTGTCGTGGTTGGAAACTTGTGACACTGAAGCTTTGGGGCATTGTATATAGCCCTTATTGTGGGGACCACCGTTTACCACGACCATCGTTGGAAACTGATGTTGTTCAGAAGGGATGCCATAGCGGTATTTCTTACCATGGCAGTGGTGAATGTACCATGATCATAGTCAAGTGACGACACTTCTTCAAATCTTCAGAAAACATGCAATTTCCAACTCTTTCACTCCATTGAGCAGTTATACTTTTGTAAGACAAAACTAGTGTCCAAACGTGATTTCTACCAAGATAATGGCACAAAAAATCACACAAAATATCACTTAAAAAGTGTTTTATCAACCTTCCCACACTTGAGCATTGCTTGTGCTTTAGAAATATTTCTAGTTCTCTTAATCAAAATAAATTCTCTTAAGTCAGAACTCATGTATCAGAAAGGGTTCAAAAGTTAAAACTCACACATTAGGGCATTAGAAATATACTCAGGAATCCATTAGACTTATAATCAACATACAAACAGTTTTAAAGAACTTCAAGTCCACTTTCTCACCATCTCCCAATGTTATACAAATAGGAAGTCACACTCAAGATCACAATTCAACGAACAAGTTCGCAACTTTGTAGATCAATCAACTCAACTTAGATAAATCCCAAAAATTCATAACAAGTGATGCATATTTGGTTGTAATGGGGACAAGCATGTAATGTAAGGTAGGTATTGAAGGAAATAGGCTAATAAAGGGCTCCGCTCAATCATATGAAAACACTCAAAAAGTAGGGGAACTTTAACCTATTTTTGCACCTTATTTCACTTAAACTTTTGATCCCTTTTTCCTTCTCTCTTTTTATTTGTTTTAAGGTAAAATTTATTTGTCTCCACCTAGTTGATGCCTCTTTTCATAATCGTCCTATCTGTTGAGTTGTTGTAGGGGTTAAAGCACATGTCTTCAATGATTTGATGGCATCAACATGGGTCTTTAACATGAGGTTGCCCCCATAAGCAGCATCCAAGCTTGTCCTATTATGTGAGGATACTCGATGATAGAAAATATGAACTGATCTGTGTTAAGTAATGTCATGGTGTGGGTAGCTTCTAATCATATCTTGCAACCTTTTCCAAGCTTCAGGTAGACTCTCTTACTGCCATTGCACAAATTTTCTAATGTCCCTAATGTACTGATCCATCTTCATGGGAGAGAAATACTTCCTTAAGAAGGCACTTGTGCACTGGTTCCATGTAGTGATGCCACTCTCAGGTGGTGAACACAACTAGTCCCTTGCCTTTCCATTGAGAGAGAAAGGAAAAACATAAAGTCTAACATACTTTGTCAGTACACAGTTCTATCTCACCGTGTTGGTCAACTTGATGAACTTCCTCAAGTGCTATGTAGGATCTTCATGGGAAGCACCACTAAACGGGTTGTTCTCCAACATCTATAAGAACCCATGCTCGAGTTCAAATGTGACTTCCTCAGGTAGATCGGTGAGTTGGATCGTATTGGTTTCCCCCAAAGTAGGATTGAGGTAGTCCATAAGGGTCTGAGTCGGATCATCTGCCATTGCTTTCTCTTTCTCTATAGATTTCTGCACAAAGCCTTCAGATTAATTTGTTAATTTCAGGTTCATATTGTAATGGTGGATTTTGGGGTCTGGTTTGGATGCACTAAAAATCAGAGGAGAAGATCAAGTGCAATGAGAAATTAAAAAAGTAAAAAACAATAGTAGAAAATTAAATAAATAATAAAAAAATTTCTATGAACAAAAATGGCTTGGTTTAACAAAATTAAACTACATGGGATTCTCTGCAACTAGTCCCCAAC
Source organism: Glycine max (assembly GCF_000004515.6). Taxonomy (NCBI): domain Eukaryota; kingdom Viridiplantae; phylum Streptophyta; class Magnoliopsida; order Fabales; family Fabaceae; genus Glycine; species Glycine max. The sequence continues at coordinate 15,894,021 of NC_038241.2, read as the reverse complement.
AATGACATTGGAAACTTGATGTGTAATAATAGTCCTTGCATAAGGGCAAATATACCTTACGTAGTAGTAACAATGGACTAAAAGTTCAGTTTTTGAACCCTAGAGATTAGTTGTATTCATAAACAGTCAAAATTATTAAACTAAATAGTTGGATAATTTAAAAGAAGATTGAAGTATTTTTGTGGTTTTTGGTTTTTAAAAGAAAACAAACAAACTATTGCAGAAGAGAGATTTAAGTGATATTAATAGCGATTCGGGATTATGGTTCACTAGTACCAATTTTCCCTCAATCCTAGTTCTAGTGAAGTTCCTTCCACATTAATTATTGATTCCAAAAGTTAACCAAAGCCTATGATCAAGGTCAAAGGATCCTCTTTGACTTAAATCAATACTCCAATGATCATGAATATATCAATTTAAGTCAAAATCAATTTGAGGGATGATCAATTAAGGATTAACTAATATATCAGAGTACCCAAACAATTTGATCATGCAATTTTGGTGTAAAACATTCTCTACCCAGGTCTTCCCAACATAGGCAGATGATCACCACAGTACATTCGATTAAGCATAGGATTGATCTGTTCCCAAATAAACAATAAGAATAAGGAAGAGAATTAATTAACATAAAACATCGAGGAATTTCATTAAGAACAAAGAAAGGGATACAATTGGGTAGTTACATCATAACCCTCGAACTAGGGTCTCATGATCACAACACAACTTGAAAACCGATATGAAATTAGCATAGACATACCAACAAGGTAGGAACGATGATCAGGACTTGTCCTAATGGTGTTGTCTATGCTTCAAAACTCTTAAACCCCCTGAGAATGCTCTCCAATTCTTAAATTAGGTGAAAGATATCAAAGATAAAGAAAATAGCCCTATTTATAGCTTCCTAAAGATATTAGCTACAAAGCCACACTATGGTTGTGTTGAACTCCACCGCTGTCATGGTTGGAGACTTGTGACGCTAAAGCTTTGGGGCATTGTGAAATGACTACGACCCTTAAGGTGTAGACTACGACTATGGTGAGTTTACCACAACCGTTCTCAGAAGTTGATGCTGTTTAGAAGGGATGTCATCATTTTTCCATGATCGTATTGCTTACGACGATCGTGATGAATGAACCACGATCGTAGTCAAGTGACCAAGTTCTTCAAATATTCAAAAAAACATACAATTTCCAACTCTTTCACTCCATTGAGTGGCTATACTTTTGCAGGACAAAACTAGTGTCCAAACATGATTTCTACCAAGAAAATACATGGAAATAGGACAAAAACTCACAAAATATCACTAAAAAAGTGGTTTCTCAATTGCCATATGCATCCTTTGGTTCCTACCCTTTCTCCAGGGAAGTCAAATAGTGGGTCGTCATGGCGAAAGAGCTCTGAGTTTGGTATACCCAACTGCTTGAAAGTGTTCTAGAATAAGATATCGGTCAAACTCCCTTGGTTAATAAGTGTCATCCTGAACCGGTCTATTGCTTTGAAATTAGCCGAAGTAAAGGTAATGGGCGACATGTTTGGAGCTTTGTTAGGGGAAAACATGTTCACTGATTGGAGTTATCGTAGATGTCTTTTTCATTTCAAAGACGTTACCCCTCCTCTAATGAATCCTCCTGCAATGGTGTTGATGACACGTCTAAGATGATTAAGGGATTTTTCCTCCCTTTCTCTAGATTGGCTTCGGCTTCTATGTCCCTCAATATAAGAGTGGTGACTACGATCTTTCTCTTTTCCTTTGTCCTAATCTTGTCTATAGTTGTTGTGAGACCGATAGGATTAAGGCTTGTGGATAAAATCCTTTAGGTGTCCCAGCTTGATGAGGTCCTTAATCTTGTCCTTTAAGACACTGCACTCTTCAGTTGAGTGTCCTCGGTCGTGGTGATACCGATAACATTTGGAAAAATCAACCTTGGGCGGAGTGTTGGCCCTTTTTGGCATGACTAGAATTTCGGTGACCAAGGCTTGATCCAAGATGTGAGATATGCTTGTGTAACACCCCAAGTTTTGAGTACTAGGAATGTACCATAAAGAGAACTCTTATTAGGACCCTTCTATTATATTTTCTATAAATATATGTTATTATTATTTGTGTATTATTGGTTTTGTCCTAACCATATACTTGTGTTGTGATAATGTGTGTTCCTATAGATATGTGTGTTTTGTGTATATTATTATTATTGTTGTTGTTATATTATATTATATTTGGTGTTAGAGTATTAGATTAACTTCTTATTGTTAAAATGGTTGAAAAGTTGTCTTTGTCTAGTGTTAGTTTTATGATGACAACCTTAGATAAACCACGTCATAGTTATAGTTGTCTGTTTGAGGTGTTTTTTGTGTCGTTGGAAAACTTGCTAAAAAGGATACAATTCATTCACACACCTTAGAAACCAAAATCAGCTTTTATCTTAGAGAAAATAAGCTCCAAAGTAGGTCACTTGATCATGAAAAACACTTTAAGTCTCACATTGGAAAAAATAACCTCATGAACCTTTCTTCCCCTATATATAAAGGAGACCAACAAGTCTTATATGCACCAAAGAATTAAGTGGGCTTAGCATTAGGCGTGGAGTCCCTTGGTCAATATTTTTATATTTCCCTTTGAGTTTTCAAACTCGGGGAATTTAGACGACTTGAGATTGTGTTAAATCATAGCGAAGTTTTTTCCATAGTAACAATTGTTGTGGAGATTGTGGTGTATGAAGCCATTGGGCAATGCATTCCTGGGAGTGGTCAGGAGATCGTCTTCCTTTTCCTTGTTGAGAAATTATTGCATTTAAGGTTAGGGGGAAGGAATTCTCTCTTTTTCTTTTGTTGTATGAGTGGTGTCAGACCCTAATTTCATCTGGGTATAATGTTTTATCGTTCAAATATGATGTTTTGATCAATGCTAATTGTATTATGGTGTTTGGCACTAGTTACAACGCGACCAAGGGGTCACACAGGGTTTTGATGGTTGTTTGTCAGTTCTGGAAACAAAAGCCACCAAGAGGGGGAAAAATGATCATTTTCTGGAATTTTCTGGACCCTAGCTCGCCCAGGCTAGCATCTGGCTCACCTGGGCCATGAAATACCTTCAACCTTAAGCAACCAACTCACCTGGGTGAGCTAATACTTTCAAGCTGAAGCAACCAGCTCGCCTGGGCGAGCTTCCCTTGCCCCAAATGGCTTTTTCTATAAATAGCCATGCAAGGGAAGAGGTTAAGGGGCTGGCAGTTGAAGGAATAGAAGGGAAAATGCAGGGAGATAGAGAAGAATAAAAAAAAAGCAAAGTCGAGGTGCCACCGAATTGAACTGTGGATTGCTTCCTACGTCTTTTCTTTTGCTAGCCTTGTACCCTGTGCAACAGTTGGTTAGTTTTTCTTAAGATTTTGATGTAATCTATGTACCCTTATGGGTCCTTTGTGATATTATGTGTACATTTATCTTTTCCGCTTATCATTGGTAATTCCATTTTATTTGTAAGGCTTAATTCTAGTCAATCACTAATGTCATGAAAATTGTTTTTTTAGTGAGACTGGAAGGTAATAAACACAACAAAAATGAAAAAAAAAATCATTTCACAACCCAACTTCTTTTCATCAAATATCCCTTGAGATCATTTCAAGGTCCAACGCCTTAACGATTCTCTCCGCTTTTCAAAATTTAAAACATCATTTTAAGGTCCAACGCCTTAATGACTCTTTGTTCGCAATTAAAATAAATCTTTCAAAAAACATAAAATCAATTTAACACACAAACATTCAAACTTAAAGAACTACATAGGCCTGATTTCCTCATTGCATCTGGGGATAGGTAGGAGCAAGGGCAACACCCTTTTCGATTCGAAAAAAATAAAAATAATGTAATAAAAGAAAAGCAATTCACCGCTCTTGAGAAAATAAATAATTTCGAAGTCATGTTTTGTACTCTTGATCAAAGGCTATTGTCCCTTATGACGGGCGTGTGGGGTGCTAATACCTTCCCTATGCGTAAACAACTCCTGAATCCTTCTTTTCAAAATTCCCAGATCTCTTTTGGTTTTTCTAATGTTTTCCTCGAATAAATGTTGGTGGCGACTCCCACTCGTTTTCTCCTTAGTAGCGGAACATTCTTTTTGTTCAATGTCTTCAGTCATTTACGCTTTCAAAGACTACAATGTCTTCAGTCATTTACGCTTTCAAAGACTTCAATGTCTTCAGTCTTTTATATTTTCAAAGACTACAATGTCTTCAGTCATTTACACTTTCAAAGACTACAATGTCTTCAGTTATTTACACTTTCAAAGACTACAATGTCTTCATTCATTTACATTTTCAATAACTACAATGTCTTCAGCCATTTACGCTTTAAGACTACAATGTCTTAAGTCATTTACGCTTTCAAAGACTACAATGTCTTCAATCATTTACACTTTCAAAGACTACAATGTCTTCAGTCATTTACACTTTCAAAGACTACAATGTCTTCAGTCATTTACGCTTTTTAAAGACTTCAATGTCTTCAGTCTTTTACATTTCAAAGATTACAATGTCTTCAGTCTTTTATATTTTCAAAGACTACAATGTCTTTAGTCATTTATGCTTTCAAAGACTACAATGTCTTCAGTCATTTACGCTTTCAAAGACTACAATGTCTTCAGTCATTTACACTTTTAAAGATTACAATGTCTTCAGTCATTTACACTTTCAAAGACTACAATGTCTTCAGTCATTTACGCTTTCAAAGACTACAATATCTTCAGTCATTTACATTTCAAAGATTACAATGTCTTCAGTCATTTACGCTTTCAAAGATTACAATGTCTTCAGTCATTTACGCTTTCAAAGACTACAATGTCTTTAGTCATTTACGCTTTCAAAGAATACAATGTCTTCAGTCATTTATGCTTTCAAAGACTACAATGTCTTCAGTCATTTACGCTTTTCAAAGTCTTCAATGTCTTCAGTCTTTTACATTTCAAAGATTTCAATGTCTTTAGTCTTTGACATGTCAAAGACTTGAATGTCTTCAGTCTTTTACATTTTCAAAGACTACAATGTCTTCAGTCTTTTACATTTTCAAAGACTTCGATGTATTTTGTCTTTTACGCTTTTAAAGACTACAATGTCTTCAATCTTTTACATTTTCAAAGACTTCAATGTCTTTTGCCTTTTATATTTTCAAAGACTACAATGTCTTTTGCTTTGTGTTTTACAAGACTACAATGTCTTCTGTTTGATGCTTTTCAAGACTTCAATGTCCTTTAATTTTATGCTCCATAGGGCTTCAATGTCCTTCATTTTACGTTTTATAGGACTTCAAGGTCCTCTGGTGTTATAAGACTTCAATGTCCTTTTGCTTTTTCGGTTTCACTTCTTTTGTTTTCTCTGGCGTCCAGTTTTAAATAGCAAGATCGCTCGTATGAAATTAGTGTCCTTATCTTTACTTACCTTTATTTACAATAAAAGATAAGCAAAGATGGGCAACTATTAGACCCTAATTTCATTCAGGGAACATCATTCAGTATGATTTTTTGATCCTTGCTAGTTGCATTATGTTGTTTGGTGTTGGTTACAACGTAAAGCCAAGGATCACTCGATGTTTTGATCAAGAATACAAAAGGATACCAAAGAAGGGGGAAAAAGGATCTTTTATGGATTTTCCTAGACCCCAGCTCGTCCAAGCTAGGATCTGGCTTGCCTGGGCCATGAAATGGCTTCATGGCTAAGTAACCAGCTCGCTTGGGCGAGCCCATTACTTTAGGGTTAAGGTTCAGCTTGCTTGGGCGAGCTCCAACCGCCCTATTGTGGCCTTTTCTCTATAAATAGCCATGATAGGGGGGATTTAAAAGGTTGGAATGTTCATCACTTGAGGAATTGAGACAATTGAGAGAGAAGAAGAAGAAAAAGAGAAAGAAGAAAAAATGAAGTTGAGACGCTACCGAATTGCGACCGCAATCATTTCCTACTGTTGGACAAGTGGCCTCAATAACTTAAGAGGGGAGGGGTGAATTAAGTTTCAATATTCCCACTAACAAACTTTTAACCCCCCCTTTCAAATGATAGGCTTAAAATGCAGAAGAAGAACAAGAAGCAATCAATTTAACAATGTTCTTTTAAACGTGCAAGGAAAAATTGATTGCAATAACATATGAGATAAGAGAAGAGAGAAATGCAAACTCGATTTATGCTGGTTTGGCCACGCCCTGTGCCTACGTCCAGTCCTCAAGCAACCCACTTGAGATTTTCCACTATCTTTGTAAAAATCCTTTTTACAACTTCTGAACACCCAAGGAATCCCTTTCCCTTGTGTTCAGGAAACTCACAATTCAAGAGACAACCAGTCTCTTGATTACAATTGACTTTCTGAGAAGAACATAAAGATTTCTCTCCTTTAGAGTGGATAATACAATTTGAAGTTCCTAGATGAACTCTCAATAGATTTGCAAGTGTTTGCCTAAGATTTGTTGAGAGAGCATTTGACAATGAAGTTCTCTTGGAATATTTGTCTCTTGCTTTTTGAAATCAGACACACATATATATAGGCCCTTTGTGCCTTTTCAAAATGGTTTGAAGAGATGTGTCTTTTTGAAAAAAATTTCTGAATTTTTTCATTGGTAATCGATTACAGGTTTTTGGTAATCGATTACACAGTTATATTTTGAAGGATCATGACTTTTGAATTTGAATTTCAAGAGTTCCGTTGCTGGTAATCGATTACAAACATCTGGTAATCGATTACAGGTTCAAAATTCAAATTCAAAACCCTTTTTAACATCTATTTTTCAAAATTGTCTTCTGGTAATCGATTACACTGCCTGGTAATTGATTACCAGAGCCTTGGATGTCTTGGAAACACTTTGTTTCGAGGCAAGACTTGATCTTTAGTTAATTTTGAAGCAAGACTTTGTTTGTTGAAACAACCTTGTATTAATCTTGAAGCAATGCTTATCCTTTGAAGCAACCTTGTTTGATTCTTCTTTGGAATCATCAAAATCATGTATTCACACATTCACACCTACGTTGTTTCTTGTTTTGTATTCTTCATGCGACAGTCGATTAATTTTATTTTTAAGGATTGAATGTGATCTATGTACCCTTAGGGGTCCCCCATTGTTATTACTTGCACATTCATCTTCTCCATTTGTCATCGGTAATCTCATTTTTATTTGTAAAGTTTAATCCTAACCGATCACTAGTGCCATAAAATTGTCTTTAAAAGAGATTGAAAGTTAATAAACAAACCAAGATAAAACCAACTCATAACTAAACTTCATTTCATCAAATATCACTTGAGATCATTTCAAGGTCCAGCGCCTTAACGATTTTCTCCACTTTCCAATATTTAAAACGTCGTTTCAAGGTCCGACGCCTTCAACGACTCTTTATGCGCAATCAAAATAAATCTTTCAAAAACATAAAATCAATTTAACACACAAACATTCAGACTTAAAGAGCTACATAGGTCTGAATTCCTCATCGCACTTGAGGATACGTAGGAGCAAGGGTAGCCCCCTTGTCGACCCCAAAAAAATAAAAAATGTAAAAAGGGAAAAATAAATAATTTTGAAGTCACACTGTGCACACTCGATTAAAGGTTGTCATCCCTTGTGACGGGAGGGTGGGGTGCTAATACCTTCCCTACGCGTAAACAACTCCTGAACCCTTATTTTCGAAATTCGCAAGCCTCTTTTGGTTTTTCTAACGTTTTTCTTAAATAAACGTTGGTGGCAACTCCCACATGTTTTCTTTTTAGAAGACACACTTTTGTTGCCCGTTGTAGGGTAGGTTGTGACAATTTCTATATGATTTTATATGGTTCTTTCTTTGACCAATAGTTGTACGATATATAGCTAGCTAGCTCCAGTTTAGTGAATAAACAAGAAGTCTCAAGAATCATTTTGTGATATACTTTGTCTAAGAGGCACTGACTCATTGTGGCAAGAGAGTAAGATAGTAAGCCACAAAGACTAGTGTGTCTGGATATTCTCTGAATCAGAAACACTCAGGCATACAAACCATATAAGTTGACCAAAAAACCAACTCAAATTGCCTGACTGGAATGTAATGTGAAGATATAAGTTCTTAACCAAATTGGCTCCCAATCACACAGCACACAACAAACAACTCAAATTGATTCAAAACAAAAGTGAAAGAGAAAAAGTTATATGACCTAGGATGAGTTTAGATTTAGGACATACCTTGAGAAACCGCAGAAGAAGAAGAAGAAGAAATTGCAAGCGAGAGAGCTTGAGTTCGAAGAAGAAGGAGAAGAGGGAGGAATTCACAGCGTCACGAGTTGACGATCGACAGCGAGTTGATGGCGACAAGGGGTTGTAGTATCGTGGAAGTGAGACTATGGCCAAGATGACGAAGGAGTTGCAGCGCCGCAAAAGGGAAAGGTTTAAACCGAGAGTGGGAGTGACCATGGGTGCAAGAGAAGGGTATTTATATATAACAAAAACAACGTCAGTTTTTCATAAAAACCGAAGTTAACATATAATGTTAATATCGGTTTTTTTAAAAAAAATTGATGTTAAAATTTCCTCCTTAACATCGGCTTTGGTAAAATCAATGTTAACGTGGCTTTTGCTAACATTGGTTTTTTCTAAAATTGATGTTAACATCGCTTCGTTAACATCAGATTTTTTAAAAATGATGTTAGAGACACCATGTTAATATCGGTTTTAGGAAAATTGATGTCAACATAAAGATGTTAACATCAGGTTTTTGAAAAAACCCGATGTTAACGAACTCATTTTATTTACAATTATGCCACCACCCTCTTGTTAACATGGGTTTTATCGAAAACCGATGTTAAATGTCTTTTTCTAGTAGTGATTGATTTGTTTTCTTTAAGTTTACAAATATTTGGCATGTAATACTTTTACTGCGAAATTAGTGTTTATTTTTTTAAAAAAAGTTGATGCATCCTTTTAATTAAATTTCGCTACAAATGTATTTAGAAAATATTACAATTGTATGTATCTTGGGGTAGAAGGGTGTTACAGCTTGCGCTAAAGAGGTGTAATGGGTGTAACGAGATTCTCAAGGTGGCTGATCCTTTCATCCCTTATCCCTGATGTAAACTCATTTGCACAAGGGTTGAGGATGGATCTTCAAAGGTTTTATTTTTTATTTTTTTTAATACTTGTATGAAAATTCAGAAAATGGAATGGACAAGGAGAGAGAAAGTGGCGAGCCCATAAATAGGAATGGCATCAAGTTGGTTACAAAAGTGAGAAGATGAAATGATCACCAATAACAACAATTGATGGTGTCATTATACCTGATTAAAAATAGAATTAAGACAATAACAACAATTGATGGTGTCATTATACCTAATTAAAACTAGAATTAAGACAAAAAACATGTGGAAAAATGCGCAACTCCTGGTCAGCCAAGAGGCAGCCACAAGCCTAGAGTTTCCACCTTATTAAACCTTAATTTCTTCAAATTAAAAGAAGCCCATAGGTGGTGCAAATCCAAAGAGAATTGACAGCCACTTTAACACAATTTTGGGCCTTTATTTCAACTAACAAAATGCTAATAAAACCACTCAACAAAGGTGGCGCCCTTGTAACTTGGAACATGGTGCAATTGACAATCCGAAGCTTCTCCACTTGTAACTTGGGCCTAAATTCAAATAGCATGGTTAACACTTGTTGAAGAGCTTCCTTGGCCTTCTTTGTTCTAGCCCTTGTCATAGGTCCTCCAAGTTCTTCTAAAGGTTCCTTGCCCTTAGTCCTTACCATGTCCTCATCACTCTCTCCCTCTTCAAAAGGATTTATGCTCAAATCGGCTTCTCCATCTGCATCAAAAAGAGTTAATTCAAACACATTAAATGTAGTACTCACATTATACTCACCGGGCAATTCAATCTTGAATGCATTGTCATTTACCCTTTCAAGTACTTGAAATGGACCATCCCCTCTTGGTTGAAGCTTGGATTTACTTTGCTCCAGAAACCTCTCCTTTCTCATGTGAACCCAAACCCAATCTCCGGGTTGGAAAATAACCTTTTTGCGCCCCTTGTTTGCTTGTCTAGCATAGCTCTCATTCCTCTTTTCAATTTGGGCCTTGACTCTTTCATGGAGCTTTTTCACACAGTCCACTTTGGCTTGTCCTTCCTTATGCTTAAAAACTGAAATATTAGGCATTGGCAACAAATCAAGAGGAGTTAGTGGATTGAAACCATAAACAACCTCAAAAGGAGAACAACTAGTGGTGCTATGCACAACCCTATTATAAGAAAATTCAATGTGAGGTAAGCAAACTTCCCAACTTTTAAGATTCTTTTTCAAAATGGTCCTTAGCAAGGTACCCAAAGTCCTATTCACGACCTCCATTTGTCCATCCGTTTGAGGGTGACAAGTAGTAGAAAATAGTAACTTAGTACCCAACTTTCCCCATAAGGTCCTCCGAAAATGGCTTAGGAACTTGGAGTCCCTATCACTAACAATGCTTCTTGGTAATCCATGTAGTTTCACCACTTCTTTGAAGTACAAATCCACCACATTATTAGCATCATCAAATTTCCTACAAGGAATAAAATGAGCCATTTTAGAAAACCTATCAACAACAAAAAATATGGAATCCTTACCATTACTTGTTCTAGGCAGCCCTAAAACAAAGTCCATTGATAAATCAATCCATGGAGAATCCGGAATTGGTAAAAGGGTATACAAACCATGAGGCATTACCTTTGACTTGGCCTTTTTGCAAACAATACAACGCTCACAAAATTTTTGCACATCTTTCTTCATGTTAGGCCAATAAAAATGCTCTTTCAATGTATCTAAGGTCTTTTGGACCCTAAAATGCCCCATCAATCCACCTTCATGGGCTTCACACGCAAGCAAGTTTCTAGTAGAACACTTAGGCACACATAATTTATTTTCTTTGAAAAGGTAGCCCTCATATCTATAAAAACCATCTTTAGAAAAATTTTCACAATTTTTGAAGATTTCACCAAAGGTGTCATCTCCTTCATACATTTCTTTCAAGCAATCAAATCCAATCATTTTTCTTTCAAACATAGAAAGCAAAAAGTGCCTCCTTGACAAGGCATCCACAACAATATTTCCTTTTCCCTTTTTATGTTTAATAACATAAGGGAATTGCTCAAGAAATTCCACCCATTTGGCATGCCTTCTGTTTAGCTTGCCTTGTCCCTTTAAGTATTTTAGGGACTCATGGTCACTATGTATCACAAACTCCTTGGGTTAAAGATAGTGTTGCCATGTTTTCAACGCTCTCACTAAGCCATACAACTCTTTATCATAAGTAGAATAGTTAAGGGTAGGACCACTTAATTTTTTACTAAAATAAGCAATTGGATGACCTTCTTGTAACAATACAACCCCAATCCCAACATTTGAAGCATCACATTCAATTTCAAAAGATTTTGAAAAATTTGGCAAAGCAAGTATGGGGGCATTGGTTAACTTTTGCTTAAGAGCATTGAAAGCTTCTTCTTGTTTCTCCCCCCATTTGAAAACAATTTTTTTTTAATGATCTCATTCAAAGGTGCTGCCAAGGTACTAAAATCCTTCACAAATCGTCTATAAAAACTTGTTAGGCCATGAAAACTTCTCACCTCAGTCACATTTTTAGGTGTAGGCCACTCTTGGATAGCCTTGACCTTTTTTTTCATCAACTTGAACCCCTTTGAAACTCACTACAAAACCAAGAAACACAACATGGTCTTTGCAAAAAATGCATTTTTCAAGGTTAGCATACAATTGTTCCTTCCTAAGGATACACAACACTGATTTTAAGTGTGCAACATGCAAATCATGGGTTGTGCTATAAACAAGGATATCATCAAAGTACATCACCACAAATTTACCAATGAATTCTCTCAAAACATGGTTCATTAATATCATAAAAGTGCTTGGTGCATTAGTCAAACTGAAAGACATAACTAACCATTCATATAATCCATATTTAGTTTTGAAAGCGGTTTTCCATTCATCTCCTTCTTTAATCCTTATTTGATTGTAACCACTTTTCAAATCAATTTTGGAAAAGAAACAAGCACCATGCAATTCATCAAGAAAATCATTAAGTCTAGGTATTGGATACCTATATTTAATGGTAATATTGTTTAAAGCTCTAAAATCAGAGCACATCCTCCAAGAACCATCTTTTTTTGGAACCAAAATTACCGGGACAGCACATGGACTCATGTTATCTCTTACCCATCCCTTACCAATGAGTTCTTCCACTTGTCTTTGGATCTCCTTGGTCTCTTGAGGGTTGCTCCTATAAGCTGGCCTATTAGGCAAAGAAGCTCCCGACATGAGATCAATTTGATGCTCAATTCCCCTCAATGGTGACAACCTACTTGGAACACTTGATGGAAACACATCCTCAAATTCCTGCAAAAGAGTTTTCACACTAGAAGGCAATTCAAAGTTGTCGAAGTGTTAGTGGTCAACATATAATTTTTGCAAATCAACAAGTTAGGGGCTATTTTGAATGAAACAACCCTTTGACCTCTCCTTTTGTAGCTAGAAAATTCTCCCCCACTTCAAGTGTTTCACTCATCTTTTTCCTCTCTTGTGTTTTCCTCTTTATGTCCTCACTTTTTGAACTCTCAAGTGTTTGGCTCTCTTTTTCTTTTTCTCTCTTTTCTTGAAGAATTTTCTCTCTTATTTTTCTTTGATCCTCACACACTTCTTGTGGATTCAATGGTTTGAGCACTATCTTTTGCCTTGACGCGTGAAAGAGATCTTGTTGGTGAAACCATCATGATTAGCCCTCTTATCAAATTGCCATGGTCTCCCCAAGAGTAAGTGGCTGGCCTCCATAGGAACAACATCACAAAACACCTTATCATTGTACTTTCCAATGGAAATATCCAATTCCACTTGCTTCCTTACTTGCACCTCTCCACCCTCACTAAGCCATTGAAGCTTATACGACCTAGGATGTGGTTTTGTGACTAAATTCAATTTAGACACAAGTCTTGCACTTGCCACATTGGTACAACTCCCTTCATCAATGATCACCATGCAAAATTTGCCATTAATCAAACATCTAGTGTGAAAAATGTTTTCTCTTTGACTTTCCTTCATAGACTTCAATTGACGGCCAAGTAACCGCCTAATCATCAACAATTCTCCCTTCGGTGTTTTCTCCATCTCTAAGAATCATGTCTTTCTTTTTTTTTTCTTTCAATTTTGTGCACTCTTTCCTTTTTCCACTCTAGAATTCTCCTTGAGTTCTAAAGCAATTCAAGAGAAAGTTTACACAAGGTTCAACCACTAATTTGTGACAAGAAAAAGGCTTAGGGTTAGGCTAACAAAGGCTTAGAACAAGGACAAAAATTCTAGCAACTACACAATGGGATTTTTTTTGAAGGAATTAAACTTCAGAATTTGGTAATTCAAACCTTCTAACAACCAATTATATTACCTTCAAGAATTTTTGAAAGCTATTATAGCATGAACCATTAATGTTAGGTGATGAGGTGTACTAGTTGCGAATTGTGTTCTAAATTGAGTTGTTAGTGTATCAAAGGAGTCTACAATGTTTGGGCACCGATGGGTGAACCAGTGAAGGGCCTGACACCCTTCAAGGATGTGGGGAACACTCGACATAGGACAACATGGTTAGTAGTGTACAGGTTGACTTAAGTGATGTAAACATCAAAGTGCTCATTTGGGTCACTGACACCATCGTACTTCTCGATAGTCAAGTTCTTCCAATTGGAAGGGAGGGTAGCTCTATGATATCGGGGATGAAGGGATTCTTGAATTGAAGTAGTTGCTTCCCCAATGTGTTTATGGACTAGGGGTATGTGTCCTGCCGAACACTAACATTGGTGGCCTTTGACATCTCAAAGGTTATTGACTCTGCCTCTGCTCTAGAGGGTGTTTCATTTTCAGGTCGTCAAGACCGACTACCCTCTTGTAGTTGTGCATTCTCCTAGCGAAGGGTCATTACCTCTTCAGCGTGATGCCGATGCATATCCACTACTTGCACTGATAATCTCTTCACCATTGGGGATAGGTCAATTTGGTCCTCCACGTGCGATTCTTCATGCTGATGATTCCCAGGTTGTTATGTTGCAGCTGTGTTTGTTCTAGTTCGTGTAATTGCCATATTTTGTGGGGTCGGGGACTATATTACACCACCCCAAGGTGGGCGCAAAAATGTTCCAATCACAATATGATCAAACACTATTCCTTGTGCCAAAGGGTCCTTTGTGTTCTTCTTGCTTCTTCACTTTGTCCGAATGATGTGATCCGAAAGAGGAGGGTACCTGCAAAAGTTACTCTAACGCTCAAGTAAGGGTTTGATTTAGAGCAATAAATACGAATAATAAATGTCCATTCAATGAATAATGATTTTTTCTTGGGGATCCTACCTTTTTTATACCAACTTTATTGAGTCTTGAACCTTAAGCTTGTGTGCACTGATTACCATATGGGTAATCTGTCCTATAAGAAGATTAGGTGGTCTAATCTCATGAATTGGTAAATGCAATCATTGCCTCCTACCTTGAGCTAATAACTATCTAGTATGTTGTTTTGGTCTCTTCTGGGGTTGAATAGGCACTGGATGTCCTATCAAATATATGGTTTTTTTTTTTTATCAAATGGCGAATTACACGAAATAATATTTATCCATGTCCTATCCAATATATGAATTTTTTATCAAATGGCCAATTACACGAAATAATATCATCCAATTGCTCCGGGTTCCAACTAATCACGAAATAATTATTTAATTGAAACATGAACCCAAAAAAGTATTTTATAGAGAAATTAACAAGTGTAACACTAAGCAACAAAGGATTAAATTATTGAGAAAAGAATTAACAAATGGAATACTAAGCATAAACTAATAAGAACTAACCCCCGAAATAGTTGTCAAATTCTAAAGTGAGGGGACAACCCAAAAAAGTATATTATAGGGAAACTGCGTCAACCCAAAAGAAGTATATTATAGGAAAAAACGTGGAAAATTATTAACAAAAGCGAAGCAACGACGAATTGTAAAACGACAATATTAAAACAAAAGCGAAGCAACGAGGAAACGAAAGTATTGAGTGCAAACAAAATTAACAACCACATTAACGATCATCCATATATATTATACACCTCAGTATTTTTCCTCTTGTGCTCATTGTCTGTCTCTTCTTTCATCTTTGTGTTTCAAATTCTTAGTTGTTGTAACCAAATCAAGCAAACCTTCGTCACTAAGAATGGCCACCACCGATTCCCTTCCCAGGTTCCTTTCCCTTCCTCAATTTTTCATTTGGAGTGTTCATATATATGTAGTGCTTAATTATTACGCATGTGTGTATGAAAGATGGAAATCAGATAATCCATTTAATGAAATTCTCTGAAGACAATTGCAAGGTTTTTTTCTTGTACTATTTGTAATTTAATATTTCCTTAATCCTCAAAGTAATTGATAACTATGATGTTTCTGTTGGTGGCTATAGCTATCCCCATCCAGATTATGCCGAGATTGTTGTGGTGCGTCACGGTGAAACAGCTTGGAATTCCCAGGGAAGAGTTCAGGTACTTTATTTTATTTTTCCTTCGCCGGCGTATGATTTTTTTTTTAATTTAATTGAATAATTTAATATTGCATATGTTATACAAAGACTCGCGGGTTGAAACCTATTGAGCCATACGAATCTGTTCTTACAAAATCTATCTAGCTAGACTGAGAAATGTGAAGGTTGCCCTCTCATTATCTCCGGTCCTTAATTTCTGCCCAGTATATTTGAGGCATGTATGGATCCAAAATTAAGGAATAAAGGAGTTAAAACAACAATAAAAACCTTATTTCACTTAGATAAGTTAACTACATGCATCACGCGCATGATCATATTTATCATGAATGATATGTGTTTAGCGCGTATTGACAAGTTTTACATTGACTTTCGAGAGCCAGTATCCCTCGAATTACCTGAAGGCTCAAATAAGAACTTAACCCAAGTCCTTGATTCGAGCCTGACATATTGATCTACAACAACATTGACTTTCGAGAATCTAATACAACTCTTATCTTTCACTCGACTTTGAAATTAACTAACATTTAATCACAGGCCCCTCTTGAAGAAAAAAGTTAAAAATTAAATAAATTTTAATATTGTAAAGGAATATCACAAGAAGAGGGATTGAATTATAATTTTTATTAAACTTAAAACCTTTTAGAAAATAACGATGTTATCGTCTAATGATGAGTATCTAAGAAAACAAATATCAAATTTTCATAGGCCAATTTAGATGATAGTTTTAGATTTTGTAAAACAAACAAAATTTTTCAGAAGCAAAGATCAAATTCGAACCTTGAGTCAATTTAAAGCACATAAGAGAAAATAAACAGATAAGAAATTATATTGGTTCATCTCAACCACGTCCAATTCTTAACAAATAATCAAATTTCACTAACTTAATAAGTTGCAAGTATTTATCACTATCACTCCTGCCTCCTTAACTCAAGTTCTACACCAAGCTTGTTACAACTAGTATTTTTTTGTCCTATCAAGTCATTGTTGGCTCTAATACAAATAAAAAAATTTGTTTGTTTGATTGCATAATGACTAACACTCAATTGTCTTATAGATGGACATACAATCTTAGCATGTAGTCTTTTCTCTCAAGATAATCAAAGTGTTTTGAGAACAATTCTAAACTTTACAAGAATTTACACAAAGAGCTTTTTACAGAAAGAATTTGAATATGAGCGCTTTAGTTAGTTGTTCATGTCTTCAAAGTTTTTGGTAGGTATAGGCCTCCTTCAATCAAGTGTATGTTGTCTCTAAACGAATATATTTCTTCTCTTAAACTTGTGTTTGAAGAATGTGGCCATTGGGACATTAAGTGCGTGCATTAAATTCGTGTACTTCTTTATACTGGAAAATCACTCTTCTTCATTGGGGTGTTGAACACTACAACATAAAACCACTTCCTTTTGTGTTAGAGCAGGTTTGTGCAACAGAGAACTCATTTTTATGGCGATTAAGGACTTTCAAAGCTTGACCTCATTTATTCTTCATAGGATTCGACAGATCCTAGGAGAATGCCTCTACAAAATAGATTTTAGACACGGAGTATTAAATGAAGTCTTAAATGTCATATCAAATCATGATTCCATCTTGCTATCATTTGAAACATCAGATGCAGACTTCACGAAACATGTTCTGATAGCATATAAGACATAACTTTTAACCTTTGTATTTGTTTACATTTAATCAAAATAATCAAGGGTCCTGGTTCATCTTTTGACTTAACAATCTCTCCCCCCCCCCCCTCTTTTTTTTATGTCAAACAAACACAAATTTAAAAGTTGAAGGCAAATTTATAAGATTTCACATTAAAGTGTTAGTCAGTCTTATCAGATGCAGAAAGTATATATCATAAATAGATCATAATACATCATAAGATTTTGAGATAGAGTCCGAACAGATAACAAAAAACATCTCATTTTATTCATATAAGAAATTTCACATCAAGAATATGTGTTTCAAGTACAGAACAAAAAGTTTAAGGACAAAAATTTAAAACTTGAATCATAAAAAAAAATCTTCTTGAATTGATGTTTTCTTAAGATTTTTGGCTCCCTCTTAGATGATGTCGTGCACTTTAGCTTTTACTTTATGTCCCCCTTTTGTTTGGCATCTTATTCATCAAGATTTCGTAGAAACTCATCACTAGAGTAATCAGAATCGGATGAGAGATGAATAAGATTGTCTGGAGGTGTAGGAGGACGAGGAGGTTTCCATCCAGTGATCTTCTTATAAAAAATAATCCTAAATCATAAACCACTTGCAATCCTTTTTTCCAGCATGAGCATGATCCTTCAATGCTTGAGCAAGTGCTTACCTTGTTCTAACAAGTTCAACCTTGATCATACAAACATGTGCGCATAAGGGTGGAGGATTATATGCTTGAACAACCATGGAAGAAGATTCAGTTTCAACATCTAACTCTACTTCTTTAATTATAGGATCCATATGATGAGTGAAGAAGTATCTGGAGAAAGGCAGGAACACCACAAAGGAAAAGGTGCAATCAGACACATCATAAAACTCCCTTTTCGTGAATAGATCATGTTGAAAAGAGTCTCTTGAGTGAAGCAATTGTGGTTCATGTTTGGATATCAACATCCAATTTCATGGTGGACTACATCTGCAGGTGGCTTCTCATTAGGTTCCAAACCAGAGCAACTCTCCTAAGTTTGTGGAACTGCTTCATGGCGTACCAATTAGTTAGCTCGGTCTTTTGCTCCAGAGCTTCAAACTCATGTTTAAAAAGTCGACCAAGACGAGCCTTGAAAAAGTGGTTGGTGGAGCATCTTCATCCTCTTCAATCAGCATCTCCTTGCCTTTGTAGTAGTTGGCCTTTTGATACATGATACGCTAATCAACCGCAATCTAAAACTGGGTTTTAGGAGTAGCTAGTTAATGGTAACTTCGTTAGATGATTCCTTGACATGGCTAACAAACTTAATTACTTTCACTTTCTATCTTCCCAGGTACACTCAAAATACACCAATATCCATTATTGATTCATCTTCTCCCTAATTTGATCAGAAAGTGCAGGAATATCGCCCAGGAAATGACGAAAAATTGTAATTTTGGAGGGTTTTTAGTCGCCATAAACTGTTTAATTCATTTTGGGGTTTTTTAATCGCCATAAATTATTTAATTCATTTGTAATCAAATTACACATGTATTTATTTTTACATTGACCAAATGAATACGAAAAAATTTACGAGGAAAAAATTAATACTTTTTTTTTTCGAGAAATGTTCTCATTGTTAGTAATGAATATTTTATTTTATTATGTATAAATATATTTAAAAAATTGAACAACAATTTTAGAAAAATAAATTATGTAAATCAACTACTAATTTAATATAACTTGTCAAAACTTTATATTTATGATTTGTAAATTTATAGATATAGGAAATTTTTATAGTATTAACAATTAGATATATTAGGATTCACAAAATGTAGTAAATATTTTATGAAATAGTGGAAATATGATAATTCCATACATTGAAAAAAAATAGACAATTCTTTACTCTTAAGTTAATAGACTTCAATTTAATATACAAAAATTAATTAATTATAAAATTATAGATAATGAGAGCTTCCTTTGATGGATTCTTTGTATTGCTTGCTGGAGATCCCTTGTGTGATTTCTAATTTCTCAAGGAGTTGTTTTGGGGAAATGGGGATGGCTTGCCTTCAGAATTAATAGAAAAATTTTCAACTATTGCAAGGTCTATCATTTCCCTTTTCACAATTGACACAGGCTTGACTGTAAAACTTAAGGGTTTTTGATTAACAATTATAGAAAACCAATAGGATCTTGAAATATATGATTCTCCCACTTAATCGATAAACAATGCATATCTTTCTCCAAAGTGAGACTTCTCTCTGGTGCACTTTGATTTCTTGGAAGAGAAGAGAAACAAGATTTCACTTCCTTGACTATTCTTTTTCTCTCTCTACATTTGTGATGGTTAGAGATCAAAGAGAACACTTTTCTGTCAGGAAGGGAACCCTGTTTTATATTAGTGAGTATTCACCACTTTATAACCACTACTCCCATCAAGTAACAACTATCTCTAGAAACTTCTCTTATTTAATCCAATTACAATTTAATCTTTCATTATTAATTATTTATTTATTAGTCCCTATATAAGTCGCATGCCTCTCACATGAGACATTAATTTTAACACGGACCTTTATTCTTGTTTCAATAATGTAGATTGAGGAGAATGATGGGTGCGGATGCCACACCCATGCCTAAAAATATTCCACCACCTAAGTAGTGTTGTTGAAACTTCAACTAAATCTAAAATAGTTTAAAACAAATTAAAAAGAAAAATAGATGTTCTACAACCAATTGGGAGTTAAAACTCTAATTTCATGAGTGACTGAGTGAAATCAAGAGAACTGTGAATAGAAGAGATAGTCTCACTCTTATTTACTAAGTCTAATAATAATAGTAGTTGATTTTTCAAAATTAAAAATATATATTTTATATATATACCAATAAGTTAATACAAATTAACAGGTCAACATGTCTCGATATTAAAACTCATGACCCAATCTAAAACTCAATAGGTTTGAATGGAATGGGTTGAGTTTGACTTGAATGCAAAAAAAAAAAAACCCGACCCAAACTGTTTGAGTATGTTTAGATCAATTCGAGTTTACAAGTGAACACCCCTATTCATAATAGGTATTCCAAAAAATGATTTTCATATTTTGGAATAGGTTGTTGGAATTACCTAAACATTTATGGAATATCTATTCCGAAATATAAACATCATATTTTGGAATGACTATTTTGGAAGTGTATAGGTAATCCAAAAAGCCTATTCCAAAAAATCATATTCTGGAATACCTATACACTTCCGACATGGTCATGTTGTTATAAAGGGAGGGCAATATTGGAAAATTCAAAATATTTGGAGGTGGAAGGAAGAAAAAAGGAGTGCATTTGTGATTTGGGCTCATTTTATAATCTGAGGAAGTTGCTATTTCCACTTCACACTTTACTTATACACTCCCCTTTTATTTTTCCAAAAGCACCCTCCATAATGATGCCCTATTTTACTGCAACCTGTAGATATATCCATACACTCCCCCTCTTGTCCTCCAATAATTGCAATGATCATTGTCTCTTCCTTTTCTGCCATAGAAGATGACAAAAACAATTTCCTCATCGCTTCCCCTTCCGTTATTGCCGATCTCAACAAGATTTTGTTTGATGATGTTGTTGCAAATGATGATCTTACTGACTTGTTGCACCACGCTTTGCCTTGGGTATCTAATGTGGGTGTTTATGCATTGCTCTAAGTGGTCCTCTTTTTCCTGTGTCTATGTAAGTGGAAGATGAAAGATGAATTTTTGAATAGGAGGCACATGTGAAGAAAGGGAAAAATTAAAATGAGTGAAGAGGAGGAGTAATAGTAGGTGAATATGGAGTAATATGATTTTCTATTCACAAGATTAAGAATCATGCTTCTATAAAACACTTTATGAGAAATAGGGATTTTGGAGAAAACAAATTAAAAAGGAAGTCTATTAGTTTTAAAGGAAAGTGATATCACAATTGCCTCTTAGAAACACAGATTTACACGTTATTTTTACTTCATGTTGGAAGAGTCAAAAGGTCAACTTCGGCTATAATCAATCTAATAGCGCATACTTTTATGTCACGTAATTTATTTTCCATCACTTAACTTTAACTGCCAAATTCCTCTGTAATTTTATTCTAGACTTAGTTTTGCATATAGGCTATAGACACTAGCCTACGGTACATCATTGGGAAAATGGTATATATTGGTAGGTCATTTACAGCATTCTCTAAACAACTTTTGATGTTTTGAGACTTGAGTAGAAGTTTTGTACCATTGTTGTTTTTTTAAGAAGTATTTACTTCCTTAAAATAACAAACTTAATATTTTCTTCTCCATAAGTTACAAACTTTTTTCTTTTCAAAGTAGCGGGGGAAGTTATGCACTTCCGAAAATATTTTTACAATTAGTTTAATAAAAACATCAATATTTGTACCGATTTACCAATATTCCATTCCATTGGTTAATGTTAGAAAAGATCAGTCGTATTGCTCATAACAAAATGCTTTCAGTGTCTTAACTATTTCTCCTTGTCCTTGTACTACAATATGAAATCTACGACTTATGTGCTTGCATTTAATAACATTTCTCTTCTTATTCGTTCTTTCTTAAATATGAGGTTCCTTTGAGTTTTCTTGCTTTGACCATGTTCAATTTTCACACTAATACTCATATGTAAACAGGGACAAGTGGATATTGAATTAAATGAAACTGGAAGACAACAAGCAGTTGCTGTAAGTCACGTTTATTGGATTATCTAAATTCTTTATACAAAACCAAAACTGGACCCTTAACTTATATCTTTGTTTTTTGTGCTTTATGATCCTACTTCATGTAAATTTTATTATTTATTGTAGGTGGCTAATAGACTATCCAGGGAACCAAAGATCTCTGCTATATATTCTTCTGACCTTCAACGGGCTTTTGAAACAGCACAGATAATTGCAGTCAAATGTGGAGGGCTAGAGGTTTGAACACATACTGGATATTCTTCAAATGTTCCATTTCATTGATTCAGTTGTCATATTTAGGATAAAATATGTTTTAAGTTTTTGTACTTTTAATGAAACTTATTTTAGTCTTTGAATTTCAAATTTGATAGGTTTAGTTCCTAACTTTTAGAAAAAGTAGTGGTTTTTGTCCATCCTCTCGTTTTTGTAATGTGGGACAAAAATCACTATTTTCTAGAGTTCAGGAATCCAAATTGATTAATGTATGAGAATAAATATCAATTTTTACTGAACCTAGAAACATATTTTATATAATAGCCTAATCATTCATGATTTCCATTTTAACATGCTCAATGATAGAGTTATTCGGTTCATTTGGTTTATTGATGTTCCAGTCTTGCAGTGCCTTTATGCATGAAGTAATCTAACTGTTTCTAAGTATTTATAAAATAAACGGCGATGAATCTTTTTTCCTTAGATAGTAACAAAAGATTAATGTCAATAAAGAATAGTAGGGGCCTTTTCTTTTACAAAATTATAAGCATACCCCTTCTTAGTTAGTTATGTTTTTTGGTTTATTATGATTGATCTGTTATGACTTATAAGTGATCTTGTTAGCACCTATATTTTTTTAGTAATGTTTACCTTTGATTGAAACTCTAGGTTGTCAAGGATTTGGACCTAAGAGAAAGACACATGGGGGATCTTCAAGGCCATCCTTATCGTGAATTAGCAACAACTAATCCCATAGGTTACGAGGCTTTGGAGTCTAAGAATGATGATCGAGAGCTCCCTGTAAGTACATTACAAGTCAAATGGTTAGCATTAAATTCCTAGATTGTACGTAATGAGATTTCTAGCTAGTAACAGCTGAAGAACATACTTTGGATTTGACTATCTATTTTTTTTTTTTTGAGAAATATGAAATGAGAGATGCTCGATTAGAGAACTCAAAATTATAGCTGCTTTAAGATCAATTAGATCATCATCCATTTGGAAAAAAAAAATGCTAAGATGAACTGTTATAAATATCTGTAATTGTGTGTAGAGTGATAGCAAAATTCAAATTATGTATGTTTCACTCATAAAAAAAATTATGTATGCTCTATGATTCTTTTTTATGTTTTTATTTATAAGATTTAAATTTAAAATTATATGTTTATTCTTTTTTATAAGATTCAATCTATAATATTTTTTATTAATTATTTTTAGATTAAAAATACTCCTAATTAATCAAGAGAGAGGATGTACTGACAAATCATTACTATTCCCATACCTAACTCTTCCTTCAATTTTGTTTATTTCTTCTTATAAGACTCTTTTTAAGTTATTTTTTTCATTAATTATTTTTTTATTTTATTATCCTTAGTTACTTTACAACAAATGTTATGTATTAAAAAAATAAATGAGTTATCTCTTGTCAAGAGTCCCAATAATTTTAAGAGTAATTTTGAAAAAATAACATCTATTGTTAATAAATTTAATGTTATTAATTATATTAATTAATTTTTTTAAAATGATGTGAATTAGTTAAAAGAGTTTTATATATATATCTAAGGAAAGAAGAGAGAGAAGAATATTAATGACAAAAGTTAGTTTTAGAAAAAAAATGTAAATTTAAGATAAATTTATTATTATCAACTAAATTAATTATTTTTCTTTATTGATGAATTAGATAATTGAGTTTTATAAATAAAAAGAAATAGAGGAAATATATAATTTAACGATATATATACCGTTACGTGCAGGGTGGTGGAGAAAGTTTTGTTCAACTGTTTGAACGCTGCAAATCTGCGTTGCTGAAAATTGGAAGAAAACATAAAGGTATATAGGCTACTCTACTAGTGACAATCCTTCCGCATATCATGACATTATGTTTTTGTGATTCTTTTATTTATTAGAAATGAGAGGATCAGATCCTTTTAGTATTTTTTTTTTATTTTGATCATGATATTGGTGTTAAGAATTCATTTGTTTATAGATGATTAATATGAAATTCTATTTTTAATCAAGTTTTTTTTAATTATATTTTTTTATCTAAAAACTTTAATTTAAGACTTTACTTAAATAAATTGAATCAAAATCACTCAAATCAATAATTTATTGATAGATCTTTTTATCCAATAAATATACAAAGATCAAGAAGATAGTTTATCCAGCTTTTATATTGAAGTAAAACTTTAATCGATTAAGTACCAATCATGAATCTGTCCCTTTTCCAAAGTCCTTCCACTTGCGCCATGAAAAATAAGAAAAGGTCCCTCCACTAACTGCTACATTAGGCTGATGCTATCATTATTAATTGCAGGGGAGCGAGTTGTTGTTGTCACTCATGGGGCATCCATCGAAACTCTTTACAGGTGGGCCAATGCAACAGGAAGGTATAAAGGGAAAATAGACAATGCATCCATCGCTGTTTTTCGCTTGTACGGTGAGGATAAATGGACCTTAAATATGAAGGGTGATGTTAGCCATCTGTGCCATAATGGATTTCTGCAACCTGGTTTTGAGGGTGACACAACTACTACTTAGGTTATAATTTGTGTAGTTTACCATCCAAAAAGTTAATAAAGTTTCATAGGATGGAGAAGAAAGGGATATCAGGAGGTGTTGCTACATATGGTTTTGGCTTATATCACGTGGGAAATTTGTTAAATTGATGAAAAAACATATCACAAAACAAAACAAAAAAATATCATAAGACCAGAGAAAAAATTACACAAATCTATTTAACGGATCATCATCATTATATCCACATAGTTATATTATCTTGTTAACACAATTCAAATCCTCAACCATACATTCATTACCTCAATTTGTTTAACATGATTTCAACTCTCATTTCTATATTCATAATCTCATTACAAGTTCTTTTGGCTAAACTTATAAGCTCTCCTTTCCCATGACCCCACTATCTAGGATCGATTATATTATGTCACCTCTTAAGCAGATAATAATATATATCTTGTAAAATCTAAACAAATATACATCATCACCGATAAAGAGAAGGATAAAGATTCCTAAACCACTTTCCAATCATTCACCTTAAAAAACTGTTTATGTTTTTTTTAATAATTACACTATCAATCTAAAACAAAAGTTTTATAAATACATTCATTCATTACATACTTAGTTAATTTAAATTTGATAGTTGGATAGGTAAATAATCATACCTTGTTAACTGAGATAACAAATATTTAAAATTAAAACTAAATAGATAATATTTTTCTATAATAGAGAAGTTTGAATTACACTACTCCTCTTTTGTAAGTGAATTGTGACATTCAAAGTTATTACAAAAATTCAGTAAATAATTTACTTAAATAGTATTGGACTTGATATTTTTAAGTTATATATAGTTAAAGATTTGAATTTAACTAACTAGAGTGTTGGGTGAAAATAGACTAGACTTTAATTAATCTGACTTACATTATAATTATTAATCCTATATTTAACCTATTTATTTATTACAATTTATTTTTTAGAAATTAACTTGATCTATTTAAAAGTTTGATTTGACCTCAAAATCATTTACATGACTGTTTTATTGAAGGTTCATAAAGAAGCCACTAAATCTATAGGTCTAAGTAGGCCAATGAACATAAATAAGCAAAGGAGCCTACCAAGCTTATTAATAATGTTGATATTAATAATATTATATATATATATATATATATATGTGTGTATATGGATTTTCTAACATATGTTAGTATCTAGCATCTTTTCTCTTAAAAACATAATTTTCTTTATTTAAGCCAATATAAATAAAAGGGTAATTATAATTCTATTTTTTTAAAAATAAAATTAATCCAAAATCTCTTTTTCTGTCTACAGTCATTACTCCTCACCATCCAAAATTCCCGTTAACGTTTCCATCTTCTTGTTGTTACGCTTCGCAGAGAAAACTTGAATTCAACGAATGCAGTCTCAGTGGGGCTTAAACGTTTCGACGATAGCATCGTGTGCAAAGAGAGGACCATATAACTAGAATCTCGTCTAGGTTCAACGCCAAACTCAATACCCGTGAGAGCAATTTTATTGAACGTTTCTAGATTGTGGAATAATTTTAAATCTGTTATTTTAGGGATATAATTCCTGACTCAGTTGGGCACTTGCATTGAAATTTTGAGCAGGTATAATATGTCTTTGAGATCCCTAGAGCAATGAGGGATTTTGATATAGGTTATTGGGCTCAAAAACTCTTCTTCACTAGATCTATCATTGTACATGTTTTGAAGATCTTTAGTATAGAGGTTGAGTTCCTCCTAAGAACTTTCAAGAATTACTTACATTTCAAAAAAATTAAAATTTTTTTAATGTCTCTTCTTAACTAATTGATAAAATATATTTAAGTAGAGTCCAATATAGAACCCACAAAAGTGACTCAAAAACTGAAAATACTACTAGAGAAAAAAAAAGAAAAAATTCTTATATCTTATTAATATGTAAACCCGTGCAATGCATGAGAAATTAACATCTTATTTTTATTTCAAGATATGTAATTTTATCTTGTTTAAGATAAATATAGAGTATCATTTATTAGTATGTAAATTTATTAATTATTTATTTTAATATGTATTATAAAAAAGTACTATATAAATTTTAATAATATTAGTGAAATTAAGTATGATGATGTTTATTTTCATGTTAATATTGTAGTGATATTTGTATTTATAGTATATACATATATATAAATCGATTGTTCAAATGATAATTTTTAAATATAAAAGTTGTATAAAAATATTAATGATTTTTACAAATAAGATTTGACTGTACAGTGGTGTGAACTGATCTTGTCTCATATAGTAGTCTCAAATAATAGTATCTCAAGAATATTTGTGAAAATTTCTTCAACTAAAATTTAAAAAAAAATAAAATAAAATTAAGAATTATTATATTAATATTGTATTGATATCACTTGAATATTATATTGAGCACTTAACATCTAAAAATATTTTTTTAGAGAAAATAATTGCTAACAACTACTTGAATTAATTAATAAACATTTTTAATACCATATTAAATAATTTTAATTATTAAAAAATAGACTTATTTTTTAATATAATAAATATTTATATTTCAGTTTTTTTTATAATAATAATAATAATAATAACCTATACCTATACCAATATATAAAGGAAATACAACTTTGAATAACTCTTTTGGGTCTCAACATTTTTTAGACCATTTTATCCTTAATAATATTAAAGTAGCAACAATAATTAATCATCTTTAATCTTTATTTTTTTGAAATCCTTATGTGTACCACCCTCTTACCACTCTCCACTATTTCAATTTATATCTTCTCTTTCATTTTGATTTACCCAACTATTTGTATGGCACAATTATCTATTTATACAAAGGGGATACAACTTTGTGTAACTGTTTTTGGTCTCCACATTTTTTAGACCATTTTATCCTTAATAACATTAAAGTAGTAACAATAATTAATTATTTTTAATATCTGTATTTTTTGGAATCCTTTTGCAGATTTACTGTTGCCTCTCACTTCTATCCTAATAAGTTAGTTTCTAAACCAACCGACTAACCAAAACCAGATAATCACCTACTAACTACTCTCCACTATTTTAATTATATCTCCTCTTTCATTTTGATTTATCCAACTAATTGTATGGTACAATTATGTATTTATACCCAAACGAGAAATTGGGAATGAGAATAATTAAAGAAGGGTTGTTGTGGAGGGGGGAGGGGGTGGACAGTTACCCAGTAGAGTTGACTTTTTATGCCATTACAAATGGTATAAGTACGGTACAAAGTCCCAAGGAATTAATTTTTATTCCCAGTTTTTTTAATTTTTTTTTTTATCTAAAGTGTGTCATTCATTGAATAAAATTTAGAAATTATAATTAAAAATTATTATAATATACTAATTTTTGACACAAATAAAATTTTTCATGTTTAAAAGTAATTTTATAAATATATAATAATATATGAATAATTTAATGAAAATCTTATAGGGTGATTCCTCCATCCAGGGTTGTATCTGTTGCTGGAGAGGTCATAATTGTTCTGCTGTGGTTGATTTTGCTGCTGAGGTTGAGGAGGTCTATTGTAAATATTTGCAGCATAAGCTTCAGGCTGCTCAATTGCTCCAGGTTGCTGCATGGAAGGGCAAAGGTCTGTATGGTGGTCAGTAGAGGAGCACAAACCACAAACCCTTGCGACAGGTACAGATTTCTGATTCAAGGCCAGCTGGGTTACCAAGTTAACCAATGCATCCAGTTTGCCTTCAAGCTTCTTAGTTTCAGATGATGCAGATGGGCTTGTAGCTACCTCATGCACTCCTCTAATGACTATGGCATCATTTCTGGCGCTAAACTGTTGGGAGTTGGAAGCCATCTTCTCAATTAAATTTCTGGCTTCAGCAGGAGTCATGTCTCCAAGGGCTCCACCACTAGCAGCATCTATCATACTTCTCTCCATATTGCTGAGTCCTTCATAAAAATATTGAAGAAGAAGCTGCTCCGAAATCTGATGGTGAGGGCAACTGGCACATAGTTTCTTAAATCGCTCCCAGTACTCATACAGGCTCTCTCCAGTGAGTTGTCTAATACCTGAGATATCTTTCCTGATGGTTGTGGTCCTGGAAGCAGGGAAAATTTTTTCTAAGAATACTCTCTTAAGGTCATCCCAGCTCGTGATGGACCTTGGAGCAAGGTAATACAGCCAGTCCTTTGCCACTCCCTCTAATGAATGAGGAAAAGCCTTCAGAAATATGTGATCCTCTTGGACATCTGGGGGTTTCATGGTGGAGCAGACAATATGAAATTCCTTCAAATGTTTGTGCGGGTCTTCACCTGCAAGGCCATGAAACTTTGGAAGCAAATGAATCAGTCCAGTTTTAAGAACATATGGGACATCCTCATCAGGGTATTGGATGCACAAGCTTTCGTAGGTGAAATTAGGTGCAGCCATTTCCCTTAGAGTCCTCTCACGGGGTGGAGGTTGTGCCATGTTCTCAGAATGTGCAAAATCAGAATGCTCATAATCAGAATGCTCAAAATTATAATGCTCAAGATCAGGATGTTCAAAATCACCAATAACAGAATGCACAGATTCACCAGTAATGGAATGCTCAGAATGATCAAAAGGTATAAAATGATGCCTAACTAATCTATGAAATGTCCTATCTATCTCAGGATCAAAGGGTTGTAAGTCAGATGGATTGCCTCTAGTCATACACTACATTCAGCATGCACACAACTAGTTGCCTTATCATGTAAATAAAGGTGTAGGTTTGAACTACAGCTACCCTCAAATGATATCCAAATGACTTGAAATTTTGTGAGAAACCTTATAAAATGGTGAGAAGATAGCACAAAAAATTTCAGACAAAAATTCAAAGTCTAACTATGAAAGCTAAAAATGGTAAGTTAAGAAAAATAAGTGAATAAAACTTGAAAAATAAAAAACTTTTGACAGAATCGCTTTTTTTGGACGATGGAGACCTCAGCGGGCCTATGGCCGGCTGCCATGGCGTAGGAAATTTTTTTCTACCCCAAATGCATATATAATATTTGCGATTCTGATAACCGGAGCAAAAGTTATGGCCGTTTGAAGTTTTGACAAACACAAAATTTGCTAGTTTTTTGGAACTTTCAAATCTGACCAAACTAAAGGCTCTAGCTATTTTTCCCACAAAATATGGATTAAAAGAAGTTACAACAAAAAAATTCAGCCAAAAATAACAACCCTAGCTACTAAAACGAAAAATCTCAAATAATTCAGCATGGGTGGTCGCTAAAATCCGTCTCTAATTGATTTCTACTACTACTCTGTTTTGCCGCAAGCACAATCTTCACAGCAAAACACCCAAGACTGAAACAGGGGAAACACTTAATGGGAAAATTGAAACAGAACACACATTAAACAAAATACCAGGACACTAAACAACACTAACACACATACTACCACAATACTAACAATTTAAACATAAAACACGAAAGGATTAAACACACAACACTAGCTAGCTATTATGAACCTTTGGACACTGCTCCCCGGCAACGGCGCCAAATTTGATCGAGGCCGTACCCGAATCAAATAAACATGAAAATGCAGTAACTAGGAAGTGATCCTAGGTCGTTTCCCAACGAGCAGTGACAACCCAAATGTTCATAATATACTTGCAGTAACAGTAACGATTGGTGGGGGGGTTTGGTTGTTTGGTAATTAAAGAGCAGAACAAGTAAACTGGAATACGAAACTACAAATATTAAAAATGGGTTGTTTCCTCTGATTCAGAAGCCATTCTCTTATCCTGGGTTATAGAGAATTCGTCCCTAACAGTCAACCACTTAATCCAGCCCTATTTCAATTTACTAAGCGAAAATCAACTTAGGGTTTTCAATACGTGATTAGGCACCACATACACCAGTTAGCCCTTCGTCCTTTAAGCATGAACGCAAGTTAGGCTCAGAGGAAATTAATCGAACACGGAGCGTGCACTGATTAATATTCACGAAATTGGGATAACTGGTGAAGGGAAAACTGCCAGGAAACCACATTATAAACGAAACCTCAAAGAGAGTTGGGCTTCGTCCTCAAAAGGAAACAACACCAGAAAATCTAGCCTTCCATGGATTCAAACAGAAAACGCAAATGAAACATGAAGCAGAAACGTAAATGAACAGAAACGTAAATGAACAGAAATGTAAATGAACAGAAATGTAAATAAACAGAAACTTAAATGAAAGTAGAAGAAGAAGCAAGAATGAACTCGTAATTAGAAGCAGAAAACGGAAATTTGCATTAAGAACGAAAACTGTAACAAGGGAACAGAAAAACGTGAAAACCTAAAGCCAAAGCTCTGAATAATGAAAATAGCATAATAGAATGCCTTGCACGAATCCCAAGGCTACTATTTAAAAAGAGTCACTCAAAGTCACTGGGCCCTATTACAATACTCTGGCCCAAAATGAAATAAACACTGAACAACATAAAATAAAATTGCGAAATTTCCTAATTAGAAATTAACTAAGGTAAGCGTTGCTTTATTTGCCCTCTTCAAGTCCATAACCAAAATCCGGATTAAGCCCAATGTTTCATTAATTCCTGAAATTAGATTAAAAACATCAAATTAGCTAAATGAGCCCAAATAATAAAACTGCCTGATTAATTGACAATTAAGACCAATCAATAATTAAAATGGTGCAAAAAGGGTTTAGAAAATAGAAGAAAATGATGGCACATCATTCTTCCTTATCCCTCTTATCTTTCATAGTTAGTTGATCTTTGGCCACCTGTGAAGGTGTTTGAGGATGCAACACAAATTTAGTGCCAAGATGGGTGAAGGTAATCTCATTAGTTAGGCCATTGTAAATGATCTTCCTATCAAATTGCCACAGCCTTCCTAAAAGAATATGTCCTGCCTCCATGGGAACTATATCACAATTAACTTCATCCTTATATGTCCCAATGGAGAAAGGTACCTTCACTTGTTGGTTAACTATCATTTCCCCTTGCTCATTGAGCCATTGAAGTTTATAAGGTTTTGAGTGGGGAATGATAGTGAGGTTCAACTTGGAAACTAATCTTGTGCTACAACAATTGCAGCAAGATCCACTATCCACAATGAGAGAACAAGTTTTATCTAAAATTTTGCATCTTGTATGAAAGATGTTCTCTCTTTGGAATTGAAATAGATCACAAGATTGACCTCCAAGGAGCCTTCTAACCATAAAGAGGTCACCTTCTTCATGGGGGTAGACTTCCTCACTAGACTCTTCACCCCTTACTTCATCTTCACTTCCACTAGAGGAAGGGCAAGAAGTAGTCTCCTCTTGACTACTATAAATGTCTTGACCCCTCATGATCATGGTTTTCTTTGTGGGGCATTGAGAGGCAATGTGACCTCTCCCAAGACATTTGAAGCATTTAATGTTGCTTGTCCTTTCTTGGTAACTAGTCTTAGGGGTGTATTTCTCTATGGTCTTACCCTTATCTTCCTTGGGTTTTGAAGGTGCAGCCCCAAAAATTCCATGGGCTTGGTCCTTCCTTGGATAAGAGTGAGAGCCAAAAAGATTTTGAAGAAGGCTTTCTTTTAAGTTGTTGCTCCACTCTTATACAGAGTTGGACTAGCTCATCTAGGTCCCTATATGGAAGGAGTTATTTTCTCTCTTTCATCTTGACTTATTTCTTCCACTCTTTTTTTACCTTTTTCTTTTCTCTCTTGTTTTTCTTTCCACAACTTAAGGGATCTCAACTCATCTAATATCTAATACAAGGGGTCCTTAGGAGTAGAACCCTCACCATTAACACTAGATGAAGAATGAAGACTCATGTTGGTTCCTAAGCTATGGTTCTTTCTTGTTGCCTAAAATAAGAGTGTAAGAAATGAAGACTCATGTTGCAAGAAATTAAAGTGCAAGAAATGCAAACTAGGCAGATCCTAAGAGTGTTTGGATGACCTCATTTAAGGTTCCCAACAAAACACTCACTATCCTAAGGCAAAATTGCCTAAAATTATTACACACAAATGGAAGTAGGGTGACCTATTGGAGGCTCCCAACTTACTTCCAATGAAAGGCCATTTTGTTACAAAAGTTGAAAACAAAGCAAATTGTCAATTACAAAATTACAAAAAAAAAAAGTCCTTAATTGTGGTGGCTATTCTCTCTTTGGTGTTTAACTCAATTTGGAGTGCTTTTTAGTCCAATAGCTCTTAAGGTGGTTGGCCCCTTGCTTCTTGACTCAAATTCTTCAAGGTATGGCACTAATCCTCTTTTCCAATTCCCTATATGGCAACTCACAAGCAAGGAAACAAAGAGACAAGCAATAACCAAAGACAAAAAAAAAATGAAATGAAAGCTAAACCAATAGATTTTTAACAAGACAAATTTTAAAGGATTATTCAACAATTAAAGAAATGAAAAGCACACAAAATCAAGCTAGGACTCAAAGAGAAACCTAGAATGGCTCTAGAGTAGAGTAGAAAAACTAAAAAGAAAAAAAAAGACTCAAGAAACCTCTAGTTTTGGCACTTGTTTTCCCAATAATTTTCAATTGAAGTTTCAGAACTAGGATTGGTATAAAATAGGCACCAATTATAGAACAAATTTTGAGCCAAAACAACAAGCACACTTCCCTTTCACTTTTTTTTTCCTGGACACTGATTTTTCTGCCAACTTGTGTGATTTTTCTTATTTTTTACTTTAATCCAAATTGCTTGGTTCTTTTTTTATAATTTTGGTCCAGA
This sequence comes from Glycine max, assembly GCF_000004515.6. Lineage (NCBI taxonomy): Eukaryota > Viridiplantae > Streptophyta > Magnoliopsida > Fabales > Fabaceae > Glycine > Glycine max. Next base: position 15,860,752 of record NC_038241.2, on the reverse strand, counting down.
TGTCTAAAACATTCAGTAAATATTTCATCTCAAAAAATGTAGTGACCAATTCCCAGTAATTTATACAAGTTCGTATGTTCAAGCTGCCAACACCAGTGATTTCAACCTAGAAATCAAGAGTAGTGTTTATGTTGCTTAAGGCTTGGGTAGTTACAATTTGTGTTTGCTTATGCTCAATTATCTTGAATAACACAATTCAAGAGAGCTTAAGACTTATTTGATTCACAAATCCAGCCACAACTCAGCACTACAACTCAACTTCATCATAGGCATCATGTAGGAAACTCAGAAAAAAAAAAAAAAAAGTTCAACAACAAGACTACTTCTAGGAATTGATTTAGAACATGTTATGAACTAAATAACACGCATGAATTAGACTCAAAATTCAAAAGATAGGCTAATAATGACAAGAATACATGAACAAATGTATCTAGAATTCAATCAACAAAATAAAAATTCAACACAAACTTAGAACATAATGTGACAATTACTATGACTAAACATGACTCTAAGACAACATGAATTAAGTGATTTACACTTAGAATTTTGTGTTTTTTTTCTAATCAATATTTTGGAAGAAAATTTAGATCTAAGGTTCAACACAAGAATATTATGAATGAAAAATGATAGAACCTAAAATCAACACAAAAACATGATTCAAGAGTAGATCTACAAAATTTGAACCATAGAAATGCAAGAACAAGTGTAGATCTAAGATTTGATAGGTTTATTTTTTTGAATCTACTCTAAACAGCACCAAACCACAAGACAATGGAGGATATACTTGGAGACTAAGATGAAGAACAAGGACTTAAAGAGAATTCACCGAACAAAAAGATAGAGGAAGCAAAAGAGCATCACCTAGATGAAGATGCTCTTGATACCACATGATGTAAGCTCCATTGGAGCTTGTAGGCCTAGGATCTTCTTCATCAATGGATTCCTTTTCTTCTTGGAAGATGAATGGCAGCGGAATGGAGAATGAAGAGAGAGAGGAGATGCCACTTCAAGGAGAAGTTGTGTCTAGAAGATGCTCACCACCATAGGAGGCCATGAATAAGAGCTTAGAGGAAGAAGGAGATGAATGAAGGGAGAGGAAGAGAAGAGCACGAAATTTTGTGCTCTAAAAAAGCTCTGAAATCTGAAGTTTAATATTCAAATGATCAAAGTTCAAAAATTGCACACACATGACCTCTATTTATAGCCTAAGTGTCACACAAAATTGGAGGGAAATTTGAATTTCAATTCAAATTTCACTTGAATTTGTGGAGCCAAAATTTCACTAATTATGATTAGTGAATTTTAGTTATGGTTCAGCCCACTAATCCAAGATAAATTCCAAGATTCTCCACTAAGTGTGCTTAGGTGTCATAAGGCATGTAAAGCATGAAGGACATGCACAAAGTGTGACTATATGATGTGGCAATGGGGTGTAGTAAGCAAATGCTCACCTCCCCCTCTAAAATTTAATTGGATTGGGCTTCTACCAATTCAATTAAATTTTATTTCCCAACACACACATCAAATGTTCACTTAGTGCATGTGAAATTATAAAACTACCACTAATACATAAACTAGTCTAGGTGCCCTAAAATACAAGGGCTGAAAAATCCTATATTTCTAGGGTACCCTACCTACATTATGGAGCCCTAAATACAAGGATCAAATATAATGACATCCTAGTCTAATATGTAAAAAAATAATTGGTCCCAACCTTGGCCCATGGGCTCAAAAATATACCTTGAGGTTCATGAGAACCCTAGGGCCTTCTTCAGCAGCTTTAGCCCAATCCTCTTGGAGCCTCTTGCTCATGGCTCTAGTGACTGATCCCTTCCTAGGGAGGATTGCATCACTTCATGACTATTATGAAGGAAGACATAGGTCACATCTTAGACCTCACTCCCATAGGAGAGAAAATTAAAGAAAGCCTCAAGAGGCTAACATTAACCTCCCATACTTCCATAGGAAGCACAATGTAGAGGCTTACTTAGATTGGGAAATAAGGGTAGAGCAAAATCTTAAAAAAAAGTCTACTTTAAAATCTTATGGCTCTCATTCTTATCCAAAGAAAGACCAAGGTCTAGGCATCTTAGGGGCAGCACCTTTTAAGCCCAAAGATGATAAGGGGAAGACAACAGAAAAGCAACCCCCTAAGGCTAGTATGCAAGAAAAGACTAGCCCTATAAAGTGCTTGAAATGTCTTGGAAGAGGACACATTACTTCCCAATGCCCCACCAAGAAAACCATGATTATGAGGACTGAGGAGCCAAGACATTTATAGTAGCCAAGATGAGGCTACTACTTCACCTTCCTTTAGTGAAAGTGAAGAAGCAAAAGGGGAAGAATCTAGTGAAGAAAACTACCCCCAAGAAGAAGGACAACCTTTAATGGTTAAGGAGGAGTGTAAGGAGGTAAGTGTCTCCTCCAAGAGGTTACCTAAGAAGGAAAGGCATTTTGAAATAAAGACAAATATTAAAGAAATTTCTCCTCTTAGACAACCTCCACATTTTCTCCTTTGTAAAAAGACACTTGCTAGCATTGCCACACCTCTTGGGCTTGAGTTTATTCCTCAAGTAAAGGAGTTATTGGATGAGGGTTTGGTTCATAAGAGCTTAAATCCTTGTGCTTTGTTGGTGCCTAAAATAGGTATTATTAGGCACCAAATCCCTAAAATAGGTGATATGATGAGTGTGTTGAGCGGTGCAACCCTCTTTTGTAAAATCACTCATGCGCCCAACATCTTCAAGATTCGTGTAGATAGGGACTCATTAGGTAGGTTTGTTCTTATTTTTAGTTTCAATACAAACTTAGGTGCTCATATGGGACACCTTAGGTTTGGCGTACTTTTTGGTAGGAATAATCAACATGAAAATACAGAAAAGGGTATGTTTTATTGCATTATTTTCTTTAATTTTTTAAATAGTAATCAAGGGGTTCCCATGAAAATTAAGAGAATAAAGATCATTCCTGAGTGGCCCACTCCACCAAGTATAAGGAAAATTTAGGGCTTCCATGACTTAACAAAATTTTACAAAAGGTTTGTCCCATATTTTTCTATACTTGTAGCACCACTCATTGAGTTGGTGAGGAACTATGTTCCTTCATGGGAAGATGCCCAGGAAATGGGTTTTCAGACCTTACCTTACTTCAACATACCAAACACCACTAATATATATGTTTTGTTCTTTTTATAGGTGTTGATGAAAAAAGCCCAATAGAGTTTCAAGAACCTCGGGATTTGAGGTCAAATCCTTTTCAAGGGAGAGGGAATGATGCAATCCTATCTCGCAAGGGCATTGGATAGAAGACTCCAACTAGATTGACCCAAAGATGCAAGAGAAGGCACTAGGGTTCTCATGAGCCTTAGGGTAGATTTCGGGCCCATGGGCTAAGTATGAGCCCACGTATCTTTGTATATATTAGATTAAGGTTTCATTATTTTTGGGCCTTGTATTTAGGGCTCCATAATGTAGGTAGGGTACCCTAGAAATGTAGGATTTTTCAGCCCTTGTATTTTAGGGCACCTAGACTAGTTATTTTATTAAGGGTAGTTTTGTAATTTCACATGCATTAAGTGAATACTTGATGTGTGTGTTGGAAAATAAATTTAATTGAATTGGGAAAAGCCCAATCCAATTAAATTTCAGAGGAAGAGGTGAGCATTTGCTTGCTACACTCTATTGCCACATCATATAGTCACACTTTGTGCATGTCCTTCATGCTTTACATGCCTCATGACACCTAAGCACACTTATTGGCAAAGTTCGACTCCTCAAAACTAGTCCATGTACCAAGAGAATGGAACAATCGAGCAAATTTATTGGCAAAGTTATCTAGCATGAAAAAAGCAAGGAACAACATGCCAGTCATCCAGGAAACCATTAATGGTCCAAGAATTGATGACTTGGAGATATGTACGATTATAGAGGAAAAGTTATGGATGACTCCCATAAAGGCATATCTAGAAGAAAATGTGTTGCTTAAAGAGCATGATGAAGCAAAAAAACTTTGAATGGACGCAAGTCGATACACTGTTCTTAATGGCTGACTATTTCAGAGAGGATTCTCGTTCCCTTTACTCAAATGCCTAACAACACATGAGGTAGAATATGTCATCAGAGAAGTGCACGAAGGAGTTTGCAGTACTCACATTGGGGGGAGAGCTTTAGCAACCAAAGTTTCCAAGGTAGGATATTACTTGCCAACACTAAAGGGGGACTACATGGTATTTGTGAAAAATGCGACAATGTCAAAGATACGCCAACTTACACAAAGCATTGCCAAAGAACCTACATATGGTATCAAGCCCTTAGTCATTCCATATGTAGAGAGTGGATATCTTGGGTCATTTCCCTCCTACTTGGGACAAGTCAAGTTTTTTATAGTAGTTGTGGACTACTTTACCAAATGGGTAAAAGTGGAGCCAGTCACATCAATCTCAATAGGCAGGGTGAAAAAGTTTTACTGGAGGAAGATTATATGCAAATTTGGGATCCTTGTAGCAATTGTCTCAGATAATGGAACATAGTTTGCAACATCCCAAGTGGTAGACTTTTGTTCTCAATAAAAGATAAAGAAAATATTCACGTCAGTGTAGCATCCCCACACTAATGGGCAAACAGAGTCAACCAACAAAGTTGTGCTAGAGGGAATAAGGAAGCGCTTAGAAGAAGCTAAGGGGAGATGGGTTGAGGAACTTCCCCAAGTCCTATGGTCGTATCATACAACACCACAATCTTCTACTAGAGAAATTTCATTCCAGCTCTCATTCGGAGTTGATGTTGTGATATCAATAGAGATTGGGGAGCCATCCCCTAGGGTTGACTTCTGTCTACTAGAAAGAAATGAATAAATTTTACAGATCTAACTCGGTTACTGCAGGAAGAGAGAGAGATGGCCCATGTGCGGGAAAAAACCATTAAACAAAGAGCCGCCAAACGATACAACGGTCGACTAGTCTCAAGAAGCTTCAAGAAAGGCGATTTAATACTCAAAAGATTGTTAAAAGATGCCTCCACCAACAAGTTATCACCAAATTGGGAGGGTCCTTTTAGGATCCAAGAAGAGATTTGAAAAGGAAACAAGTCCCTGGAATCTGGAACTCAAAAAACCTCTGGCAATACTATAGTTGAGAAGCGCAATAGGATCCATTGTGACTTCTTTATTGTTAATTTTTTTTATCTTAATTTTCTATTTCTAGCCCAAAAAGATAGATGTATGGACCTAAAAGTGTCAGTTTCTTGTAAGCACTAATTTTGCAGGGACATAAACACCTAATGAAAAGGAATTTTAGGATAAAAAAGCAATTTTCCACCAACGATAAAGAGACCTATGCAAAATTTATAAACAACTCTTGGGAAACCCATAAAAAGGACCCACGAGTGTAGGTTGGCATTATTGCCTCCTCGAGCACCAATGATAAAATGATCCTGTGAAAGATATAAAAAACTCCCCGAAACCCTCCTGAAAAAGACCCGCACGAAAGTTATAACCAAATCTTGGGCACCATCCTTAAAAAGACCCGTGAGTGTAGGTTGACATTATGGCCTCCCCAAACACCAACAATAAAAAGACCCGTGCAAAAGTTATAAACAACTCTCGGGCACCCTCCTTAAAAAAACCCATGAGTGTAGGTCAACATTATGGCCTCCCTAGGCACCAACGAAAAAAAGGCCCACGCAAAAGTTATAAACAACTCTCAGGAACCCCTTTAAAAAGACTTGTGAGTGTAGGTTAGCATTACGACCTCCCTGAGCACCAAAGATAAAAAGACACGCACAAAAGTTATAACAAACTTTCGAGCACCCTCTTTTAAAAGACCCGTGAGTGTAGTTCGACATTATGGCCACCCTGGGCACCAATGATAAAAAGACCCATGTGAAAGTTATAAACAACTCTCGAGTACCCTCCTTAAAAAGACCCGCGAGTGTAGGTCGGCATTACAACCTCCCTAAGCACCAACGATAAAAAGACCTACACGAAAGTTACAAACAAACTCTAAAAGAAAACCAACTAAATCTTGTAAGCATTAATTCATTCACGTGTTCATTTTAGCAATGACTGATTTTATTAGAGAACAAGGAAACCAACTACGTCTCATAAGCAATAATTCATTCACAAGTTGATTTTAGCAAGGAGTGATTTTACTAGAGAACAAAGAAATCGAGTACGTCTTGTAACAGCCCGCCTCATCGCTACGATATCACCACTCTAAACCATGTAAATTTCAATGTTTTTAAATGAAAACTTTGTTAATTTGCTTATGAAAAATGAGAGTAAATTTTTTTCGCGATGTACATTCACCAAATAACACACAATTACTTAAATATATATATATATGTGTGTATTAACTCATTACACATCATTCACATAACAGAAAGTAAATTAGTTCATACATATAATTAAATCTATGATATACACCCTCAATTAAAAAAAAAAGAATTATAGAACCAGCTACAGAGGAGTTAATTAACAAAACACAACTCTCTCCCAAAATAATCCCAACATCATCATGTTGGCTTGGTGGCTCCACAAAAGAATCTCACTTTGCATACTCTAATGTTGTTTGTCTGCTCCCATGAATGAAGGTTCGTGATCATCACAGGTACCAACCACACGGTACAAAAATTGCAAGGGTGAGTTTATTATAAAAGAAATTAACACAAAAATCAAATAACCACGATTAGTAAGAAAACATTAACAAATACCATAATCATACACAAACATCCATTACTCCAACATACACTCAACAAGTAGTCATCATTCGTCCATAGTTCCAATCAATCATGCTCAATATGATGCATGCACCTAACTTCAACTCTGAAATGAAATATGGTATCATTGGTCAAGAAATAGCCTAAGCGTGTCCACATGACACTCTCACTTAGGAACTAGGTAGTAAATGTCAAGGTCACCTTGTCATGCACAGGCAACTCCCCCTCCCCCTCCATGATGATCAGCCTAAGTCTCAAACTGAGTGGCATGCCCCAAGTACAAGTATTCCCCCTCATGAGAAACTACAAGTACATACTAACAATTTTTATACTATTTCCATGCAATATGAAGTGAAACATAGGCACCATCAATGCACTGACCGTGGATAATTAAAGATTTTAAGCCATCCCCCTTCAGAGATGCTTAAAACTCTTTAATCACTTTATTTCCCCCATCAGGGATATCCATCATGGTCACAGCACCCCCCATGTACATACACAACATACATTATCACAATGGCATTTTCAACATCTCATCTCAATGTCATTATCAACATCAACATCAACATCAACATCATCTCATCTCAATGTCATTATCAACATCAACATCATATCATCTCAATGACATTATCAACAACAATAACATAATCTCATATCAACATAATCGTCAATAACAACATCATCTCATATCAATTATTATCAATATCATCTTCAATAGCAACATCATACTCTATCAACATTATCATAAACATCAACGTCACCTCATATCAATTAATATCATCAATAAATCATATTCCGCACACACATACATGTATAGTTCATGCCTAAGATTCACACTCCTTAGGTCTTTAGACAACACAAGTCTAATAAGAATAATAATGTCATTTATCAATAACAAACGCATCGCATCCCATTAGTCAAAAATATTGTTTTTCTTGAAAACCATCATGCAACAGGGATAGGCATACATCCCTATAGTTTGGTTCCCTGACCCCAACTACGGTATCAAAAGCTGTAAATTATAATAAACTCTCATCATCTATCGTGAGCTCTCCGTTAGTTCTTCTTTCCGTCATTCAGAGACCTCTCTCCTTCATGTTCATCAATCCAAACGCAACGTTTTATATACCAAATCAAAGGAAATTTAGTATAGATTTCGAAAACAAGGTTAATAACAACATTCAGAGTCAATCACCCATGTCTAAACATAAAGGGCTAAAGGGTGTTTTGGATTCTACTAAAAGGAGACGTCATTTTGAAATTTTGATCACGCCAATGTGACCGGGGTTCAGTGAAAGTCACGAAGATAACCTCAATTTTATAAAAATATAACTTTTGCAATGTCTCATTTTCAAGGGTTTTTCAAAGGAAGTATAAAAACACCCTATTATAGTACCCAAAACACAAGAGACACTAAGAGAAACTCAAACTAACTAGGAGAAAGGCTTAGAAGTCAACATTACCTCAGAGAAGCTATGAAAGAAAGGATTGATGGATTTTTCTCCATCAAATCATTAAGGTGGATTCTAAGGATTCAACTCCAATTAAAATGTTCCTCTTGGTGTGGTGGTTCGGCGGCAAGCAACGACGGCTCGTGGTGGCCATCAGTGGTCGTGGGTGGTGGAGGAGGAGGTGTTAAGGCTTGGGTGGGTGTTTGGTGAGAAAAAGAGTGAAAAATTGTGTTTTTCACACTGAAGAACATATTTATAATCTGTAGATCTTGCTTAGCGAGCTCGTCTTGCTAAGTGGGAGTCCACTTTTGGCACTAAGTGCAACTTTCCACTTTTAGCACAATTCCTCTCGAGTTGGGATTTGCGTTGAGTGCAACAATTTGCACTGAACGCAATTCCTCTTGCGCTAAGGTGACAATTCACGCTCAACGCAATTCACTCTTAGGTTGGAATTGTGCTTAGTGCACTTCTCGTGCTAAACGAGAGGTCAAAAGTTGTCATTTTAAAAATCCCAATGGTCAAACCATGGGGACATATGTTAGGAATCTACAATAAAATTGTGAAGATGATCCAATGGTTAACGAATCTATGATCATAGTTTTACCGGAATTTGATGCAATCTTCCCTGGAAGGGACTAGTCACCAGAGCCATGAGCAAGAGGCTCCAAGAGGACTGGGCTAGAGCTGCTGAAGAAGTCCCTAGGGTTCTCATAAACCTCAAGGTAGATTTCTGAGCCCATGGGCCAAGGTTGAGTCCACTATTCTTTGTCAATATTAGAATAGGTTTTCCTTCTTTTGGGCCTTGTATTTTGGTCATTTTAGGTTTATAGGGTACTCTACCCTACAAGTTAAGGGTACCCTAGTAGTATAGGGTTTTAGCCTTGTATTTCAGGGCATTTTGAGTAGTCTTTGTAGTAGGGACTTTTTTTTGTATTTTCATGTATTTTGGCATAGGGGTGAGCTTAGCTATTGGAGGGGTGTGAGTAGCTAAGATTCATTTGGCCATCCTTTCTTCCTCCTAGGCCAAGCCCAACTTGTCTGCCTTCCTTCCCAAGGAAGAAGTGCAAGTTCCCCCCCCCCCCTTCCCTCTTTCTCTAGCTTCTGAAGGAAGCTTTCTTCCTTGCTTCCCAAGGAACCTACCTTCCTTGCTTCTCAAGGAAGCTTCCCATGTGCTAGAATCACACCTTCCATGCTTGTGACATCTAAAGGGAATATGCTAAGATACATTTGACATATTCTTGGAATATTCCTTTTAGATTCACATGAAATGAAAATGAAATTCAAAAAGTTAGTGACCTAGGTTATAAATAGAAACATGTGTAACACTTGTCGCAACTTTGATGAATGAGAAACTTGTGAGACACACTTCAAAGTTCAACTTCTCTCCCTATTCTCCTTCAATTTCCACGCTACTATCCCCCCCCCTTTCTCTCATTCTCTTCCTCCATTGAAGCTTCCTATCCAAGGCCCTTTCTTGGTGGTGAAGCTTCTCCTTCCATGGCTTATTCTCTATTGGATGGCGCCTCCTCTCACCTTTTCTCCTTTATCTTCTGCTGGAATTCCATGGTTGAAATTCACCATTAAAGGACCTTACTAAAGTTCAAAGATCCAGCCTCCATAGAAGCTTTTCAAGCAAGCTTCCATCAGAATTGGTTTAGGTAAAATTTGAAATCTCATAATTTCAACTTAGGTCAATAAAACTCCACATAAGTCAACATCCACATCAAGCAAATCATACATGACTAGTTCACACCATACCTCAACACATTCAAGTTAATCATATAATCAAATAATACGATAAATACAATTAAACATTGATTTATAGTTAGCAAAATTTTAGGGCGTTACACATATCATAAGGAATAATTCATTCACAAGTTGATTTTAGTAAGGACTGATTTTATTAGAGAACAAGGAAACCAACTACATCTCATAAGCAATAATTCATTAACGAGTTGGCTTTAGCAAGTACCAACTTTACTAGAGAACAAGGAAATTGACTACGTCTTATAAGCAATAATTCATTCACGAGTTGATTTTAGCAAGGATCGATTTTATCATAGAACAAGGAAACCCACTACGTCTCAAAAGCAATAATTCATTCACAAGTTGATTTTAGTAAGGACCAATTTTATTAGAGAACAAGGAAACTAACTATGTCTCATAAGCAATAATTTTTCCACAAGTTGATTTTAGTAAGGACTGATTTTATTAGAGAACAAGGAAACCTACTATGCCTTGCAAGCGATAAATCATCCATAAGATGATTTTTAACAAAGACCAATTTTATCAAGAAACCGACTAGGTCTCATAATGATATTAAACTCTTGCGAACACAAACATAAAAAAGAGAATGGGACATTGGCGCAAATGCATAAATAAATTAGATTTTATTTTATATAATGGACAAGGATATGTTACTCAACTAAATTACAAATTGATCAAGCCTACAAGAGTTCCATTCTTAGGAACTATAGGATGAAACCATAAAGGATGAGCAAGATGGATTGTCTAATCAAGTCTGCTAGAGCTGTCACAACCCCAACCGCCATCCTCGATCAAGCTTATAAGAGAAGGAGAGAGCACAACAACAGCAATGATGTGGTTGAACTTAGTCGGCCAAGCTATAGAGCAAGTTGGTCATGCCATCAACACAGTCAAACAAGTGCAAGAGCAGGATTAGTGTGTTGGATAAGGATGACTTCCAAGAACCTTATGTGAGGTTCGCTTCCTGATTTCATCCATTCACACCAATCCAGCATGCTCCCGAGTTTTTCCAGCCCTACCTTCCCTTCCCAGAAGTTGCCTCCTTCGTCAACTCCAAGTTGCTTCCACTTTAGCCTCTCAACTCAGTTAAGATGACGTTGCAGCCTTCCAAGCAAAGCAACAGACCCCCGCTATTACATCTCGAAACCATTCAGATTGTCAAAGGGTCTGCACAAAGAAGGATAACAATGCTGACTCAACCCCACCACACTGAAAAGTACCAAGAAGGGCAGATCCTCTAGTCCATGAGGAATCTCTCACAACCCACGGACTACCACTGACAACCCTAGGATTGTGGTGGACCACCACCTTGCACGACTGCTTATAACCTCTCAACGCAATTATGCATGGAGATTGCTTCCAATGTTAGCCACTCAACCAGTTAAGGGGTTAGCAAACATCCATACCCTTAATTGATTCGAGAGACTAACTTTGATAACCACCTCTGGTCTACCACACCACTCATGACACCATAAAAGAGTATGGTAGAAAGACTGAGGAAGAAATGGGAACAAGAGGCACACTACGATTTATATGCCCTAGTGAACAAAGGTTACCTAAATACGCCAACAATCTCGCCCAATAATGGCCAACCCATATTTATGGGGCAATAAATGTGCATTCAGGATAATGGTCAAACCATACAAAATGCACAAGAAAAACATCAAGAAAAATTAATTTTATTGTCAAATTGTATATACAAAAGAATAGCAAGGAAGCGCGAGCTAACCAATCAGGATGACATAAACTTTGTAAGTATATAAAAGCGAGAAAACTACTAGTTGGAGGTGCTCACAAGCCCACATTTGTACATAGGTGATACAACTTACATGCAATAACATAATTTAAATTATCATAGTCATAATTGTTCAAATTCAACACTTATACATCAATGGCATAAATATGCAAAAAAGACACATAATAGTCACGATAAAGAAAAAACAAAGGAAACTACAAAAATTGTTTTGGGGAGTTGGAGGGGGAGTGTATTCCTTAACCAATTGGTCGTCAAAGACTTTGTTGAAAATCTTGACACACGAGACATCTAAGTTAGCGTAAATGTCTCATATCTGTGACATGTTAGAGATAGGGGGAGCAACATGAACAACTTGAAGACTAAAGCTTGAAGCATGGAGAAAAGCTTGAAGATGTTTTGTCTTTTGCATGCCCAACTCCTTTGAGTGGCATTTGTATTGGTTATTATATTGAATGTTGCATCTTTGTCCATATCATATCTTTTGTGCATCATGCATCATCATGAGTAAGTGAGAAGAAAAATTTCTAAGTTAGAAAAGTTTCTTCAGAAGGAAAAACTCTCCATTTTAATCGATTGCAGCCTTATCATAATCGATTACACGAGTTGCCTGAAGCTTGTAGAGTTATGTCTCGTATCAGTTTAATTGATTACAACCTTATCATAATCGATTACACAGTTATTTTTGAGACAATGACTGATTTATTTTGGAGTCTCTGCTTTAATCGATTACCGTGTGATATAATCAATTACTTCTCTTTCTATAAGTGTTTCAGAAGTGAACAAGAACACTTTAATCTATTACTTTGAGTATCTAATTGATTACATTGTTCTTGAGTTGTTTCTAGGTTTTGGGAAGAACACTTTAATCGATTAAAAAGATAATCTAATCATTTATTCATTGAATTAATCGATTACCTTGAAGATTTAATCGATTACAGGCGGTTATAACTGTTTTCTCTATAAATAACCACACTGTGTTCTCTTCATAACATAACAAAATAAGCTTCTAAGTGAGCTAAGATCATGTGTTGTTATTAGTTAAAGAAAGAAGAGAATAAGAGTGCTTAGAAAAAGTAGCCCACACCTTCTTTTGATTGTGAAGATCTTTTGTGATAAGTGAGTTGTGTCACTTTCTTGAGTTCAAGAAGAACACCTCTTCAGTCAAACAAGGTTTTGCGGAAAGGATTGATCAGGTTGTGTCTATCTTTACTCTTGGTTTTCGTGTATGGTTTTACACATCTTTTTGTTTGTGCATGAATCACTTAAGGCATGCTAGAATAGGTGTTTCTAGTTTAGGCTGAGGGTAGGTTTCTCTTAGGCTCTTATTCACAAAGGACCATAGTGTTGGGTGCCTAAGTCTCTAATTCCAAGGTGGGAACTATAGATTGGTTGTGATTGCCTGTAAGGATTCTATATGTATAGTGAAAATCTAATTTTGGTTTTGAATTAGATAATTGGATTAGCTTCTCTAGTGATAGAGAGTGAACCAACATAAAAAGGTTGTGTACTCCTTTTCTTGATGTGATATTTATCTCTCATTCTAGTCTTAATCAGTTTTTGAAAAGGTTCAAGAATATATCTTTGTGAAAGAAAAAACTTTAATGAAGGATCTCGTGTAAAGGATGGATTGATTAAGTATTGATTGAGTTCGATTTATTGAAGTTTTGTGATACAATCCATACAAAAGAAGTTAACTCTGGTTTTAAAAGTTCATTTTGTTTTGAAAACCAATTCATCCTCCTCCCCCTCTTGGTTTGTTCAGTACCATAATCTTTTTCATGAAATGGCTCACTCAAACCCCATTTAAAACTGCTCAAAGGTCATCACACCAATATCCGACTCCCATTTCTCCAACATGGCTTTTAGTGCTTCCACTTCTTTGTTGTACTCCCTAGCCTACAATTCAAAGCCATTCAGGTCCTTTGTTTGAGTTTCCAAGGATGTCTTATAATTCTCCAAAAGCATCAGCTAAGACTTCACATCCTCCAAGTCTTTTTCGATAACTCCCTTAGCCACCAGGGTTTGTTCCAACTTCTTAATCAAATCAGTGATTGACCCTTCCTTCTTGATTAACTATGACTTCACCAAACCTACATCTTTCTTGGCTTGATCCATAAATCCAACCAATTTCCTTTTTTGGTCGTCCCAAGGGCTATACTCTTTCTCAATCCAACACGACCTATTAGCTGACATGGTACTAAAAAATTCTAAACCTTTGCAAGTGTAACGACCCGCCTCGTCGCTACGGTATCCACACTCTAATATTAGATAATTTCAATTTTATTTATTTATTTATTTATTTATTTATAAAAAGAACTCCCTTAATTTTTGCTTATGAAAATAGAAGTGATTTTGTCACAACATAAATTCATCTAACAACACGCAATTACTTAAGTGAATATGCATAATTACATAGAAACAATAATTTGGTACATGTCATACACATAATGAAAATTAAATATGTTCATATATATAATTAAAATTCCAGTTTTACATCTTTAACTCAACAAAATAAAACTTAAAAACCAACTACGGGGGAGTTGATTAAAAAACACAACTCTCTCCCAAAATAACGCCAACGTCATCACGTCGGCTCGGCGGCTCCTCACCAGAATCTTACTCCCTACACCCTGCCACTGCCATTCTGCTCCCACGAACAAGGTTCGTGATCATCACAGGTATCAACCACACGATACAAAATTGCAAGGGTGAGTTTATTATAAAAGAACCAATACCAATTCCAAATAACCACAATTAGCAAGGAACATAGGCAAACATGATAAGCATACACAACAATCATTATTCAACACTCATATCCAACAAATATTCATCATTCACATCCAACAATTACTCATCATCCATCCATGGACCCAATCAAGACTGCACAAAATGATGCATGCACCTGACTCAACACTCAGATGCAATGTGGTACGTACCAACAACAACCAAATATCAGGAAATAGCCTAAGTGTGTCCACACGACACTCTCACTTAGGGAACTGTGCTGAGTTTGTCGAGACCACCCAGTTGTGCACGTAACAGCCCCCCTCCCATAGGTGATCAGCTTGGGAGCCCAAAGGTGTTCCCTACCAGGTGACAGCCCCCTAGTACAAAGTACACTTGGCCACAGTTACTCTATTACGGCCAAAAGTAAGTGTCAAAGACCATGGACCAATTAAAGCACCTAAGCATCCCCTTAGGAATGCTTAGATTCTCTAACCACGCTAGTTACCCACGTCTGGGCCATCCGACAAGGTCAATGCACTCTACCCCCCAGGACATACACTTCATACGACGTATGATCGTGGCCAAAAGCTAGTGCCAAAGACCCTGGAAGGTCAGTGCACAGTGCCCCCCACGATCATACACAACATCCAACGTATGAACGTGGCCAAAAGCTAGTGCCAAAGACCCTGAAAGGTCAGTGCACAGTGCCCCCCACGAACATACACAACATGCACATGCCAATGCATTTCCAACATCAATCAACAAATCGTATTTCCATGTCATTCACAACATAAATATCATCTCATCTCAATGACGTTATCAACAACAACAACAACCTCATTTCATATTCACATATTCATCAATAATAACAATTCATGTTGACATGGTCTTTATTAACAATGTCATCTCAAATCAATATCATCATAATTATCATTATCATCAAATATCAATTAAAATCCTCAATAGCAACATCAACAACAATTCAAACAAACACAACAATATCATTTCCACACGCACGGTCTTCAAACAACACATTTCAAACAACCAAAACAATATCATTCATCACAATACACAAACACACACACACACA
This sequence comes from Glycine max, assembly GCF_000004515.6. Classification (NCBI taxonomy): domain Eukaryota; kingdom Viridiplantae; phylum Streptophyta; class Magnoliopsida; order Fabales; family Fabaceae; genus Glycine; species Glycine max. The sequence goes on along the minus strand of NC_038241.2, from coordinate 15,845,248 downwards.
CACACACACACACACACACACACACACACACACACACACACACACACACACATATATATATATATATATATATATATATATATATCGCATCCCATTAGTTAAAACATAATTTTCTTTGAAGAAAAATCAGCATGCAACAGGGACAGGCAGATATCCTCGTAGCTAGGTTCCCTAACCCTAACTATGGTGTTAAAACGGTAAATTTTATAATAAACTCCCCTTACCTATTGTGAGCTACCCCGCGGATTCCTTGTCGCGTCACTTGAAGATTCCTTTTTGTCCTTGCTCGTCGATTCCACGCAAGCCTCTACTATGCCAAAACGAAGGAGACTTAGTATGGATTTCAGAAAACAAAGCTAGTAACAGTGCTCTGGGTCAAACACCCACATCACTACATGAAAGAGCTGAGAGCATTTAGGGTTTTACAAAGGAACATCATTTGGAAATTCCGACCACGCCAATGTCACCGGGGTTCAGTGTAGGTTACGAAAATAACATGCATTTCATGAAAGGATAACGTTTACAAAGTCTCTTTCTCTAAGGTTTTTCAAAGGAAGCATAAGACATACAATGGCGGTTCCAAAGTCAGAAAAGATGCAAAGACAAGATAAAACTAACAAGAAACAAGCGTAGAACCATGGTTACCTCGAAAGAAAACGAAAGGTCAGATTAGGGTTTTGTTCTCTACCGAAACCGCAAGCCAAGTTGGAAGATTCCGCTTCGGTTGAAGGGTTCCTCTCGGTGTGGAGAACAACGATGGCTTGTGGTGGCTAATGGTGGCTGTGGGTGATGGAGAAAGTGCTTGGAACTTTAGAAATGGATTTGGAAGAAAGAAAAAAGAAGAAATGGCGTTTTTCCTAAGCTACACGAAAGCAAAGGCTGAAATGCTTAAATAAGAGATGCTCCCGGGAACGGAAGCTTCTAGCACACTCCAGACATCTTCTAAAAGATCGCAACGGTTAGATCATGGAAAATTGTCTTGTGAAGTTGAAAACCAAATTTCGAGAAGATCCAACGGTTAACGAAGGCTGGGAAGCGTTTTTACGGAGAAGATCCTCTAGAAGCTTCATTAAGAGACTTCTTTGAGAAGCTAGATCCTTATCTATCCACACCCCTCTTTTAACTAAATTAACCTCCTTAAAAATAATTACGGATGAAAATAACGCAAAAAATAATCAAACATCAAACATAATTACTAATAATATATAGATCTATATATCAGGGTGTTACAGCAAGCCCCCATAAGACTAATCTTCTTCAGTTGTTCTTCATCACTAACAGTGGTAAAGTACTCATCTATCACCTTTTCTCGGGGAAATTTCATACTGGAAACTAATTTCATCTCTTCCTTGAGTGACACTTGGTACAGGACGTCAAACACCTCAATTAGAGATGACACAGGTGGAACTGAAGGGAAGAAAAGTTGGGTTTGAACTAGATTAGGAGTAGATTGATCGATAGTCAAGTCAATGTCTATGAGACCTATTCTTAAGTCCTTCTTTGTACACTTGGGTAGCTAATTCTCAAAAAGAGGCTTAGGGGCCATAAAAGCTGGTTTTGAAGCGTTGTCAGGTGAAAAAGGAGCAGAAGACCCAATCGAAGCAGCCTTCTCAACTTCTTGAGTCATCAGTTAATAGCATAGGACAGGACAACCTTTCATGCCTTTAACATGAAAGAATCGATCTTTCAATGATTTGATGTTGTCGGAATAAGCCACCAATAGACCTTGGTGCAGACAACCACTTAGAGACACCTAACCCACTTTAGGATTTTAACGAATGGAAAAGTAATAGAAAAATACGTTAATAGTTGAAGCCCTATCCAAACCCTCACAAAAAAGCTCAAAAGATCGGACAAATGCCTAATCGTTGGGACGAAGTTGGGTTGAGGCACAATTAAGAGAAGATAGGACAAAACATTAAAAGTCACTTAAAGGAAAAACTATTTGTATCCTCTTAGGATTAATGTACATGGATTAAACCCTTAAAACCTTCTTGTCAACCCAACTATAACCATGGCCATCCAAGACCAGCGTCACACCCCCGTCATTCTCCCCACCATTTGCCCCGACTTCCAAGTCAGACAAACTGTCCTCATCTCCAAAATGCATGACTCCCAGAATGCAGTCTTTGTCAATGTCGACATCGTCATCATGACTTCAACTTCACCATCGAAAGCATTAGTGACACCATTAGACACAAACTCTCAGTCATCCTTATCCACCCTTATCTCCAGAAAAGCATAGTCAGATTTATGTGTCTAGCACATTCTGAAAACACAAAGAAGCGAAGAAGAAAAAGGGAGAAACACTAGTGAGTAGAACAAGATAGCAGACAAGACCCACATATGAAAACCAATAAATAATGGAAAAAACGATTAAAAATAGCATGGAACATTACCTATAGAGGACTTCTTCATATTCTCTTGAGCAACAGAAAGAATTGAACTTAAACTCAAAAGCTTCGCAACAATAACAACATACATAAAGTGGTGGATGAAGAAGAAGAAGCAATAATTACCCTTTTTTTTTATAGCTCAAAGCGATAGCAAGTCTAACAACAAAACATATGAGGAAATCTAATGGTCACGAATAGATTCGACAAAACAATCCAACGGTTGGGGAAGAGACAATAGATGATCGTATGACACTATTAATCATTACATCACATATTTTCACACCAATGTGGCGCATGAGGCACACACATAACAAAGCAGCACGCTGCGCACTTCGTTGCCAACTCAAATCGTGAGGCGACGTAATCAATAAGGATGTGACATACTCTAGGACAGGACATATTGGTACACTTAACATGTTCAAGAAAAGTGAGCCTAGCCGATCAACCCCTCTTAACTCAAAATGACATGACTCCTACAAAATACCACAACTCATACAATGCGACATAACCTCCCTACTTCCAATGAGACAGTAAAAAAAGTTGTACATTGGCTATGATAGATGTCTTGGTAACATCGATTAGGCGACTCGTTCTTAAGCATTTACACCATTTGGCTCAATGCTTGAAGGGTTGTAAAATGTCCCAGATAGATGTCCCGATAACAACGAAATGAAGTCATTGGATGACTTGCTCTTAAGCATTTATGCTATTAGGCTCCATGCTTGAAGGGCCGAATACTATTTGAAATGGGAATCCCAAGATGCTTTCCTTAGCAAAAGGACACTTATGTTTGCCTATGCCACAAAAGATTCGGGATGGCTAGCTAGTCATGACTCTCGTCACTACCAAGTAAATGAAGTGATACTCGACTCGTGCTATGATCAAGAAAGCGGACGATGGAAAGTACAGTGCAGGGTAGCACCGTAGAGATGTGGTGACAAGGTTAGGGGATACCCGCGATCTGACTTGTCAAGGGTATGAAGGGGACCAGATTGAGGATGCACAGAGGCGTGGCAAAAAAAGGACTAATGAGCTAGTCACACGTGGACAACAATGTTAGAGGACATTGTGCATAAATAGAGATGAGCTGCATGGCTCACCTTAGGTTTATGGTTAGACAAAACTAGGGGAAACGTTGATGTTGGCTTTGAGCTAGAGCTTTTCACCCTCTCTCCCTGGTGTTCTTTGACGTGAACAACCTCCATTGTGAAAGATTTGTGGATTTTGAAACTACCATTGATAGATCATTGTAAAATGTAAGCCAAGATTTTAGAATAATCCATTTGATAGCAATGCTATTGGTTTGAAACATATGATTAACCATTTAGCTCAAATCAAAGCAAATCATTTGATTTGAAATGTATAAGTAAAAAAATGTTTGGCTATTAGATGTATGCATAAAAGATATAACAAATCAACAATTAAAATAAAGAAAAAAAAATTTAATATTGGGAGATTTTGTTGGAGATCTATTATAATAAATTGAATTTAATGATGAGAGAATTTCTACGAGAAGATCTTAGCTTATATTCCCAATCAGTAGGGGTGGGTAAGCGGGCCAACCCGCCCCGCATAAGGCCCGCCCGCATAAGCCCGCATTGGTAGTGGACCGGTCCAATCCGCCCCGCTTCTTACACGGACCAAATAAATTGGTCCGTCCCCACCCCATGGACCCCGCGGGTCAAACGGGCCGGTCTGCGGGCCTAGTTTTAAAAGAATTTTAATTTTAATAAAAATATAATACAATCAAATTAAGTTCAATACAAATGTATATAAAATCTCAATAATTAGTCAATTACATCAATAAAATAAATAATGTCTTAACAAAAGAAAATCCAAGCAATAAATCTAAAATATGAAATTTAAACATCTCCAACAACAAATGATTTTATATTTGAAGTAGCTTGAGCCTTCTCCATCTCCATATTTTCATCTTCTTTTTCTAAAACTCGAAATAATAATAAATATTATAATAAAATCAAGTAAAGTGATTAAAAGACAATAATTGTTACATATTATTTACCCTGCATATCAAATACTAGTAACCAATTTTTAGTATATATTGTCAACAAGAAGCCTAGTTCGATATTTGTTAAGCACACGTGAGGAGAAAAAAATGTTCTTAGCCTGCTACAACTACTAAATATGATATGAGCTATTTTTTATAATAAAAATATATTGAAATATCTTTAAAAATATTTATTTAACAATTATTTTTTGGCTTAAATGATAAGAATTGATATTTTTTATTTATGACTTTCAGATATGAAAATGATAGATTAAAAGAGAAAAAGATCGAGAAAATATCAAAAAAGAAGATTTTTAGTGAGTTATCACTTATCTTTTTTATCTTAATCTTTTATTTTTGTTATCTTTTATTTTTCTTATCTTATCCTTTTTTATCTTTATCATCTTTTAATTTAAATCTTTTATTTTTATCTTTATATCTTTATCTTACCTAATATATTTCTTTATCTGTTATCTTAAAAAAAAGTTTAAAGTGAAAAAGAGAAAATCAAACCTAATATAACTGGATCAAGATTACACAAATTAAACCTAATGCGGGCTACGGATAGCCCGCGGACCTCACGGGCCAAACCCGCAAGTCTGCAGGTTAAGCGGGACAGACCCAAAAATATGACATAACCATGGATCGTTTAAAAAAATTGGTCCGTAACTCACGCGGACCGCGGCTCCGCTGGTCAGTCCATAGACCTGAGCCCGTTTACTCATCCCTACCCATCAGTCTCTAATTATAAGAACCTTTGAACTAATTCATGTCTCTTAAGAAAAATAGTTAATTGAGATAATCATGTTAAATCTGTCAATAATTATGCTATCATTTCAAAATTACTTTTTTCTTATCTTTCTATCCACTTAATTTTTTTAATTAATATTTGGAGAGAGAATAAGTAAATAACCATGTGTAGGAAAAAAAATAATGAATGGATCTAAAAATTAGAAAAAAAATAGGGACAAACAAATTTTAAAAAATAATCTTATAATTAGGGACAAAAGAAGTATATAAATATAAGAGGAATGCTGATGACTCATTTTTAATAAATTGAAAGAAGTAAAATCTACCAAAATTTGATAAAATAATTCATTTAATAAATTCAGGAGAGAGAAACATTACTAAAACCTATCAAACTATGTGAACCAAATAACCAATCGTATTAAAGGAGTGTTGTTATCACTCCTCTAAATATAAAGATCAGCGAAAACAAGCGCAGCTTCATTGTTTGACTCTGACTCACTCGCTCGCTCCCTCCCTCAGAAACCATGGCCGAATTTGCCATCAACAACAACAACAACGGTTCCCATTCCAGGTTCCCTCCTCAACTCTTCCTTCGATTCTTCATGTCCATGCTTATGATTCTAAACACGAAAAATAAAATAATTACTCATTTACAGTATCAACATTCCCAATTGAACGAATTTCTCACTTTTCTAACCATTCATTCTCAAATTAATTGGTAACCTTATGATGTTGCTTATAGCATTAACAGCCCCCATCCTGATTATGCGGAGATTGTTGTGGTGCGTCATGGCGAAACAGCTTGGAATGCTACTGCAAAAATCCAGGTGCTTTTTCTCTCCCACCAAATTGCATTTGTTCCATACAACAGAAATTCAAGGATTTAGGTTTTCTAATGAAATGCTTTTTGCAAAGGAAAGTAGAGTAGCATTTCCGTGTGATGACTGAATTACACTTCTAGATATAGAATGGAAAAAGCAATTCATGATTTTCATGTGAAATGGAATATGTTTCTTACTTCAATATGAATTTTGGTGATGTTAAGTGTTGTACCTAATTTGTGTTTGCTATGGTTTTTTTGGCTTCTGCAGTATGTGTTTTAGTAGTTTAAGTGCCTTTTTCTCTAAATAATTTAATGTAATGGATAAAATATTTATTAAACTCCAACACCTATGGTGGTTTTTCCATTACACTAAGGCAATTTAGTATATTCATTAGATATGCATATCCCATCTGTGGGACTAATTTCTGATGACTACTTGGGTTGGGGTTAACTTCAATATAACCTGGACAGTAAAAAGATGATTTACCATTTCTAAAAGCGTTGGTGAAATTGAAACGGGGTGTACCTGGCTTCACACTAGCACAGCTCATTCACTTTTGGATCTGGCTTCTCTGTTGTCCCTTTCCAAGCTATCCCTGTGCTGCCCATTCAAAATGACGTCGCATAACAGTTGTGTTAATATTTAATATGTGATTCAATTTTAAAAATCATGAAAATGGTATTGTTTCAAAAGGGCAGCACAGGGACAGCAGAGAAGCCAAGTCGTTCACTTTTATGGTATAGATGGAGTAAAAATACTTTAAATTGAAGGAATAAAAAATCTATCTTTGCTGTAAAAATACTGTCTTCCCTGTAATTTCCATCACTTAGCTTTAAGACTCCTTCTAGGCTTAGTTTTGCATGATTAAGATTCTCGTATAGGGGCTTACTGCAGTACATTATTGAGAAGGTGCTATATGGGTAGCTTATTGAAAACATTATCCAAATTCCAAACAAATTATAAACTTCTGGTGTTTATCAAAAAGATCTTGTATTTTTTTTTTGTCCTGAAAATTATGTAAGCTGTCCTAAAAACAAAGATACAGTGTTTATATCCTAAAGTTACAAACTTCTGCATTTGTAGGGAACAATCAAAGTTACATGCTTGTAAATAACTTTTTAAGATAAAATTATAACTTTTTGAACTAGTATTGTGAGTAACTTGTGGATGTGCCATAGTAATGACAATATGCTTTCTAAGTCTCCTAATCCTTCTACAGTGATATAAATATCTGTCACCTATGTGTTTATATTTCATAAATTTTTTTCTTGTGCATTATTTCTAATATATGTGGTGTGGCTCCTTTTGGAGTTTTCAGCCTTGGTATGTTCAAATTTCGCTCATATGTAAACAGGGGCACCTGGATGTTGAATTAAATGAAAATGGAAGACAGCAAGCAGCTGTAGTAAGTTGTGCTTTTTGCATTCTTTCATTTCTATATACAATTCAAGACAGTGACCTTACATTACAGTTTTTGTTTTCATTTACATTACATTTCTATTTATGCCCTTGTGATCCTAATTTCTGTAAATTTTACAATTGAGGTGGCTGATAGACTATCCAGGGAACCTAAGGCCTCTGTTATATATTCTTCTGACTTGAAACGGGCTTTTGAAACAGCACTGATAGTTGCATCCAAGTGTGGAGGGATCGAGGTTTGAACTTAAATCCTTCTTCGTGTTGCATATTATTGATTCAACTGTAATACGTTAAGAGCATATTAATGGTTTCCTTTTTACCATGTTCATAGCTTAAAGTCATTTGCTCATTTGGTTTATAGGTTTGCAAACTTTTTTTGTCTTTTATCAGTAACTGGACTAGAGGTTGACTATGCTTGAAGTAATCTTGTTGTCGCTTAGTAACTATGAAGTAGTACACAGAGATGAGTTATTCCTTTTCCTTACATGGTGTTGAAATTATTGGGTTGAGATAACTGGATTTGACTTATCTAAATTGACATTGTGTAATGTGAGAAAGTAAGGGAATATCCACCCTTGATTTGAAGTGGATTAAATTTGTGTGGTACTTTAGTTCACATCAAGGGTGAATACACCCTTTTACACTTTGCACATTTTCTCACTTTAGAAGAGTTAAATCCTAGATAGGGAAGGAGGAAAAGTGAATAATGATTCTGAATAATAGGATGTGTGATTGAGACATAGTGTGTTATGATATGATATAAAATACTATTCTGGTGGTTCTGTTTTTACTCATAATTTGATCAAGTCTTGGTGTAGTATTACTAGTACATGACCAAACTCACTAATACAATAAGGTTGCAAATCTTAATTAAATAAGAAAATAGGTCAGGAAACATAATGAATAGGGAACAACCCCTAAAGTTGCCATGTCAATTAGATTACTAATTGATTCCACTATATAAAGATCTACTAAGATGTTGTATACTTTAAAGATATTTTAAAATATTCTTTGATTCTTTGATATATACTAAGGAAATGCTGAGATGTTTTGTAGACATTCTAACTGATAGCAGCAAAAATACTTAATTATACTGTAATTGAATATTTGGGAGAGAGAGGGAAAGAGTATCTCATTTTTTAGAACTGAATCAAAAGGAAGAGATCTTGGAGCTCTCATTTTTTTCTATTCTTACTGTAATTTAATATTTGGTAGAGAGGGAAAGAATATCTCATTTTGTTGAACTGAGTGAAAGGGAGAGATCACGGGGCTCTCAAAACTCCCCTAGGCAATTTCTGTATTCAGTATTCATTCTTCTCCAAGTTCTGGTACAACTCTGAACTGCAATTGGGTTCTTGAATAAAATTCATTTTTTTTTTCTATTCTACTGGTTCTGGTGTTTATCCATTTCTTAATTCTACTCATTATAGCATTTTTGACCTATCATGTATTTTTTTTCCTAACAATATTTTCCTTTGGTTGAAATTTTAGGTTGTCAAGGATTCTGACCTACGGGAGAGACACCTAGGGGATCTTCAAGGCCATGTTTTTCATGAAATAGCAAAAACTAATCCCACAGCTTACAAGGCTTTTGTGTCTAAGAACGAAGATCAAGAAATACCAGTAAGTTTCATAGAAACCAACTTGTATGCATGGAATTCCTTGACAATAAAGTACTAATGTAAAGAGTGTAAATTTGGAGTAGGCTACCTAGGAAAATTCTTCAAGTTCAGTTGGGCTTGTCCAAAGAATTTGGAAGAAGACGAGTATAACTGATGGCTCCCTGAAATTGCATATATTTGGCTGCATATGGAACTTGAAAAAGCAGCCGAAAGATGTCATATACCATATGGCATAGTAAAATAAGAACAATAAATACTTGGGGTAGAGAACTCAAGCAATGATTGTTTAAATAATGGTTAGATCATCCATTTTAAAAACTCTAGACATGCTAGGAAATCTTGTGAAGTTTGCTTTTATATTTAGATGTAGAACTTGCTTATTTATCCATCTTCTAATTGCTTTATTTGTTTCATATCGTAAATATATCTTTGCCAAGTAGTCTTGCTTGTACAGTTGTATCTTGGAATGACCTTTCATCACGGATGTTTTCCTGTTCAGATGTGTCATGAACTAAGTTATGAGTTACAAATAGAGAGAATTGAGATTATAAAGGTAAAGGCTAGGCTCAGTTTATTTTAGAGAAATAATCACTTATTTTTATCAACTCGCTAAGAGAGCTTTTAAAAAAGAGAAATGCTAGGAACACACTTTTTTTTAACACATTTTCTTATTGGTTGGAATTAAAATGATAAAAATTTGTGGATCCCACATCATATTTAATGATTTTCTCTCATGATTTTGTAATTTTCAATAAATTATAACCAATCAGAAAGTGTGTGTTGGAAGGAGTATGTTAGATAGTGTGTTCTTAACATCCTCTTTAAAAAAGAAGTGGTTATTTCTCTAAATTAATCACCAAACATGGGCTAATACCTGTTGCTTAATCCAGAAACAGAGATACATATATGTAGATAATTGCTTCTTAAGACTTGATGTTTGTCATTCAGTTTATGACTTTGGCTCTGTTTGTTTTCTTTGCTTAACGGAGTTTCACATTTCACAAGGTAGAGTCACAATTTTCAAGTCAATCTTTCCTAATGCAAAAATTCCCTCCAGTGGGCAAACTTCGTTTGACTCCTGATGCAAACAGATACTTTATAAATACATTGAATGCCTTAAATTTTGCATATACATAACATTGATCCATATACAAATGTGCAGGGTGGTGGAGAAAGTCTTGTTCAACTTTATGATCGCAGCACATCTGCATTGCTTAAAATTGGCTTAAAGCATAAAGGTAGGCTACCAGTGAAAGTCCTTCCATCATGACATATCATGGACGTTATGTTTTCCTAATTTATCATTGGTTTGATCTGAGATCTTTTTAGCTCATGCAATAACCTCATTTAGATAACATAGGGATCAAAATCCTCTCCATTTCTTCCATTACTATAGTTTTGGGAAAATAAATGAAATGGAGATATGTCACACATAATAATGGAGAGTATCATTTATTTCCCGAAAGCATGGTAGTGGAAGAAATGGAGAGGATCTGTTTCCATAACATAGGCATAACGTGTTTTTTTTTTTGTAGATGTTGTATCTCTTTTCAAAGTCCACTAACTGCTACATTAGGCTGATGTTAGCCGTGTTAATTGCAGGGGAGCGAGTAATTGTTGTCTCTCATGGAGGATTCATCAGAGCCCTTTACAAGTGGGCATGCCCAAATGGTAAGCCTGGGAAGGTACTCAATACATGTGTTAGTGTTTTTCACTTGTACGGTGAGGACAAATGGACCTTAAAAGTGTGGGGTGATGTCAGTCATCTGAACGAAACTGGATTTCTAGAGTCTGGTTTTGGAGGTGATAGAAATTCTGGTTAGGCCATTGTTTCCTATTTAAGGTAATAAAGGTTTGATTGTTTCCCATCCGAAGTTAATAAAAGATTAGAGAAAGAGCAGAAAATGGATATTAATCAGTGGTGCTAAATATGATTTTGGCCCCTATTTATGTTTTGTATCTTAGCATGCAAATATATGGTCACCATGTAAGGATATGCCTAAACTATTTAATTTTGTGGAGGTGATGTCAATCTCCTTTATAGAATTGTTTCTTTTAAAATCTTTTCGAAGCTTTCATGGAGTGATGAATGTAATGATACACTTTTCATGTTAGTATTTTTAATTTGTATATATCGGTAAGCCTTTTAAACATCCATAGCATGCATGACTACAAACGATAGAAGTTTGAAGGCTCGTCAATGTCATACACAAGATATTGTCTATTTTGATTCTGATGGGTTTTCATGATTTTATCCTTTAAAAAGCGTCTAAATGGGAAAGAGAATAGTGTTTATAAATTATTTTTGGACTCAATTTCTATTTAATGTGAGATTTTTTGTGGAATGGAATAGCCTCTCAATGGAGGCTAAGGGACCAGAGGGTCTTACAGCCTAATGTGTGGCTTAGGTTCAGTTTTAAATTCTAGGGTTCATGTTCTGCCTATGTTTATTGCATTGTTAGGCTCATACATTTGAGGTTTCTGATTTGGCTTTCACGAACTTTCATGGTTTTTTTCCTTTTAAAAGACGTATTGGTGGATTGAAAAGGGAGTGTTTATAAATTACGTTCAATTTACCACTTTTGGTGAGATGAAATAATTTTAAAATATAATTTGCAAGCTATTACTTTTGTAGTGATTCATTGAATGAATTTGTAATCCCTGTTCATAAGTGAGTGAAAAATATATCCTAATAATATTATGCAAAAATTATAGTAAGCAATTCCCAGTAGTCTTAACTTTGCATGTTAAATTCCTACCAAGTTTTTTAATTCTGGACAACGCTCCCTAGTAAGCTTGTTGGACTGAAAAAAAGGATCTAGCTAGTGTACGAACTGGGAAAATTCAAGTGGGTCCAATCTGTTCATGTATATAAGTAGATATGACAATGGGACGGACTAGGGATGAGTCTTGTCTCCCCAATCTTCAATCCTGACTCTCCAACATATTCTCATACTCGTACCCGATACCCGACGGGTTAAAATTTATTATCTCATCCCCGTATCCGTTGAGTATCGGGTATCCCCGACCTCGTCCCATACTCTATTCAAATTAGAAAAATAATTTTTTTTGTGAAGAAAATATTAAAAATTTGATTTTAGAAAAAATAAATTGATTGTTAAACATTTATTTTTAACTACTTATATATCAATAAATTTATAATAGCGCATGTGTCTACAAAAATCATTAAGAAAAGAATATTAAATTGTGTAAAAATTCTAAAATAAAATTAACTAGTAATAAAAATTATAGGCATTTTGATTAATTATGCAAAAATTCTAAAATTTTTAAGTGGCGGGGCGGGTTTGGGTTCAGGGTTGGGACAAATGTAGAAATCCCATACCCGTACCCATATCTGACTTTTGTATATCGGAAAAATCTAAACCCAAACTCATACCCGATCAACTTAGGTATTACCTGTCAAAATCGAGACGAATTCGAACAGGTATACACGGGTACGAGTTTTCTTGCTATGTCTATATATAAGTCAATGAGGAGAAGTCATATGCAAGGACCCAAGCAAATAAGGTCTATATGCTGATTTCAACCAAAAACAAAATCGTGAAGTCTTGAAGTACTATACACCAAAAAAAAAAAGGCAAATTTCCTGCATGGGGTTACTTTTAGAAACATTTTCTCGAAATGGGTCTGTTTCTAAAGTAATCCCTGCATGGTGCTCTTTTTTACGTAGAGACCATGCAAATCGCAGGAGGGATTGGCGCTTTCGTTCTCGACGCGACAGCTGGCCATGGTGTCGCCAGCTTCAATGGCGTGTTGCAGGAGCTTGGACTCGCCAGTTTGACTGGCGAGTTGAGGGGTGCGCAGTTCCTAGGTGCAGGCTATTTCCAACGCTGCAGTCTGCAACCTGCGACGTGCAGTTCCTAGGTGCAGGGTGTCGCCAGCTCCAATGGCGTTTTGGTTGGACAAAAGCGCCAGCACGAGCAGCGATTTGCGTTGCTTGGGGTTTTTAAATCACCCCTCCCCCGTAGACCATTCACGCGAGAAAAAGATAGAGAAGAGAGAAGCTTGGTGGTGCGCTTGCTGGTGTTGTGAAGAAGGATTGTTGCTGTTGTGGTGTTTGTGTTTGAACAAATTTCTTCAATTCTAATTTTTCAGTAAGTTTATTTAATTATTTTTTTATTTTATTTGTATGCTGATGATAATTATAATTTTATTAATATGTGTTATTAGTATTTTTATCTTAAGTTAGTTTTAGTTAGAATTTATAATTATAATTTTATTAATATGTGTTATAGTTTTTTTATGTTAAGTTAGTTTTAGTTAGAAATGATAACTTTAATTTAATTTGATAATTTAATATGTGTTATTAGTTTTTTTTATCTTAAGTTAGTTTTAGTTAGAATTGATAATTATAATTTTATGAATATGTGTTATTAGTTTTTTTTTATGTTAAATTAGTTTTAGTTAGAAATGATAAATTTAATTTAATTTGATAATTTAATATGTGTTATTAGTTTTTTTTATCTTAAGTTAGTTTTAGTTAGAATTTATAATTATAATTTTATGAATATGTGTTATTAGCTTTTTTATCTTAAGTTAGTTTTAGTTAGAAATGATAAATTTAATTTAATTTGATAATTTAATATGTGTTATTAGTTTTTTTTATCTTAAGTTAGTTTTAGTTAGAATTGATAATTATAATTTTATGAATATGTGTTATTAGTTTTTTTATGTTAAATTAGTTTTAGTTAGAAATGATAAATTTAATTTAATTTGATAATTTAATATGTGTTATTAGTTTTTTTTTATCTGAAGTTAGTTTTAGTTAGAATTTATAATTATAATTTTATGAATATGTGTTATTAGTTTTTTTTTATGTTAAATTAGTTTTAGTTAGAAATGATAAATTTAATTTAATTTGATAATTCAATGTGTGTTATTAGTTTTTTTTTTATCTTAAGTTAGTTTTAGTTAGAATTTATAATTATAATTTTATGAATATGTGTTATTAGCTTTTTTATCTTAAGTTAGTTTTAGTTAGAAATGATAAATTTAATTTAATTTGATAATTTAATATGTGTTATTCGTTTTTTTTATCTTAAGTTAGTTTTAGTTAGAATTGATAATTATAATTTTATGAATATGTGTTATTAGTTTTTTTTTTTTTATCTTAAGTTAGTTTTAGTTAGAATTGATAATTATAATTTTATGAATATGTGTTATTATTTTTTTTATCTTAAGTTAGTTTTAGGTAGAATTGATAATTATAATATTTGTTATTTATTTGAAATTTGGAGACTATGTGTAATTTTTATTATTAATTTTATTGTATTATATTTTATTGTGTAGGATCAATGGCATCTTCGTCATCATGCGCATCAAGTATACAAACGAGGTCTGGTCCAATTGAGGGTGACGTTTTGTGGATGCAACCCGAGCATGTTTCAGAACATGTTTGGAATGGAGAAGCAGACAAAAAACTACACATCAGACGAGCAGTGCCGATGTATCAAGGTGAAGAACAAATACCAGAGGAAATTGTTCCTCTGCTTCGGCAATGTGAGTTTTATTGGATAATTAAGATGGGATACCTAAAGATAAATGCGGCCTTAATTAGTGCGTTCGTTGAAAGATGGAGGCCAGAAACCCACACGTTTCACCTGAGATGCGGAGAGGCTACCATTACTCTCCAAGATGTGTCAGTCTTATTAGGTCTTCGTACTGACGGGACACCACTAATTGGTTCAACAAATCTTGATTGGGCCGACTTATGTGAAGAATTATTAGGAGTCCGACCACAGGAAGGCAAACTTGAAGGCAGTGTCGTCAAATTAAGTTGGCTGACTCACCATTTTTCTCGCATAAATATTGATGAGGGTAACGTTGAACAATTACAAAGGTTTACCCGTGCGTGGATCCTTCGATTCATAGGAGGTGTCCTCTTTGTTAACAAAAGTAGTAGCAGAGTTTCCTTAAGGTACCTACAATTTTTACGTGACTTTGAACAGTGCAGCACGTATGCGTGGGGACCTGCCGTGCTTGCGTATTTATATAGAGAGATGTGCAGCGCCACCGATTACAAAGTTAAATCAATCGGAGGTATGTGCATCTTAATCCAAATGTGGGCATGGGAACGATGTACCACTTTAGCTCCAAAGAGGACGCCTCCCGTCATAGAAAATAAACCACTCGAACACAGGTTTGTCATTTAAAAAATTAGATTTGAATTAAAAATATTTAATGATGGAACGTGTTGACAATGATGATTTCATTTTTATTGTAGGTGGCTGCGACGTGGAAATCAGCATATTGGCAATGATGATCTTAGAGTTTTTCGTCGCAAATTGGATATGATGAAATGACATGAGGTAAGAACATCGTAATGTAATGGTTAAATGAAATTTTAATATGTAGCCACTTGACTGAAAATTGACAAGTGTGTTGTTATATGCAGTTTGTCTGGGACCCATACACAGCAACTGTGATGGCAGTGTTGCCTCCAATTTGTGTGGTTGGAAGTGTAGCCTGGTTTGCGGTGGTGCCACTGATTTGTTTCCATGTTGTTGAGTGGCACCAACCCGATAGAGTTTTACGACAATTTGGATTGCAACAACTCATTCCCGGGTGTCCTTCGCAACCGCAGAATCTCCATGGCATAACACTCAAAGGAAAACAAGATGAGAATTGGTTCCACCTGTTGGCCCCAATCATTGGTCAGTGGAACAATCAAGCAGAGTTTAGGGTCGACGTTTATCCTCGACAGGAGGGCCTACTGGGTTATAACTCGGACTACATGGTGTGGTATAGGCGTAAAACAAAGATATTTGTCGACCCAAACAATGCAAACACAACTGCATTGGTATTTATCTGTTTTTCAATGTTTAACTTTTAATTAATTTCTTAAGCATGAGCAATAATTTGTTGAGTCTACTAGTTGCAGGGTGAAGTTGTGGAGACTTTACAATATATGGTGTCACCACAAGGGAGGAACACGTGGACGGTTGATGATCTTGTGCCTTACGTCGATAAGTTAGCGATTATATCTGAAGAGCAAGAGAGAATCACTGAGCCAGTGTCACATGGTCCAGCATCAGAGCGTGAATTCCCAGCCCCAGAGTTTCACATTCTTCAGTCAAGTGTTGAAACTCGGGGCATAGGCAGACGAAGGGAGCCTGTTGAAGCCGAACAATATTCCCAACAAATGATGGAGCGTGGTCATGGAATGTATTACACGCCAGCAACATTTTCCGAATATCCTTCACAGATGTATCAGTATCCTTTTGCAGGTCATCATACTGATACTTCTGAGACCTCACATTCGTTCGGTGGTGTTGCGGAAACACAACCTCATTTTTCATGGCCCACTATGACTCCTTCACAGCAGCACGATGCCCCCATGGCAACACCTAACGCCCCATTTACTCCGCAATGGAATGTACCCGGAGCAATACCTTATATGGGCGACTTATTAGGTGTTGATTTGCGTAAGGAGTTTTCTGCAGAGGCTGAGCAAGCAGAAGCGGGGAGACAACGCGGCGGCAGAAGAAATCCTGATCGTCAAGCGCGAAGATGGGATCGACCATGTGGCACATCCTCACGACATCACGGACACCATAATGACTGATTTTGATGTATCTGTGTAATTTTGTTGTTGTTTGTAAGACATTTGATTTTGACAATTAATCTATCGCATTTGATTTATTATGCCTTACTAATGTATAGAGTTTATGTGGCGCATCAAACTATAATAATAAACTAAGTTTACAAATAAAACTAAAGTACACAAATGAAATAATAAACTAAGTTTACAAATAATAAACTATAATAAGTTTACAATAAATTTTATGTGGCGCATCAAACTATAATAATAAACTAAGTTCACAAATAATAAAACTAAATTTACGTTAGGGTTAGGTTTTATGGATTATGGTTAGTTTTTAGGGTTAGGGTTGATGGATTAGGGTTAGGGTGTAGGGTTTAGGGGTAGGTTAAGAGATTAGGGTTAGGGTTTAGGGTTAGGTGTTATGGTTTAGGGTTGATGGATATGTTTTAATGTTAGGGTTTATGGATTATGGTAAAGGTTTAGGTTTAGGGATTAGGTTTTTGAGTTAAGGCAAGGGGTTAGGGTTAGGTTTTATGCATTAGGGTTAGGTTTTAGGGTTAGGTTTTGGGGTTAGGGTTAGAGGATTGGGGTTTAAGGGATAGGGTTGGGTTGCTTGGGTTTGGGTTAGGGTTAGGGTTAGAGGTTAGGGGTTTGAGGGATTAGGGGTTGGATTAGGGGTTAGGGTTAGATGATTGGGGTTTAAGGGATAGGGTTGGGTTGCTTGGGTTAGGGTTAGTGTTAGGGTTAGAGGTTAGGGGTTTAATGGATTAGGGGTTAGGGTTAGAGGTTAGGGGTTTAAGGGATTAGGGGTTAGGGTTAGAGGTTAGGGATTTAAGGGTTGGGTTGCTTGGGTTTGGGTTAGGGTTAGGGTTAGAGGTTAGGGGTTTAAGGGTTAAGGGTTGGGTTAGGGGTTAGGGTTAAAGGTTAGGGGTTTAAGGGATTAGGGGTTGGATTAGGGGTTAGGGTTAGAGGTTAGGGGTTTAAGGGTGAAGGGTTGGGTTGCTTGGGTTTGGGTTAGGGTTAGAGGTTAGGGGTTTAAGGGTTAAGGGTTGGGTTAGGGGTTAGGGTTAGAGGTTAGGGGTTTAAGGGATTAGGGGTTGGATTAGGGTTTAGGGTTAGAGGTTAGGGGTTTAAAGGTTAAGGGTTGGGTTGCTTGGGTTTGGGTTAGGGTTAGGGTTAGAGGTTAGGGGTTTAAGGGTTAAGGGTTGGGTTAGGGGTTAGGGTTAGAGGTTAGGGGTTTAAGGGATTAGGGGTTGGATTAGGGTTTAGGGTTAGAGGTTAGGGGTTTAAAGGTTAAGGGTTGGGTAGCTTGGGTTTGGGTTAGGGTTAGGGTTAGAGGTTAGGAGTTTAAGGGTTAAGGGTTGGGTTAGGGGTTAGGGTTAGAGGTTAGGGGTTTAAGGGATTGGGGGTTAGGGTTAGAGGTTAGGGGTTTAAGGGTTGGGTTGCTTGGGTTTGGGTTAGGGTTAGGGTTATGGGTTTAATGGATTAGGGGTGTTTCCTAGTGCTTGGGGTTAGGGTTTATGGATGTGTTTTTAAGTAACGAATTCATTGAAACCCACAAATAGGTAATGTACACAAACCAAAATAAGTAATGTTTTTAACTAACAAATTTATTCAACCCCACAAATTCAATACATTGAATAGAACTTAAACAAATACAAGTCACTCGACTAACATACATAAATCAATGATTTGAACAACTCCCATGCTCAGATTGCATTGGACAGCGACGCCTGTTATGCCCTTCGGCTCCACATCTACTGCATTTTTGTCGGTGGTCAGATGGTTCGACCCAATCCATCTCATTCCTTATCCTTGTTAATTTTGGCCGACCTTTCGCACGAATTGAAGTTGGGTCAGGGATTAGTGTCCATGCGTCATTAGAGGGAGGAATAGCCGCTTCATTCCCAAGAGGCCACCATTGTGGGGAGTAAGCTTTTAAGATGTGCTCATTTGTATAAACAACATCTATATATTGGTAGTAGTTCAGACTCACGTAACCACAAGCTGCAATAATATGTGAACATGGATAGTGAAGCGCAGAATACCTTCCGCATTGACAATAATGACCATTCAAGTTAACTGCCCATTTTTGTCCGCCACGTTGCGTAATAGGATTGAAGGTCTCCTCTACTTCAAACCTTGTGGAGTGGATGTCATACACGCGAACGATGTGCGAACACGCTTGTTCTTGATTTTTTCTAAGTTCTTTAACAAGCTTTGAACAATAAACTTGCCCTTCATTTAACTGTCTCTGCGCTTGGCGGCCACGCTCAACAAAGTACTTTCGACACCTACTGTACGTTGATTTGACCAATGCTGTTATGGGAATGTTGCGACAATCCTTCAAAACCTTGTTGATACATTCTGAGAGGTTGGTTGTCATGTGACCATATCGACGTCCTTCTCTATCATAAGCCATCGTCCATTTTTCCTTTGAAATGCGATCAATCCATGTTGCTACAGCTGGACTCAGTTCACGAAATTTTTCTAAATTTTGATCAAAAATGTGCTTGCAAGGAGTGTAGGCTGCATAAAATTAGTTATGAATAACGTGGATAAGTATATATGAAAGGTAAATAAACGGGACCATCAAATATGAAATCTTACCCAATTTCTTCAACATTTCTTTTTGTTTTGCATTATTGAATTTTCGATTGAAGTTGCTTGCTATGTGTCGCACGCAGTAGACATGATAACCGTGGGGAGGTTGCCAACCAAGTGCTTCGTTAGCGACAATGGACTTTATACTCGCGTGTCGATCAAATATCAGACAAATACCATTTTTATCTGTGACGTGTTCACGCAAGTGCGCCAAAAACCATGACCACGCTGTCAACGTCTCACCTTCAACCACCGCGAATGCTAGAGGAAGGACACCACCATTTCCATCTTGTGATGTGGCCATTAAGAGGGTCCTACGGTATTTGCCGTACAAATGTGTGCCGTCAACTTGTATGATTGGCTTACAGTACTTGAAAGCCTCTTTACATTGGCCAAAAGTCCAAAAAACTCTATGAAACTAACGGTGTTCGCGACTAACCGTATTCCCAACGATAAAATCGTCATGTAGTACTTGAAAATATGATCCAGGAGAATGATTTTGCATGTGTGTTAGCCACGACGAAAGTTTTGCATATGACTCATCCCAATCGCCATATTCAATTGCAATGGCTTTCTGTTTCGCCAACCACGCTTTTTTGTATGACACCTTGTACGCAAATTCACTATTAATCCTCTCTTGAATCAAAGAAATTTTTATTGATGGATCTTCTCTGACCATGCCTGTCAATAACATAACAAAATTTAAATGACAATTAACAAAAAATTAACATAATATGAACATAAAATACGTACCTACTACACAAGTGGCAATTAAATCTGAATCAAGTTTTTCGTGATCTTGTGTCATGGTCATATTCATACATGTGTGTGGTCCACCCCATTGTGTGACTTTCCACGTATTTGTTTTTTTGGATAAAATTGCCCTCATATAGAAAGGGCAAGGACACTCTGCATTTTTATTCAAGCAACAAACCACATACTTGTTCGATTTGCTTTCAACAACTTTGAAACTTTGATGCACCTTCATAACATATTGTTTGAGTGCATTTTTTACCGCATCTTTACTATCAAATTCCATGCCAACATATAATTCTTGGTCAACATTAAAGGTCGACGGCATCTCCAAACCGCAAATGTCCTCCTCATCAGGATAACTCTAGTTGATATTGTTATAATGTAAAGCATCATTCCAAAATGGATTTTCAATTCGTTGTGCACCTAACAGTTCAAAAAAAATAATTCAAATAATGCTTATTTAGCATTAAATTCAATTGACATCAAATAATAAATGTATTGTCTAATTTTTTAATTGAGCAAATTATACCTTCTGCTGGGTGAACAATTCTTACTGGTTGAGGAATGTCGATGACTTCATCGTCTGTATCAGAGATACCGTCAACGCTGTCATCTTCGTCTAAAGACTCTTCAACCTATGAGTTAGACACAAGATAATCATCATCATCATGATCATCATCTTCGTCAAGATTTAAATTGCTCATATTTGTTGGCGGTTGTGTGTCATCGTTAGATACATAATTTCCACATGATGTAAGGGAATTTGCAGAATGAAACATTGAACCACCAGCCACATCCTTTTCTATGTACAATTCTAGAACTGACATTTCTTGTTGTTGTTTAAAACTTTCCAGCATCGTCTCAACGTCTTCGTCATCACAAATTTGCAAGGCAGTATATTTTCCTGACACTAAAAATCTACAGCTGATAGCAGAAATAATTTCATTATTTAGTAACTTTACCTTATCTCCAATTTTTTTCTTCAAAGCATTGAAACTAATTCCACGTTTAATTTGAATCGCTTTTTTATTGCCTTCAAATATTACACCATCATTTTCTTCATATACCCTTCCATTGAAATACAACACTGTTATAATCGAATTCATCGTGTACCTACAAAAACAATATTTTAACACGTCAAATAAATTATAAAATGGGACACACTTAAATCAAATGAATAATTTCAAACTAATAAAATCTAATCACAAAAGGTCCCTTTATTGGAATTTCACATTAAATTTGTCTTTTAAAATAATTTAATTAACTTGAAATAAATTTCATGGGACACACTTAAAAAAAATGAATAATTTCAAACTAATAAAATCTAATCACAAAAGGTCCCTTTATTGGAATTTCACATTAAATTTGTCTTTTAAAATAATTTAATTAACTTGAAATAAATTTCATGGGACACACTTAAAAAAAATGAATAATTTCAAACTAATAAAATCTAATCACAAAAGGTCCCTTTATTGGAATTTCACATTCAATTTTTCTTTTAAAATAATTTAATTAACTTGAAATAAATTTCATGGGACACACTTAAAAAAAAATGAATAATTTCAAACTAATAAATTTTAAAGACAAAATAAAAAAAATTCATGAACGAAATTAATAATATAAATAATTAATCTTAACAATAATAACTTCAAAATGAAAAAACGGTAATTACAAAATTACTACAAATATATTCAAATAAATATGATACGAGAAACAACAAAGCATTGTCAAATAAATTATTATGCTGTCTTTCGTTAAATGATTTAACGGAAAAAAATATAACAAAAATTTAAACGTATTGTTATGGTGTCTGTAATTTGTAAGTGTCTAAATATCAATAGCATCAATCATTTGTACAATATCTCAATTAGGCGGACATATAAATAGTTAATCTTCACAATAATAACTTCAAAATAAAAATAGGTAATTACAAAATTATTACTACAAATATATTAAAATAAATAACACTTTCAACTTCAACGCATATAAATTTTTAACACACCAACAAATGAACCTAATCTAATTTAATTTAAAAAATACTATAACTTCATCTTAAAAAAACACCAACATAAACACACTTCAAAGAACACTCATAAATTTTTAAGACACTAATAAAACATAAACACCAACACCAACTTAATATAATTATAAAATAACTATAAACTTCATATTCAATACAATTTTTTTTACACCAACACCAACTTAATATAATTAAAAAATAACTATACACATTTGAACTTTTATACCTTAAAGCTGTACCTTAAACCTGCCTTCAACAACGTTTTTAGGATTCAACACAAAATAGGATAATAAACAATTTGAAACTCACTATTTTTTAGAAAAGGCACATAAAATATCAGCTCTCAGATGATTTCAAGAAACGCACATGAAATGGGCGGAGCTGTGGTTTATAAAGGAGCTGAAATCGCCATTGGGAATGGCTACTTCAAGCTCAAATCGCCAGTGCTACTGGCTACTCCTAACTGCAGCACAAATCGCTAGTAGCACTGGCGCTTTCCACTGCCAAAAAGCTGTCCCTCCCTCCTGCAACGCTGCTGCACGTAGTCTGAGGACAACAGTCCCCTACCCTCAACTCGCCAGTCAAACTGGCGAGTCCAGGCCTGCAACACGCCATTGAAGCTGGCGACACCATGGCCAGCTGTCGCGTCGAGAACGAAAGCGCCAATCCCTCCTGCGATTTGCATGGTCTCTACGTAAAAAAGAGCACCATGCAGGGATTACTTTAGAAACAGACCCATTTCGGAAAAATGTTTCTAAAAGTAACCCCATGCAGGAAATTTGCCAAAAAAATAAGTCTTGAAGTTACTCACTGTGCCGAATTGGTAACCTCGCATTACTAAAAAAAAAAAGAAAAAATATTTTTTTAGTTATATACTTTATAAAAGAAATTGATTTGTCTTTCTACTTTACTATTTGATCCATGAAATAAGTGTTTTTAGTTCTTAAGGGGAAACAATGGTTAACTCCGTTTCCTACATGGCATTTATTCTCAAGGATTAAAAATACTGATTTTTAAAATTTAGGAATCAAAATGTTCAATGGTAAAATATAGGACTAAAACCAAAAATTTTACAAACTACGGGAATTAAAAACATATGTTAAGAACTCACTTGAAAAAGACAAAGATAACCACTTGTGCTTTTTTTATAATGATAAATTATTAAGACGCGACTTATAATCTTTTTATATATTATGAACTCAATACGAAAGTTCTAAATTTAGAATCGTATTTAAATCAATATCAAGCGTACATATACTTTTCGATTATTGATGCTGATTGGTCATAAGAAAGAAATAATTTTAAATCTAAAATGAATAATGACAAAGAATGATATTGATCATGCTTTCAGTTTTCTCCATTTAACATCTCAAATATACATTTTTGTCACTTTTGTCTAACGCAGGATGCATGGAGAGAGAGAAGAAGAAGAAATGGTGGTTGTGGTTGCGGGTGCAGTATTTATTATTACGTTTCTTTCGTGGTGTGTTGTTGGGGACTGAGAGAAAGCATGATCTTTAATAGTGGGGCGTTTCATAGGTGGCACTTTTGGCCATTGCCAAGTTGCAAATGGCCATAGGCATTAGCATGAAGGTGTGAGTTGCATGGAGGGCATGGTCTACTTCATATATGCTCACCTCAGTTTTCCTTTAGGTTACCTAATTCTTGTCACCTTTCAATTTCATCCAAGATTTCTGAGTTGGATCTTAGCCTCATGATTACAACAACTTTTTTGTTTTATGCTTGCATCATTGTGGTTTAAAAAGTCAACCTTTTATTTAACTAAGCTAAAGTGAATTAAAATATTATAAAGCCAATACTAATTTTAGTGTTGTATATATAATCTATCGATTATATTGATTATTTGGTATGAATTAAATTAACATTATATTGATAAAAATATCATTGGACTAATGATTTCGAAATGTAAATATGATTGTTAATTTTAAGTTTTAAAAATTAAAATCAGTTATTTTAATTTAATTTTTTGTAATTTCTTTAATTTTAAGACTAGATATTAAATGTAAACTATATATATTATTGCTTTTATTTTTATTTAGGTTTGGTTTGATTCTCCATATCTTGTTCCTGTTTTTTCTTTTTGTTAATATAGTGTCAAACAAAATCAAAGCGAATCTCAAATGGTTCCTTGAGGGGAACCGTAACACTGCATACTTCTATAGAGTGGCTAAGCAAAGAAGAATCACTTTCAGTATCACCCTCTTTAAAGAGGGGGATCGGATTCTTCAGTCTAAGGATCAAATTCAGTAACATGTCCTAAGTATTTCTCTAGAAATACGCTCTTGAAGGTTTCCCAGGTCATAGCTTGACCTTCAGCCTCCAAGTATTGGTGAGTGTTCTCCCACCAATACTCAGCTTCTTCTAACAGAGTGTATGTGCCAAAAGCAACCTTCTGCTCCTCTAGATACGCCATCACTCGTAAGATTTTCTCAACCTCCCGTATCTAGTTTTGAGCACCATTAGGGTTATAACCTCCATTGAAAGAAGGTGGATTGTTTTGTTGGAAGCGATCCAACCCTTCATACTCAACATCACTATTTTGATTCCCCATAGCCTGGGATAAGGCTTGGAAAGCATCAGCTATCACACGATCATTCCGTCTAGCCATCACTCCCTATGCACACCAGGAAGTGAGAACATGGAAGGAATAAACACAAGAAAAAGAATAGGACAATATCATATCTATCTCAAGTCCCTACTAAGTTTCTCTTGAGAGTTGATGCCTCAAGAAATCACTCCTCTACAATAGTTCTCTCTCAAGACATCAACACTCATTTTTATTCCTGGCCGCTTGGCATAGCGTCCCATTACACTTCACAAATTATCCAGATGGTCAGTCTGATAACTCATGATAAGGCATTGAAACTCATGGTATATCATACACTAGGGATACAAACATGTTATGACCACACCAACAAATCTTTATAACCCACGGAAAACAACAATGTGAGTAAGTTTCAAACACAAACAACCTAAACAACTACGAAACAATCAAGTACTCAAACATCAGACTTCAACAAGGCAACCACAGAATGCACAAAGAAACACAATAGACTTAAAACTCACTAGCCGAAAGGTTCAACCTGCTCTGATACCACTAATATAATGACTCATCTTGTCGCTATGATATTACTAACTCTAAAATGTGGCATTTCTTTTTTTAAGTGAAAACTCCATTAATTTGATTATGAAAAATGAGGCTAGATTTTTTGCGATATACATTTACCAAACAATGCATAAATTCTTACATATGTGTGTGTGTGTGTGTGTGTGTGTGTGTGTGTGTGTGTGTGTGTGTGTGTGTGTGTGTGTGTGTGTGTGTGTGTGTGTGTGTGATGACAATGGTTAGCAAGACAACAATAATAGTAACCATAATCATTTTCGATATCCCATCAATTCAACATACACTTAACAAACTAGTCACCAAATTTTCCACAATTCAATAAATTATGCTCAGAATGATGCATGCACCCAACTCAACTCTCAAATGCAATGTGGTACCATGGTATCCACATGACACTCTCATTTAGGAAAACTAGGCTGCAAGTGTCGAGGTCATCCCGTCATGCACATGTAACTTTCCCCTAATGGTGATCAACCTAAGTCTCAAGGATGTTCCAAACCGAGTGACATGCCCCCAAGTACAAGTATTTTTCCTCATGAAAACTACAAGTACTTACTGACAAAGTTTATACAACTTCCATGCAATTATGAAGTATGAAACATGGGCACCATCAATGCATTGACTGTGGATAGTTAAAAATTCTAAGCAATCCCTTTCCCTCTCCAGGGATGCTTAAAATTCTTTAACCACTTTATTTCCCCCTCCTGGGATATCCAACATGGTCACTGCATCCCTCATGTACATAGACAACATACATCCATCATAATGACATCATCAAAATCAGCATAATCTCATCTCAATATCATCATTAACATCGACATCATCTCGTATCAACATTATTATAAACATCAACATCATTTCATATCAACATTATCATAAACATCAACATTATCTCATCTCAATGTCATCAACATTATTAGTAATCACATTCCGCTTATATACATATAAATTTCAAGTGTGGGATTCACATTCCTCAGGTCTTTAGACAACACAAGTCTCGTACAACAACAAATATCATTCACAATTTCATTTATTAATAACAACTATATCACATCCCATTAGTCAAAAACTCAATTTTTCTTGAAAACCAACATACACAGGGATAGGCATACATCCCCATAGTTGGGTTCCCTGACCCCAACTATGGTATCAAAAGCCGTAAACCAATAATAAACTCCCCTCACCTATTGATATCTTTCTGTTAGCTCCTCTCTGCATCACTCGGAGGTCTTTCATGTTCACGATCATCGATCCAAACGCAGAGCTGTATATACCAAATCGAAGACAATGTAGTATAGATTTTAAGGACAAGGTTAATATCAACATTTGGGGTCAAATACCCATCCAAATTAAAAATGGGTTTAAGGGGTGTTTTGGGGTCTACATGATGCAATCCTACCCCCCAAGGGCATTGGATAGAAGACTCTAAGAAGATTGGGCCAAAGATGCAAGAGAAGGTCCTAGGGTTCTCATGAGCCTTAGGGTAGATTTTAGATCCATGGGCTAAGTATGAGCCCACTTATCTTTGTACATATTAGATTAAGGTTTCATTAATTTTGGGTCTTGTATTTAGGGCTCCATAATATAGGTAGGGTACCCTACAAATATAGGATTTTCTAGCCCTTGTATTTTAGGGCACCTAGACTAGTTTTTGTATTAGGGGTAGTTTTGTAATTTCACATGCACTAAGTGAATATTTGATATGTGTGGTTGGAAATAAATTTAATTGAATTGGTAGAAGCCCAATCCAATTAAATTTTAGAGGGGGAGGTGAGCATTTGCTTACTACACCCCATTGCCACATCATATAGTCACACTTTGTGCATGTCCTTCATGCTTTACATGCCTCATGACACCTAAGCACACTTAGTGGAGAATCTTGGAATTGATCTTGGATTAGTGGGCTAAATCATAACTAAAATTCACTAATCATAATTAGTGAAATTTTGGCTCCAAAGTTTGGCTCCACAAATTCAATTTCAAATTCAAGTGAAATTTGAATGAAATTCAAATTTCCCTCCAATTTTGTATGACACTTAGGCTATAAATAGAGGTCATGTGTGTGCATTTTTTTTAAAACTTTGATCATTTGAATATTAACTTCAGATTTCAGAGCTCTTTTAGAGCACAAAATTTCGTGCTCTTCTCTCCCTCTCCCTTCATTCATCTCCTTCTTCCTCCATGCTCTTATCCATGGCCTCCTATGGTGGTGAGCTTCTTCTAGACTCATCTTCTCCTGGAAGTGGTGTCTCCTCTCTCTCTTCCTTCTCCATTCCGCTGCCATTCATCTTCCAAGAAGCAAAGGAATCCATTGATGAAGAAGATCCTAGGCCTACAAGCTCCAATGGAGCTTACATCACTACATCAAACATACATTATTTTGAAATTCCGGCCACGCCAATGTAATTAGGGTTCAATGAAGGTCACAAAAACAACATCAATTTTATAAAAGGGTAACTTCTACAAAGTCTCATTTTCAAAGGTTTTTCAAAGTGTGAAAACATCCTATTATGGTTTCCAAATCACAAGAGATACTAAGAGATGCTCAAACTAACTAGGAGAAAACAAGAGAGTCATGGTTACCTTGAAGAAACCACATAAGAAGGGCTAAGAGCTCTGTTCTCTACAAAGTCCTCAAGGTGGATTTTGAAGATTCCGCTCCGATTAAAGTGTTCTTCCCTGTGCGGTGATCTGATGACAAGCAACAGCGGTTCGTGGCGGCCACCGGTGGTCGTGAGTGATAAAGAAAGAGATGTTAGGGTTTTTGGACGAGAATTTTGGAGAGAGAGATGAAAATGTGTATTTTTATGCTATTGTACATATTTATAATATGTAGATCTCGCTTAGGGAGCTCATCTCGCTAACCGAAACTCCAATTTTGGTGCTGAGCGCAACATTTTGTGTTGAGCAAATTACCTCCTCAGGAATTGCGCTTAGCGCACTTGTCTTTCTAAGCGAATTCTCCTCTCAAGTTGGAATTGTGCTTGGCATGTTTGTCTCGCTAAGCAAATTTCCCTCTCGGGTTGGAATTGTGCTTAGTGCACTTGTCTCGTTATGCGAATTTCTCTCTCGGGTTGGAATTGCGCTTAGCGCGCTTGTCTCGCTAAGCAATTTTCCCTCTTGGGTTGGAATTGCACTTAGCGTGCTTGTCTCGCTAAGCAAGCTATCCAAAGATGTTATTTGGAAAATCGCAATGGTCAAAACATGTAGTCATGAGTCATGAACCTATAGTTCAAGCTTGAAGGAGATCCAACGATTAATGAGATTGGGATTGTGGTTTTACAAAAATAGGTTTTTGGGTCAAATTGGAAATCTCACATTTCCAACACAGGTAAATCAAACTCCACATAACCTAACATCCACACCAAGAAATCAAACATAGATAATTCACACAACACCTCAACTCATCCAAATTAATCAAATAATGTAAGAATTACATCAAACACCTATTTTTAGTTATCAAAATTTCAGGGCATTACATCTACTACTAGTAAAATTGAGCAATTTAGACCTATCGCCATGGAAAACTTCTAGTTTAAGGTTATCTTCAAAATCTTGGTTGACAGGCTTGCAACGGTTGCCCTTAAAATCATCTCCACTCAACAGAAGGGATCCATTAAAGAAAGGTCCATTTCTGATTGTATCAGTGTTGCGTGTGAAGTATTCAACATGATCAACTATAGATCTTTTAGGGGTTAATGTTGCAAAAAAGTTTGATGTCAAGAAAGCTTTTCACACTCGTGATTGGAAATTTCTCTTGAAGGTTTTATCTTTATTTGGCTTTGACCCCAAGTTCTGTGGTTGGATTTCTACCATCCTAAGTTTAGTTCATCTTTCTTTCTCTTTCAATGGCTCTCTGTGAGGATACCTTGCAAAATGGGGGTGAGGTAGGGTGATCCGCTCTCCCCGTTACTTTTCTATCTTGCTGAAGACGTTCTTAGTAGGGGCATTTGTCGATTGGTGTGCTCCAACTAGTTCTCCCCTATGACTAGTTCCAGGAACTACCCTACTCTTACTCATGTCCTCTACGTCGATGATATATTGGTGTTTTATAGAAAAACTAAAAGGAACCTCTCCTCTTTGATGGACCTCTTTCAGTCTTATGGGAATGTCTCTGACCAAATTATTAATCCGAACAAATGCTTGCTATTTTCCAGTTCCATGACTCCTTACATAATGTTGGAAATTGAATCCCTCTTGGGTTTCAAGGTGGGGAACCTCTCTTTTTCCTACCTTGGAGTCCCAATTTTCGTAGGTAAGCCTTGACTCTACCATTTATTCCTAGGACAAAATCAAATCTAAAATTTATTCCTAGAAAACTTCCTTTCTTTCCTTCATGGGGAAAGTTCAATTGATCAACTCGATCATTAATGGTATGGTGATAAATTCTTTCCACATTTATTCTTGGCCATGAAAGCTTCTTAAAGATGTGGATTTCTGGCTTCGTAATTTTGTTTGGGCTGGTGATCTTGATAATTAGAAGCTTGTCACTATTGAATGGGATTTTGTGTGTCATCCCATTAAAGAAAGAGGTCTCGGGCTTAGGTCTATTGTTCTTATCAATAATGCGGCCTCCCTTAAACTTTGCTAAAATTTTGTCCATGCAGATGAGGAATGGACGCATTTTCTGCAGGCCAATTTTCTCAAAAACACAAACCATCTATCCTTTTACAAGAAATCCTCGCTTTGGCCTTCCCTCAATAGGCACTTTGAGGAGGTTTGTTCCAATATTGGTTGGGTCCTTAGTGCAGGAGCTTTAACTAACTTTTGGAACAATTATTGGTGCTCGCTCTCTCCTTTGTTTGCAGCTCTTTAACCTCCCCCCCCTCGGTCAGCAAGTTGTTATCCTCCTCGATACAGGATTTTAGATTAGAAAGAAGTTGGAATATCCCGCCTATTATTTTAGCCAAGCTTCCTGCCATTCAGGAGGCCATCAATAATGTGGCTTTCTCTCTTCACAATCATAAGGGCATCCCTATTTAGAGCCTTACAACCATCTTTCATTCCTTGACCACCCTCTGCATAGGAAAAGTTGATCTGGTCCCCTACCATCCCTCCTTCTAAATCTTTCTTGGCATGGAGGATATGCCATTACAGAATGTCCACCAATGAGCACTTAAGGAGAAGAGGTTTCACTTTTGTTTCTATGTGCCATTTATGTGGAAACTTTGAGGGGTCTTCCTCCCATTTATTCCTCCAATGTGCTGTCACTAAAAAAAATGGTTTTGGGTTCAATCTAAAATTTATGCTTCTCTTGACAGTACTTCTTGCTTCCTTGTCCTAAACATTTTACAAGTTAAGCATAGTGGCCAAGAGAAAGACACCCTTTTTTTGCTTATTGTTCAAGTTAGGTTTTCACAATAAGCCTACTGACTTCCATTCTGCTTTCATTCAAATCTCTGTGTCCATTACTTTGGCTGGGATGCTTTCTAAAGGCTTTTTGTCCTACTCTATGCTTGAATTCTCCTTTCTGAAATCTTTTGATGTGGACATTCACCCCCCTAAACCGCATCTAATTAAAAGGGTGGACTGCTGTCCTCCTCTTGCAGGTACCATTAAATGCAATGAGGATGGCTTGGCTAAAGGTGCTCTTGGTCATGCTAGGAGTGGGGGCATCTTTTCAGTTCTCATGGTAGCTTCTTGGGTTGCTTCTCCTCTTATGTAGGGGTCGGTCACACATCTATGATGAGTTCTTTGCCATTATCATGGACATTGAGATTGCCATTAAGCGTAATTGGAAGCTTCTTTGGATAGAATTTGATTATTTGATTGTCGTTCAAGGCATCAAAGACCATTCTCTTGTCCCTTGGAGCATTTAGCAACATTGGGAAAATTGGTTTTTGGCTTGTATAGATCATAGTATAATTTTGTTTCCATCTCATATTTTTAGAAAAGGGAATTCTTGTGCAGATTCATTAGCTAACCATGGGGCAAACTTTACTTCTAGTTTTACTTGGTGGGACCATATTCTTAATTTTGTTTAGCATGCACTACTAAAAAAGTTGTGATTTACGATGCACACTCAACAACGATTGTCCCAAAACCGTTGTCGTTGAGCGTGTGGTGGCATTTTTGTAAATATCACTAACATTTCAAAGACAATTTTCGGGAAACCATCTTTGAATTTGAAAAATTTTAAAAATTAAATGTGGCCATTCCTCTCCTCTCGCATGCTCTCTTCTATTCCCAATACCCTGCTCTCTTCATTCCCCAATAAACTAAAACCGTCTGTCTCCATTCCTAATACTGTACTCACTCCACTCTTTCAATTTCTCGTTCCTTCATTTCCATTCATCGTGATTCTTCTCTGTAGTTGCAAGCAGTACCAATTCCAAACCTCTTTCTGTTGACATTACCGTCAATCCTATTGACCTCGATTCTAAGCAAGGTATAGATCATCCACGTGCTGCCTCTAGAGACCCTCGAAGTCGAGCCTCTCGCTCGGTGACCTCGTCTTTGTGGTCTCCATCTCCATGCGCAACTCTAACATTGTCTCCATTGCGAGGCCCTGTGGCATGTTGTGCGTGGACACAGTCGAGGTGTTTCTCTTCAGCATGAGTTGCGATGGCACCGTTTTGAGGGAAGGGGTGGAAGAGGTGAGGATGGCGTGGAACATGGTGTTGAGAGGGTGGAAAGGGGTTTTCACGATGATGGAGCGCATGGGGAAGATGGGGTTTAGGCTCGATGGTGAGGGGTGGTTCTCGCAGGAGTTGCCAGCACTAGGGTGTTGCTTCGGTGCAATGGAGAGTGCAGTGGTGGTAGATTTGAAAGTGGGGATGTGCGAAGGGGAGGGTGAGAATCTGAATGGGGTTAGGGTGAACGAAGTGAGTGTGGGGATTTTGAGTGTTGTGGATTGGAGGTACGCTAGTGTTGAAGATAGGCTTAGGTACTTGCAACATTTTCTTCTCACTAACTATGCAAACTAATTAGCAAGGGAGGAAGTGAGAAACCAAAAAATAATGTAACAATGTAAGTTTGTAGAAAATTAATAGAGTAAAGTATATCCAAAGGATTTTGAGTTTTCTAATGTCTAGTTTCTTTTGACATTTATTTTGTATCTTTTCCTTTTCTTCCTTTTCTTTCTTTTTCTCTATTTTTTTAATCTTTAGTTTTAAAATTGATCTTTGAATATTTCCATGTTTTCTGTTCGTGTGAAGAATTGGGCTTGTTAGGTGCCAATTAGATTATCCAAACAAATAGGCTTGAATCTAGATATATATGCTTCTTGCTATAATAATAATAATAATAATTGGATATGATTTTCTCACCTGAGTATTCATATCTTGGTTTTATGAGCTTGATTTTATTTTTCCAATGGTGCATTGGTAAGCGATCTATTTATGTTGCTTTGCAAGATCCTTCCATAACAATTCTTAGAAAATTGCTCAAGAAGGTTGAAATCATAAAATATTGCTTTATAAGTTTGAAATGTTTTTATTTTTGTGTGTATTTCTATTTATGATTCATTGTTTTCTAAACAAACTGCAGAATGATTGGAATGTTGCGAAACGAGGGTGGGATGCTCAAGTTCTTGGTGAAGCCCCTTATAAGTTTACAAATGCTCTTGAAGCTATCACAAAGCTAAGGGCAGAACCAAAGGCCAACAACCAATATTTGCCTCCTTTTGATAGGACTTCTGGTGAATATTTTGTGTATAATGGTATTCAGACTTTTGCTTGCAGGTTGTCATACCTTAATTTCGTCCGAGGATTATTATTTGATGACATACAACCTTTGATTGGCCGCTTCGAGATACTTGGCACCCTTTGTTGCACAATATGTGAAGTCTCGAGACGTGCCGAAAATCAAAAGGAAGCAGGCTTACGCGATCCGTGAAAATTCCGTAATGTGACAGAAATCGAAAGGAGGTGTTTTTCGCAATCCGTGAGTTTTCGTAACTTCTTCGAAAGCTAAAAAAAAGTAAATACATAATTCGTAAGGATTCGTAACCTTGAGGAAGGAAAATAAGTATCGTTACGAAATTCGTAAAGTTTCGTAACGTTACGGAAAAGAATTACCAAAAAAAAAGTAGAAGGGGGTGCATTTAGTAAAAAGGGGGTACAAATAGCAATCAGACCCACTTGGGCCTTCCAGATTCTTCCTCCAGAAGGCTGTTGCTTCTGGAGGAAGCAACCTTGCTCGCCTGGGCGAGCTGGGTGGCAAGCTCCTCCCCTATTTTGCTATAAATAGGGGGAGGAGTGAAGGGAGAAGGGGTTCAGCCTTCTTGACACTTCTTATTCTCTCGAAATTGCTGAGGAAAATTATTTCCGTGAAGAAAATCGAAGCCGAGGCGCTTCCGTAACGTTTCCGTGAGTAATTACGCGAAGATTCTCGACCGTTCTTCAACATTCATCATTCGTTCTTCATTTTCTTCAGTCTTCAACGGGTAAGTACTTCAAACCGAGCTTTTCAATTCATTCTATGTACCCGTGGTGGTCCACATTTTGTTTCATGTATTTTTATTCTCGTTTTCATTCGCTTTCTATACCCCCTTTTGACGTGCTTAAGTCATTTATTTAAGTCATTTCTCGCCTAATCTAAAAATAAAATAAATTTCCACCGATCATTTGAATTGTAGTATTCGTTAATTTCTGTTAAAATGAATTCCGACCGTTCGGTCGTGCCGTAACCACGTTGGAAATAAAAAAAGAGGTAAAATAATAATATAATAATCAAAAAATACCTTTTAGTAAAATAAAGCGAAAAATCAATCGGACGTTTTCTCTTTGGGATTTCTCATTCTTAATTGAATTGACTAATAACTAAAGTGAAACCAAGGCTAAAATCAACTCGCCTAGTCAAACTCGTCCACAAAAAATAGGGTTTTGAAAGTTTATCATTTTAGTTTCTTACCAAGTAAAATGGATCATTTTTAAGGTCCAACGCCTTAAAATGATCACCCTTCAAGTAAAAAGAATCACTTGATTCACGCATAAAAAAGAACTATGTAGGTCTGATTTCCTCTTCGATGGAGGGTACGTAGGAGCAAAAGCCCCGCTTTTGTCGACCTCAAAAAACAAAAAGAAATAAAAGTTAAGGTAACACAATTTCCACAATTCTAAAAAATAGGCTGTTGTCCTGTGAGACAAACGTAAGAGGTGCTAATACCTTCCTCAAACGTAAATACAACTCCCGAACTTAGAATTTTCATTTTGACCGGTTTCCTTCGGTTTTTCCGATGTTTTCCACAAATAAACGTTGGTGGTGACTCCGCGCATCTTTCCTCCTTTGGAAAGCGCACCCGTGAGCCTCGCCTTCGCTCGCCCGCAAAAGGGCACGTTGCGACAGTTGGTGACTCCACTGGGGACTTTTTTTGTGAGTTAGGCCTATTTTAAGGAATTGTGGATTTGTGAAACTTCGTGTGTGCATTTGTTGAACTGTGTAAAATGTAAATAATTGTTGTCTATTCCGCATTCTTTACACTGCATTCTAAGCACCCACAGGTTTGAGTAAAAAAGGGGCCCTATACCCGGGTTCATGGGAATTTAAGGAGTGGAGGTGAATCTATCATCATGCTAGGTCTCCGGCTTGCTTGATAATAGTGAAACCTCGTCTAGAGCTTTCTCTCTTTATAATGTGTTGTCGCTGGTATTCCATACCGCCACAATATTATTATCTTGAGTGATGATACCTCTAGAAAACAGCCGTGTGAGTTATGAATTGTTGGGGAGTAGTTATTAGAGACCCCTAGATATTGTCCTATAGGTTCCCGAATAGGGGCAAAGAGCAAACACGCTCCGTGCCATTCGTTCTCATGCATTTTTTGGTAAATAGCACTAGTTTATAGTTTTGCTAGTGATGTTTGGTTTCTTTAGAGTAATACGTAACCTTTTTAATACTACGTTGAGGCGCCATCATGCCCAAAACGTAGCATTAAAGTTGGATCTCTGCAGTTTCGTATGTGTGAATTACCCCTTTGTGTTGTTTTCTTTCTGTTTCATGCATGCGCATCTGCATCATACCGTCACACATGCGCTGTATGTGGGTCTCGTCTTTTGTCATGGGAAGCCGGAAGATCCATATCATCTTCTTAACTGCACACATGGGACACTGCGCCCCCCAAATGCGCAATAAGGAGAGATAATTTTCCGGGCTCTCGTGTCCGTAAATGCATTCATATCATGCACCGCATAAACATCTCTTCAGCATCATAATGAACATATCGTTCTTGCATTTGTCCGTTATTACATTCCCATTTTGCATGAGTCATTGCATCATCATGCATATGCGTTCAACATACTTTTTGTTCTACATGTTTGCTCATACATGATCCTTGTATTTTCCTCTACAAAACAAAAACAAAAAAAAAGGGGAAGCATGAAAATTCTTGATGCATTCTTAGTTGCATGTGTTAGGTACCATGAGCCAACTATGTTGGGATCATAAACCCATTTCTAAAATGAAAAAAACACAAACAACAAAACAAAATGATTGAGCATGGTACCTAATGTGTGGTTAATTAAGAAAGGATGTCTCTTCGGGCATCTCAATCTCATAATTACATTTTCCATGCATAGCATGCGTATTCTCGAGTCTTTCATCCCTATGAAATGTTGTTTAAGTATTGGCGTTCAAAATTGCCATTCTCTGGGTTATGGGGTTGAACCAAGCTCGTGCTTTTACAAAAAGGTTCATCGAGTCAAGTTGAAGTATGGAAGTAACCATCTTGCAAAAAATTAGGGCAAAAGATGGATCATGTTACATCGCTCCTTCGTCTACTGCCAAACACATTTAGGGCTGTCGATGTCCCTGTTACTTCCAGTTTCACCTTGACGGAGATGTCATGGACCATGTTGAAAATCTAAATTGATTCAACCCTATATCCTGTGTAAAAATTCACAATACTTCAATTGTGCATCATTCGCATACATCCATGTTGTTCATTGGTTGCATTGCTCATTGCATTCTTTCCTTGAAAAGAAAAAGAGAACCTAATCATTGTTATAAAAAAGAAAAAAAAAACATGCTTTGCGGTGCCCTCACCGAACCTGTGCTAGAGCTAGAGTAATGGGTAAAGCGGAGGAGGTACAAGAGTAGATGGAGGCCGACATGGAGGCCATGAAAGAGAAAATGGCCGCAATGATGGAGGCCATGATGAGCGTGAAGAAGATAATGGAAGCCAATGCGGTTGCAATTGCCGCTACCAGCGTTGTTGCTAAGGTGAACCCGACATCCCCATCTGGCCTCAACCAAATGAATCATTCGACCTTAGATATGGTAGGCAAAGATTTGGGAAGTAGGGATGGCCTCCATGATGTGCAAAATCCAAACAAGCACGCCTTCCCGCCACAAGGCCTGCCTCCCAACTATACACCACCCAATATGGCGTACACTCTCAATGAGGATGTCAATAACTCCACTCCTATACCCATTGAGAGCCGACAACCCCAAACTGTTCATGCACATGTCTCTCAACCCATGGGTGAGACACATGAAATTCCCTATCATAATCTAGCCGACTTCGAGCCTTGGCTCGGATATGCCACTGAAGGGCAAGCAGTTGGTGGTATACCCCTTGAAAACACTTCGGAAGGTCCTCAGTATCACCCACAACTACACCTCTTGCATTCCACGACAAGTAAAAACCCTCATGCTATGGCAGAAATGGGAAAGCTGGATCATCTAGAGGAAAGGCTCATGGCCATTGAAGGAGGTGAAGATTATGCTTTTGCTAACCTAGAAGAGTTGTTCCTAGTACCCAATATCATCACCCCTCTCAAGTTCAAGGTGCTGGACTTTGACAAGTACAAGGGGACTACTTGCCCAAGAACCATCTAAAGATGTATTGTCGGAAGATGGGGGCATACGTAAAAGATGAGGAATTGTTGATACATTTCTTCCAAGAAAGTCTTACTGGGGTAGCTGTTACCTGGTACACTAACTTTGAACCTTCCCGAGTCCATTCTTGGAAGGACCTAGTGGTTTCCTTCGTTAGGCAGTGTCAGTATAATGTCTTCGGATAGGATGCAACTACAGAACATGTGCAAAAAGGGGGGCACGAATCTTTCAAAAGAATACGCCCAAAGGTGGAGAGACCTGGCAGCTCAAGTGGCACCTCAATGACGAAAAAAAATGATGACAATGATAGTAGACACATTACCAGTATTCTACTATGAAAAGATGGTGGGTTACACACCTTCAAGCTTCGCTGATTTAGTTTTCATCAACGAAAGGATCAAAGCAAGTATGAAAAGAGGCAAATCTGATCATCATGCTTTGATAAATGCAAAAAAAAAAAACAACTAGGGCAAACAAAGAGGGTGAGAGTAAGGGAGAAGCCCATGCTGTGACTGCCATTCCTATACAACCAAGTTGCCCACCAACCCAACAATGTCATTACTCAGCCAATAAAAAGCCTTCTCCTTAACCACCACCCAGTTATCCACAAAGGCCATCCCTAAATCAACCACAAAGCCTACCTACCGCACTTCCAATGACAAACACCACCTTTAGCATGAACCAAAACACCAACCAAGAAATGGATTTTGCAGTGAAAAAACCTGTAGAATTCACCCCAATTCCAGTGTCCTATGCTGACTTGCTCCTATATCTACATGATAATGTAGTGGTAGCCATAAACCCTGCTAGGTTTCCTCAATCTCCATTTTTTTGAGGATACGACTCGAACGCAACGTGTGCTTGTCATGGAGAAGCCCCGGGGCATTCCATTGAGCATTGTAGGGGCCTGAAGCGTAAGGTGCAAGGTCTGATTGATGCGGGCTGGCTGAAATTTGAGGAGAATCGCATGTAAATCCTGACATTAACAAGAGATGCCGCACATGGGGCAATTTTGAAAGCTGTTGTTAGATGTCTCTAATGACCCATTAGGATTTTCAAGTTTGTACCATTATTGTAAACCACAGTTACAATGTTAAATGAAATGGATAAAGTTGATATCTTTGTTCCTCATCCTCTCACAAATGCATCTTTGCTTATTCAACTTTCACCGGAATGTGGGGGCAAGCCATTGGTCTGTTTGATCAAGCGACCTGTGCTCCTGAGTTTGGACTTCCAAGACCGTTCAATCAGAGATTACTCGTCTTGCACGTTGGTGGGGCTTCCGTAAAACAACAAGTAAAGTTCAAAATAAAAAAAAAAGGGTTCAAAAAGAAAAAGAAAAAAAAAGCATTTGATTGGCTGTGTTTTCAAGACGTTCATGTGACCTCATTTTATCATTCCGGAAAGTTTGTCTTTTTAGAGAGAAGTGAGTTATCAAGAATAGGATGTTGGACAAATGGTCTCAGTTAACTTAAGAAAAATGGGGGTTGAATTAAGATACAAAAACTATTCCCCAATTAAACTTTCACTCTCTCTTTTTGGATTAACAATGCACCCTTAACATGAATTACTCAAAAGACAATTCAAAATAAACTTCTTTAAAGCAAAAGATAAATAGCAATAAATAAAAGAAGTTTAAGGGAAGAGAGGAATGCAAACTTGATTTATACTGGTTCGGCCACTTCCCGTGCCTACATCCAGCCCTCAAGCAACTCACTTGAGATTTTCCACTCTCTTTGTAAAACTCCTTTTACAAAGTCTGAACCACACAGGGATAACCCTTCCCTTGTGTTAGGGAATCCTCTACGACTAGAGACCCCTGGTCTTTTAATCCCTTTTCAGAAATAAGAAGAAGAGAAGAAGAAATCTCTCTTAAAAGAGATAGAATGTACAATGAAGATCAATCAAAATTCCTTATTGAATATGCAAGTGGTTGACCAAGGAATCTTTTTGAGAGGATAAGACATTTCAGTTCAGAAAAACTCTTAATCTTTCGAGAGGATAAAACTGTTTGGGCAATGAAAACTCTCTTTAAAACATTTGAATGGCCATTCATAAAACATTTGAATAGATATGTCTCTTGGAAATTATTTTCTGAAAATCCCCTCTGGTAATCAATTACAATACTTATGTAATCGATTACAGGTTTTAAAAATTTGAATTAAAACATTTTCAACTGCTGGTAATCGATTACCAGAGAGCAAATCTCAATTTGAAATGATAGAATTCGTTGGTCAAACCTTTTGTTTGTTTTCAATTTGGAAACTTCTTCCTAAAGATTCTAGAGATCAACTTGATCATATATCTTGATTTTCTTGGATTCTTGTCTTGAATAAAACTTAGAAGCACTTGATCCTTTAGCATCATCAAGACATCAAAACATCTTGCTTCTACATAGGAGTCATTTGACTTAATCCATCAACTGAAAAATCCTTCAACTATTTCTCGTCCTTGGAAAATTCTTTTTGCAAGAATCAATTGCTTCTTTCATTCTTCCTCACTACTAGGTTGTGAAGACAAGACAACAATTGGTACCTCAAAGCCTTACACTGGGGCAATGAAAGGTACCATGCAAAAACCTCAAGTGAGCCTAGGGGCAGATTAGAAGTTCTCACCCGATAGGTTCCCAGCTACAAGGTCATGACGAAAGACAACAATTGGTACCTCAAAGCCTTACACTGGGGCAATGAAAGGTACCATGCAAAAACCTCAAGCAAACCTAGGGGCAGATTAGAAGTTTTCACCCAATAGGTTCCCAGCTACAAGGTCATGACGAAAGATAACAATTGGTACCTCAAAGTCTTACACTGGGGCAATGAGGGGCATCGTGCATGACCCTCAAGTGAATATAGGGGCAGATCAAAAGTCCTCACCCGTCGATGTTTTTAAATAAAAAAAGGGGGAGGGGGGAGACAAACCCTGGAATTTCAATAGATTGATTAAACGTCAAACGACTCCATTGCCGTCACTCCAAAATGGTCAAGTGACTAAAATCAAACAGAACACACACTCTGAGGGAGTTCCCGGAGAGGTTTGCAAAAGATAGGATAAGGTTGCATGAATTATCACCTTTTTCAAAAGGACAGTCAATCTGTGTTTTCCAAAAAGATTAAATCAAAATTAAAATCACAAAATAGGGAAAGAAGGTCATGAACATTGTACAACTTTCCATTGCATTGCATTGTTTCATATGAGGTCAGCGTTACCAAGTTTCACAACAAAGGTTGCATGCGTCTACATCCCTAAAAATCATGTTAACTGCATAGATTTCCTACATCTCATGTCCAATCTTTTTGGATGACCTGCCCTCTCGATGAGTCGATCTCTTGCTTTCTCATAAAGGTGGACCCTTGGGTACTAGTACCTATCACCTTTAGAGGACTATATGTCCTCGCCTGCAGAGGGCTGCACGCCCTCGCCTTTAGAGGGCTACGCGTCCTCATTTTCAGTGTGCTCCATATCCACACCTTAAGAGAATATAAGGTCCTTTGCCCTTAGATGCTTAACCGAGACTTGCGCTCCCGGTTAAGGGGCCAGTAGTTTCCTTTTATCAGTTCCTGGGCCACCCCCTGATATTAGAGGGCGACCAACTGTGCGAGCACATCCAGAGAGGGAGGCTATCACGCATCTACTATGCATACCGGGGCAAGATATCACCCGTGCCACTGCAAAAAGACGAGCACGGATCATGCGCACCAACATGACCACCCTTACATGGATATAGATGACGTTGCTATTTAGCAACATTCTGCCCAGTGACCACAATGCCAATCTCCCCCTGCAGATGTATCGGTTGGTCTGTGCCGTCATGACATAGGTAAGTATGCACATGGTTCAATTGATTTCTGATGTCATCTATTGTTTGCAGGGATCGCGCCCACAAGTCGCCCAGCGGGCCCGAAGTAGTCCTACAGGGTGCCCGTTTCCCCCGGCAAGGTCACGTCATCATAGGTAAGTATGCACATCGCTCGACTGATTTCTGATTTCATCTATTGTTTGTAGGGATCGCGCCTGCAAAACACCCAGTGGACCCGAAGAAGTCCAACAGGGTCTTGGAATTGTCAACTCTAATTACGGGTCTCTGTCAGTTCTACGGAGTGCCTGTCACCTCCAGCAAGGGCATTAGGCCCCCTACTAATCGAGCTTTCATCAAGAAGTACTGCGTCTCCAGGCAGGCGCAGGGTGAAACACCACAGCAGCCTGGGGATGGCCGGCAGCGGGCAACAGACGCACCGCCATCACCTCTAGAGTTCACCTCAGCTCATCCACAAAAAGGTTAGAGCGTTGCTTACGACCCATGGCCAACCAATAGGCGACCAAGTCCAAAGCCAAAGGTAAGCAAAGTACTAGGTCCGTGACCGACAAGCCATCACGCGTCCAGCTCAAGACGTTAAAGAAGCGCTACTAGGAGGCAACCTAGTACCTTTTAAATCTCTGCTTGTTATTTGATCACTTTTGTTTCTCAAGTCATAGTAGGACACACCTAGTTGCTCATGATCCTAGGAATTTAAATAAAACAAGCACAAGCTCGGAAGGTAGTCATACCTCACAAAATATATATATGTATGATTAGGTAGTGAAAATACCTAAGATATGCATGTATGTAAACAAAAATACTTCACAAAATATATATATGTATGTTTAGATATGCATGTATGTAGCAAAAAGATATCTCACAAAGTATATATATGTATGTTTAGGTAGCAAGATTCCTTGGATATGCATGTATATAGCAAAAATATCTCACAAAACATATATATGTATGTTTAGGTAGCAAGATACCTTGGACACACATGTATATAGCAAAATGTCTCACAAAAATATACATATGTTTAGGTAGCAAATACCTCATGGAAAACAAACAAGAAAAAGAAATAAACAAATGATAAAAAAAAGAGAGAAAAAAGAAAGATAAGTTGTCTAGCTGAAAAACCAACATGCTTTTAAAAAGAGATGACTTCCAACTTTTCTTTGAAAAAATTCACTGATCATGACTAGTTTTTGAAAAAATGTGTATACACCTTAAGAGTGAATGTAGTGAAAATTTTCCGAACGCCCAAGATAGACTCGGATGAATGCACAAATTGATAGAAGAACATATTTTGGAAATGCTGGGTTGACTTAAAATAGGGAAAATGAATCCTGAGCCCTAGTGTCACATGACCATAAAAACTTGATGCTTGAGTGTCCACATGGGTGCATGCATGACCAGTTTTGCATAAAATTTCCTAATCATCATTGTTGCATGTGTATCATCCCCTTTATCCCCGAACCGCTAGCCAAACCCTGACATATATCATGACCAGCCGTTCTACAAGCCTTGAGCCAAAATCCCAACTTACCATAAACCTTGACCCAGGGTGAGAATGTCAATCCTTGCCCTCGGAAGAAAACGCAAAGAGAAGGAAAATTCCCAATCCAAGAAAGGGAGAAGACACAAAAAGAAAAGAAAATTCCCAAACCAAGAAAGGGAGGAGACACAAAAAAGAAAGAAAATTCCCAATAAAAGAGTGGGAGAAAGTAAAAAAAAAAAGAAAGAAAATTTCTCGATCAAGGATTGGAAGAAAAAGAAATATGCAGAAAGGTCTTTGGACCAGACAATATCTGAACAATACAGAATTGTCACCAAGTAAACAAAAAAGAAAGGAAACCACGACCCAAAGGGGCCCTCTCCCTTTGATTGCCAACCAAAATCCTGTGCGCTAGCAACTTTCTCGCCACGCACTAACAAAAACAGAAAAGGAAAAGGCAAAAACACTCAAAGCCAAATTCCCCACCTAAAAACCATTCCCAAAATAAGTCCTATTGATCCATGATCACGCATGTAATCTTTGATTTGATAGGAAATGATTTGCAAAATCAAGTCATGACATATCTATGGTTCGGAATTAGGATAAAACACTTACCTGTGTGAGATTGATACACTT
Organism: Glycine max; assembly: GCF_000004515.6. Classification (NCBI taxonomy): domain Eukaryota; kingdom Viridiplantae; phylum Streptophyta; class Magnoliopsida; order Fabales; family Fabaceae; genus Glycine; species Glycine max. The sequence goes on along the minus strand of NC_038241.2, from coordinate 15,802,435 downwards.
TGAGTGATTTTCTCCTATCTTTGTTGGACCCAGTGTTTCCTCTAAATGGTCATTTAGAAACGAAATGTAAACATCCAAAATCTTATTTACGGTTATGAGAAAATTTCATCAGCATACTCTCCTTCCCCGATAGACACATTATTTTTCATCCAAAAAGCATATGTTGCTTTGATCAGTTGGAAGTTTTGTCTCTTTACTAAAGCATGTTTGCATTTTGGTGAAGAAAACACTGAGACTATTTTTAGTCTCACAGTTGTCAAGAACTACGTAGGTCTGAGTTCCTCATCACAAATTGAGGATACGTAGGAGCAAAAGCCTTGCTTTTGTCGACCACCCCACTTTTTGTTACCGTGTCCCAAGAGACCGGTGGCATGCGGAGCCACATGACCGTGGGATCCGCAGATTCATGTTCTTTTATGTTTCGTCCTTTATCATTTACATGACTTGAGGGACTAACGTTTGTTTTTTGATGTCGCGATTGTCATTTGTTTTGTGCATATATTTTGTTTGGACTATTGCGTTAGTGCTTACTTCGTTGTTGTCAATAGTGTTTGTTGAAATTCCAGAACCGTGTAGAGTTTTTCATTTAGGAACATCGTCCTAAAAATAAAATGAACCAAAAAACCTAATAAAAAGAAAGAAGAGTTGTGAATAAAATGTCTGCGTATACAAAGAAAAAGAAAAGTGTGTATAAAAGGATTTTTTGTGTGTAAATGATGCGTGGAAAGGAATTCTTGTGTGTTTGAGCAACGAGTGTATATGAAGAAACTTTTGTATGAACCATAAGTGTGTGTTGGGAAAAATGGAAAAATCTTTGAACGTAAATAGGGTTTGTATATAGACCGTGTGACGTAAAGAGAAAGAGTTCCAATGCGTGTACAGAAAAAGTTTGTCATGTATAAGAATATAGATGTACAAAGAAAGGTTTTCCTCATAAAGGACCACAGGTGTATAATTTTGTGAATGAAACAAAAAGTAAAAAGAAAGAAAGACCGCGAAGGTCGACATGTTATAGTTAAGAAGTATAAATCATTCATAAAGAGCAAACATATCTTCTGGAAACAAGGGACTCATGCTAAGAGTTTATTTTCCGGAATAATCGAGATAAGGATGGATGAATTCATTGAACTGATAAAAGAACATAATTGGGAAGCGTTGGGTCTGTTTGTGTAAATTCCCAACCGTAGTATCACAATGCCATAAACGGGATGCTTGAGTGCCCACCTGGCTGTAGTCATGACTAATTTTGCACGTTGTTTTCAAATCATCATTGTCACGCGTGCCTTGTGGAGTAGTATAGGAGTTCGGCCCGAGACCGACACCTTGACACCCAAATTTGTTTTGCCCCAGATATCAAGATCGGGTTCCCACGATAAAAGACCCCATTGAAACACAACCTTAGACTTTTTTGAACCTTGGCCTATCAAAAGAATCCTCATTCTTTCCCCCGAAGCAAAGGACAGCGGAATCTCCTCAAGGGAGAGCAAATAGAATGCTGAAACCCGATTTCCCAAAGAAAGGAAAGGAGGAAGTGGAAAGAAAAGGAAGAAATGAAAAGAAAAGAAAGAAAAAGAACAATAAAAAAGAAAGAAAAAGAAGGATTCTCGATCGAAGATCGAAAGGAAGTGAAAATGGAAAAGATCGGAGGAAAACAGAGTAATTCTCGATCAATGAAAGAAAGGGAATGGAAAATCTTCAGACCAGATAAATTTTCGGCAAAATAAGTGACTGTCGGCAAAGGAAAACCCATTTTTTGGTGTCTCTTCCTTTCGAATTGCCATTCAGAGTCATTCTCGACTGGTGATATCCCACCCCACATGAACACAGAGGAAAAGACCGAAACACCCAGCTTCCTCTCCAAAAAACACTACCCTCGAGAAAATCCTATTGGTCCATGATCGTACGTTTGATCTTTGATTCGATAGGAAGTCATGTGCAAAATAGAATCATGGTGCAGTTATGGTTTGGGAATAGGATAAAACACTCGCCTTGTGAGTTTTATACACCATGAGTGATTTATTTTCAGCTTAGCCCGATGTTTCCCCTGCATGTTCATTTAAAAGCTAAAAGTTGACGTCCTGGCCTTCATTCTCGGTTACAAGGAAGATTACCCTTGGCACAAGTATATTATTTCTCTAAGATATGGTGCTCTCGCGAATGATTTATTTTTCATTACAAAAAGCATGTTTGCCTTTCAGGTGGAAAAACCCGGTGGACCGTTCGGTCCTGCAACCCACTTTTTTCGGAGCCCCATGAATGTCATTGCCTAGCGCTGTTCATGTGTCCTCCACCTTCGAGTTTGGAACTATGCTTCATGATTGCCTAAGTGTAGACCCTCAAGTGCAATCCTCCATTCCCCTTTTTTTTTTCGGAGCCCCATGAATGTCATTGCCTAGCGCTGTTCATGTGTCCTCCACCTTCGAGTTTGGAGCAATGCTTCATGATTGCCTAAGTGTGGACCCTCAAGGCAATCCTCCATTCTTCCCCTTTTTTTCGGAGCCCCATGAATGTTATTGCCAAGCGCTGTTCATGTGTCCTCCACCTTCGAATTTGGAGCTATGTTTCATGATTGCCTAAGTGTGGACCCTCAAGTGCAATCCTCCATTCTCCCCTTTTTTTCGGAGCCCCATGAATGTCATTGCCTAGCGCTGTTCATGTGTCCTCCACCTTCGAGTTTGGAGCTATCTTTCATGATTGCCTAAGTGTGGACCCTCAAGTGCAATCCTCCATTCTCCACTTTTTTCGGAGCCCCATGAATGTCATTGCCTAGGGCTGTTCATGTGTCCTCCACCTTCGAGTTTGGAGCTATGCTTCATGATTGCCTAAGTGTGGACCCCCAAGTGCAATCCTCCATTCTCCACTTTTTTTCGGAGCCCCATGAATGTCATTGCCTAGCGCTGTTCATGTGTCCTCCACCTTCGAGTTTGGAGCTATGCTTCATGATTGCCTAAGTGTGGACCCTCAAGTGCAATCCTCCATTCTCCATTTTTTTCGGAGCCCCATGAATGTCATTGCCTAGTGCTGTTCATGTGTCCTCCACGTTCGAGTTTGGAGCTATGTTTCATGATTGCCTAAGTGTGGACCCTCAAGGCAATCCTCCATTCTCCCCCTTTTTTCGGAACCCCATGAATGTCATTGCCTAGCGCTGTTCATGTGTCCTCCACCTTTGAGTTTGGAGCTATGTTTCATGATTGCCTAAGTGTGGACCCTCAAGTGCAATCCTCCATTCTCTCCTTTTTTTTGGAGCCCCATGAATGTCATTGCCTAGCGCTGTTCATGTGTCCTCCACCTTCGAGTTTGGAGCTATGCTTCATGATTGCCTAAGTGTGGACCCTCAAGTGCAATCGTCCATTCTCCACTTTTTTCGGAGCCCCATGAATGTCATTGCCTAGCGCTGTTCATGTGTCCTCCACCTTCGAGTTTGGATCTATGCTTCATGATTGCCTAAGTGTGGACCCTCAAGTGCAATCCTCCATTCTCCCCTTTTTTTTTCGGAGCCCCATGAATGTCATTGCCTAGCGCTGTTCATGTGTCCTCCACCTTCGAGTTTAGAGCTATGCTTCATGATTGCCTAAGTGTGGACCCTCAAGTGCAATCCTCCATTCTCCCCCTTTTTTCGGAGCCCCATGAATGTCATTGCCTAGCGCTGTTCATGTGTCCTCCACCTTCGAGTTTGGAGCTATGCTTCATGATTGCCTAAGTGTGGACCCTCAAGTGCAATTCTCCATTCTCCCCCTTTTTTCGGAGCCCCATGAATGTCATTGCCTAGCGCTGTTCATGTGTCCTCCACCTTCGAGTTTGGAGCTATGCTTCATGATTGCCTAAGTGTGGACCCTCAAGTGCAATCCTCCATTCTCCCCTTTTTTCGGAGCCCCATGAATGTCATTGCCTAGCGCTGTTCATGTGTCGTCCACCTTCGAGTTTGGGGCTATGCTTCATGATTGCCTAAGTGTGGACCCTCAAGTGCAGTCCTCCATTCTCCCCTTTTTTTCGGAGCCCCATGAATGTCATTGCCTAGCGTTGTTCATGTGTCCTCCACCTTCGAGTTTGGAGCTATGCTTCATGATTGCCTAAGTGTGGAACCTCAAGTGCAATCCTCCATTCTCCCTTTTTTTTTCCGGAGCCCCATGAATGTCATTGCCTAGCGCTGTTCATGTGTCCTCCACCTTTGAGTTTGGAGCTGTGCTTCATGATTGCCTAAGTGTGGACCCTCAAGTGCAATCCTCCATTCTCCCCTTTTTTTGGAGCCTCATGAATGTCATTGCCTAGCGTTGTTCATGTGTCCTCCACCTTCAAGTTTGGAGCTATGCTTCATGATTGCCTAAGTGTGGACCCCCAAGTGCAATCCTCCATTCTCCACTTTTTTTCGGAGCCCCATGAATGTCATTGCCTAGCGCTGTTCATGTGTCCTCCACCTTCGAGTTTGGAGCTATGCTTCATGATTGCCTAAGTGTGGACCCTCAAGTGCAATCCTCCATTCTCCATTTTTTTCGGAGCCCCATGAATGTCATTGCCTAGTGCTGTTCATGTGTCCTCCACGTTCGAGTTTGGAGCTATGTTTCATGATTGCCTAAGTGTGGACCCTCAAGGCAATCCTCCATTCTCCCCCTTTTTTCGGAACCCCATGAATGTCATTGCCTAGCGCTGTTCATGTGTCCTCCACCTTTGAGTTTGGAGCTATGTTTCATGATTGCCTAAGTGTGGACCCTCAAGTGCAATCCTCCATTCTCTCCTTTTTTTTGGAGCCCCATGAATGTCATTGCCTAGCGCTGTTCATGTGTCCTCCACCTTCGAGTTTGGAGCTATGCTTCATGATTGCCTAAGTGTGGACCCTCAAGTGCAATCGTCCATTCTCCACTTTTTTCGGAGCCCCATGAATGTCATTGCCTAGCGCTGTTCATGTGTCCTCCACCTTCGAGTTTGGATCTATGCTTCATGATTGCCTAAGTGTGGACCCTCAAGTGCAATCCTCCATTCTCCCCTTTTTTTTTCGGAGCCCCATGAATGTCATTGCCTAGCGCTGTTCATGTGTCCTCCACCTTCGAGTTTAGAGCTATGCTTCATGATTGCCTAAGTGTGGACCCTCAAGTGCAATCCTCCATTCTCCCCCTTTTTTCGGAGCCCCATGAATGTCATTGCCTAGCGCTGTTCATGTGTCCTCCACCTTCGAGTTTGGAGCTATGCTTCATGATTGCCTAAGTGTGGACCCTCAAGTGCAATTCTCCATTCTCCCCCTTTTTTCGGAGCCCCATGAATGTCATTGCCTAGCGCTGTTCATGTGTCCTCCACCTTCGAGTTTGGAGCTATGCTTCATGATTGCCTAAGTGTGGACCCTCAAGTGCAATCCTCCATTCTCCCCTTTTTTCGGAGCCCCATGAATGTCATTGCCTAGCGCTGTTCATGTGTCGTCCACCTTCGAGTTTGGGGCTATGCTTCATGATTGCCTAAGTGTGGACCCTCAAGTGCAGTCCTCCATTCTCCCCTTTTTTTCGGAGCCCCATGAATGTCATTGCCTAGCGTTGTTCATGTGTCCTCCACCTTCGAGTTTGGAGCTATGCTTCATGATTGCCTAAGTGTGGAACCTCAAGTGCAATCCTCCATTCTCCCTTTTTTTTTCCGGAGCCCCATGAATGTCATTGCCTAGCGCTGTTCATGTGTCCTCCACCTTTGAGTTTGGAGCTGTGCTTCATGATTGCCTAAGTGTGGACCCTCAAGTGCAATCCTCCATTCTCCCCTTTTTTTGGAGCCTCATGAATGTCATTGCCTAGCGTTGTTCATGTGTCCTCCACCTTCAAGTTTGGAGCTATGCTTCATGATTGCCTAAGTGTGGACCCTCAAGTGCAATCCTCCATTCTCCCCTTTTTTCGGAGCCCCATGAATGTCATTGCCTAGCGCTGTTCATGTGTCCTTCACCTTCGAGTTTGGAGCTATGCTTCATGATTGCCTAAGTGTGGACCCTCTAGTGCAATCCTCCATTCTCCACCTTTTTTCGGAGCCCCATGAATGTCATTGCCTAGCGCTGTTCATGTGTCCTCCATTATCAAGCGCGGAGCCTCTGGTGACTGGGAAATATGTTTTTCTGTTATTTTCCGGATCGGTTCCTTCGCCAAATATGTGTATATGTGTATATGTGTATATGTATATTATATTCGTTGTTCTTGTTCTTGTTTGTATTTTGTGTTGTGCAGAAGAAAAAGAAGGAGTAGTGATGAGAGTTGTCATCACGGAAAGCGCAGAACGGACGAAATCAGTGTCTCATCTTTGCTTTCCTCTTATCTCCGATGAGAGGTAAGTAAAGAGGGGCAACTGTCATACCCTAATTTCGTCCGAGGATTATTATTTGATGATATACAACCTTTGATTGGCCGCTTCGAGATACTTGGCACCCTTTGTTGCACAATATGTGAAGTCTCGAGACGTGCCGAAAATCAAAAGGAAGCAGGCTTACGCGATCCGTGAAAATTCTGTAATGTGACGGAAATCGAAAGGAGGTGTTTTTCGCAATCCGTGAGTTTTCGTAACTTCTTCGAAAGCTAAAAAAGAGTAAATACATAATCCGTAAGGATTCGTAACCTTGCGGAAGGAAAATAAGTATCGTTACGAAATTCGTAAAGTTTCGTAACGTTATGGAAAAGAATTACCAAAAAAAAAGTAGAAGGAGGGGTGCATTTAGTAAAAAGGGGGGTACAAATAGAAATCAGGCCCACTTGGGCCTTCCAGATTCTTCCTCCAGAAGGCTATTGCTTCTGGAGGAAGCAACCTTGCTCGCCTGGGCGAGCTGGGTGGCAAGCTCCTCCCCTATTTTGCTATAAATAGGGGGATGAGTGAAGGGAGAAGGGGTTCAGCCTTCTTGGCACTTCTTATTCTCTCGAAATTGTTGAGGAAAATTATTTCCGTGAAGAAAATCCAAGCCGAGGCGCTTCCGTAACGTTTCCGTAATGTTTCCGTGAGTAATTACGCGAAGATTCTCGACCGTTCTTCAACATTCATCGTTCGTTCTTCGTTTTCTTCAGTCTTCAACGGGTAAGTATTTCAAACCGAGCTTTTCAATTCATTCTATGTACCCGTGGTGGTCCATATTTTGTTTCATGTATTTTTATTCTCGTTTTCATTCGCTTTCTATACCCCCTTTTGACGTGCTTAAGTCATTTATTTAAGTCATTTCTCGCCTGTCGCAACCTACCCTTCGGCGGGAGGGCGACGCGTGACTCGCGGGATGCGTGTTCCACGAAAGGAATACGCGCGGAGTCGCCACCAACGTTTATTTGAGGAAAACGTCGGAAAAACCGGAAAAGACGCGATCTACGAACTTTTAAGTGAAAGGTTCGGGAGTTGTATTTACGCGCGGGGAAGGTATTAGCACCCCACACGTCCGTCACAAGGGACGACAGCCTTTAATCGAATGTGCAAACATGACTTTGATTTTTACGTTCCCTTTTATGTCCTTATATCCTTTATACCCTTTTTATATTTTTTCTCTTTTTGTGGTCGACAAGGGTGTTTCCCTTTGCTCCTACGTATTCCTCAATTGGGATGAGAAAATCAGACCTACGTAGTTCTTTCGGAACAAAGTGTTTGGTTAAGTTGTTTTTGTCTTTTTTGCAAAATATGTTTTTATTGAACAAAAGGTCATTTAAGGTGTTGAACCATTAAACGGTCTTTTGATTTTGAAAGATGAGAAACGTTAAGGCGTTGGACCATTAACGATCTCTTGTTTTTGAAAGGAGAGAAACGTTAAGGCATTGGACCATTAACGATCTCTTGGGGTGGTCGACAAAAGCGGGGCTTTTGCTCCTACGTATCCTCAATGAGGAACTCAGACCTACGTAGTTCTTTTTTATCAAGTGATTCTTTTTTACTTAAGTGGTGATCATTTTAAGGCGTTGGACCTTAAAAATGATCCATTTTACTTAGTGAGAAATTGAAATGACAAACTTCAAAAGCCTATTTTTGTGGACGAGCTTGACTAGGCGAGTTGATTTTAGCCTTAGTTTCACTTTAGTTATTAATCAATTCGATTAAGAATGAGAAATCCCAAAGAGAAAACGTCCGATTGATTTTCCGCTTTATTTTACTAAAAGATGTTTTTTTGATTATTATATTATTTTTTACCTCTTTTTGATTTCCAACATGGTTACGGCACGACCGAACAGTCGGAATTCATTTTAACCGAAGTTAATGGATAATACAATTCAAACGTTCGGTGGAAATTTATTTTATTTTTAAGTTAAGCGAGAAATGACTTAAGTAAAATGGCTTAAGCACGTCAAGAGGGGGTATAAAAAGTAAACAAAACGAGAATAAAAATGCACGAAACACAATGTGGACCACTACGGGTACATAGAATGAATCGAAAAGCTTGGTTCGAGGTACTTACCCGTTGAAGATCGAAGAACGATGAAGAACGGATGAAGAAAGTCGAAGAACGGTTGAAACCTTTGCGAAATTCCTCACGGAAAACGTTACGGAAACGTTTCGGAAGCGCCTCGGCTTAGATTTTCTTCACGGAAACAATTTTTCCAAGCAAATTCGAAAGAGAGAGAAGTGCCAAAGGGGCTGAACCCTTTTCTTCTTCACTTCCTCCCCTATTTATAGCAAAATAGGGGAGGTGGTTGCCGCCCAGCTCGCCCAGGCGAGCTCAGCTCGCCCAGGCGAGCCAGGTTGCTTCCTCCAGAAGCAACAGCCTTCTGGAGGAATATTCTGGAGGGCCCAAGTGGGCCTGGGTGCTATTTGCACCCCCATTTTTACTAAGTACACCCCCTCTGCTTTTTTTGGTGATTCTTTTTTCGTAAATTTACGGAAACTTACGAATTTTGTAACGATACTCGTTTTCTTTCCGTAATGCTACGGAACCTTGCGGATTACATAATCATCCCCTTTTTGACTTACGGAATGTTACGGAACCTCACTTAATTATGCAACGATGCTTCCATTTGATTTCCGGTGTGTCACGGAAACTTACGAATTGTGCATCAATATTTTTTTGGTTTTTCGGCATGTCCTGGAATTTCACAAATTGCCTAATGATGGGTACCAAGCACCTCACAAGGACCAAAGAAAGGTCGCATGTCATCAAGCAAAGGTCCCCGGACGAAATTAGGGTATGACAGTTGCCCCTCTTTACTTGTCTTTTATTGGAGATAAAAGGAAAGTAAAGATAAGACACTAATTTCGTTCCTCTCGATTTGACGAGAGTCGCGGGTGACCATAAAATCTCCACATGCAAATGACTTGTTGTTCCAGAATTTCACAAATTGCCTAATGATGGGTGCCAAGCACCTCACAAGGACCAAAGAATGGTCGCATGCCATCAAGCAAAGGTCCCCGGACGAAAATTAGTGTATGACACTAATTTCGCTCCTCTCGGTTGACGAGAGTCGCGGGTGACCATGAAATTTCCGCATGTAAATGACTTGTTGTTCCCGGAGGAACAAAAGGTGCAGAAGACTATGTCAGTCTCTGCATGCTATCAAGCGTTCTGTCTTACAGATAGCAAAAGAATGTTTATACGGATAACCACTCGGGTATTTCCGCGTATCATCGGGCCCGCCGCCTCTGGATGATACAAGGGTGCAGAATGACCAAACTTGGTCTCTACTTGTCATCGGGCCCGCCGCCTCTAGATGACAAAAGGGTGCGGATAACCGTAAGGTATCTCCGCGTATCATCGGGCCCGCCGCCTCTGGATGATACAAGGGTGCAGAATGACCAAACTTGGTCTCTGCTTGTCATCGGGCCCGCCGCCTCTGGATGACAAAAGGGTGCGAATAACCGTAAGGTATCTCCGCGTATCATCGGGCCCGCCGCCTCTGGATGATACAAGGGTGCAGAATGACCAAACTTGGTCTCTGCTTGTCATCGGGCCCGCCGCCTCTGGATGACAAAAGGGTGCGAATAACCGTAAGGTATCTCCGCGTATCATCGGGCCCGCCGCCTCTGGATGATACAAGGGTGCAGAATGACCAAACTTGGTCTCTGCTTGTCATCGGGCCCGCCGCCTCTGGATGACAAAAGGGTGCGAATAACCGTAAGGTATCTCCGCGTATCATCGGGCCCGCCGCCTCTGGATGATACAAGGGTGCAGAATGACCAAACTTGGTCTCTGCTTGTCATCGGGCCCGCCGCCTCTGGATGACAAAAGGGTGCGGATAACCATAAGGTATCTCCGCGTATCATCGGGCCCGCCGCCTCTGGATGATACAAGGGTGCAGAATGACCAAACTTGGTCTCTGCTTGTCATCGGGCCCGCCGCCTCTGGATGACAAAAGGGTGCGGATAACCATAAGGTATCTCCGCGTATCATCGGGCCCGCCGCCTCTGGATGATACAAGGGTGCAGAATGACCAAACTTGGTCTCTGCTTGTCATCGGGCCCGCCGCCTCTGGATGACAAAAGGGTGCGGATAACCGTAAGGTATCTCCGCGTATCATCGGGCCCGCCGCCTCTGGATGATACAAGGGTGCAGAATGACCAAACTTGGTCTCTGCTTGTCATCGGGCCCGCCGCCTCTGGATGACAAAAGGGTGCGGATAACCGTAAGGTATCTCCGCGTATCATCGGGCCCGCCGCCTCTGGATGATACAAGGGTGCAGAATGACCAAACTTGGTCTCTGCTTGTCATCGGGCCCGCCGCCTCTGGATGACAAAAGGGTGCGGATAACCGTAAGGTATCTCCGCGTATCATCGGGCCCGCCGCCTCTGGATGATACAAGGGTGCAGAATGACCAAACTTGGTCTCTGCTTGTCATCGGGCCCGCCGCCTCTGATAACCGTAAGGTATCTCCGCGTATCATCGGGCCCGCCGCCTCTGGATGATACAAGGGTGCAGAATGACCAAACTTGGTCTCTACTTGTCATCGGGCCCGCCGCCTCTGGATGAAAAAAGGGTGCGGATAACCGTAAGGTATCTCCGCGTATCATCGGGCCCGCCGCCTCTGGATGATACAAGGGTGCATGTCACATGACCTCAGGGTCAGTATGACAAAGATTATGGTGCGGCCGACAAAAGCAAGGCTCTTGCTCCTACGTATCCTCCAATGAGGAACTCAGACCTACGTAGTTCTGGATAACTTGTGAGACTTGAAAAGTCTCCATCGGAAAATGCTGACATCTCCGGAAAGGGCGCAGATGACCATATTGGTCTCTGCTCGTGAATCACACTTGGGGTCACTGAATGACGAGGTGCGGATAACCGTAAGGTGTCTCCGCGGGCTACCAGCTCTTGAGTCATGGCAACAAAAGGCGGTGTGGTCGACAAAAGCGAGGCTCTTGCTCCTACGTATCCTCCAATGAGGAACTCAGACCTACGTAGTTCTGGATAACTTGTGAGACTTGAAAAAAAGTCTCGGTGTTTTCTTCGCTAAAATGCAAACATGCTTTAGTAAAGAGATAAATATTCCAACTGATTAGAGCAGCATATGCCTTTTTGAGTGACAAACAATGCGTCTACCAGGGAAGGAGAGTCTGCTGATGGGATCCCCCATAACCATAAATGAGATTTTGGATGTTAGCATTTCGTTTCTAAATGACCATTTAGAGGAAACACCGGGTTCGACAAAAATAGAAGAAATCCACTCAAAGTGTATCAATCTCGCACAGGTAAGTGTTTCATCCTAATTCCGAACCATAGATATGTCATGACTTGACTTTGCAAATTATTTCCTATCAAATCAAAAATTACATGCGTGATCATGGATCAATAGGGCTTCCCTTGGGAATGGGTTCTTTTGGTGGTTTTTTTTTCGGCTTTTGTGTGTTTTTGGATTTTGATTTTTCTGGCTTTTTTCTTTTTCTGTTTTTTTTGTTTAGTGCGGGGCAAAAAAAAGTCGCTAGCGCACGGGATTTTGGTTGGTAATCAAAGGGAGAAGACCATTTTAGGTCGTGGTTTCCTTTCCTTCTTTTTTGTTCATTTGGTGACAATTCTGTATTGTTCAGATATTGTCTGGTCAAAAGACCTTTCTGCACATTTCTTCTAGTTTCTTTGATCAAGAACTTTCTTTCCTTCCTTTTTTTTACTTTCTCCCATTCTTTGGTTGGGAATTTTCTTTCTTTTCTTTTTGCTTTCTCCCACTCTTTGATTGGGAATTTCCTTTCTTTCCTTTTTGCTTTCTCCCACTCTTTGATTGGGAATTTCCTTTCTTTCCTTTTTGCTTTCTCTTTGATTGGAAATTTTCCTTCTTTCCTTTTTTGCTTCCGAGGGTAAGGATTATAGTGAGTCATGATTTTGGCTCAAGGTTTGTAGAATGGCTAGACATGATACATGTCGGGGTTTGGTTTGGCTCAAGGATAAAAGGGGTGCCCCACATTATTTCCATGACACAAATGCAAAAATGATGATTTGGAAACTTTATGCAAAACTGGTCATGCATGCACCTATGCGGACACTCAAGTGTCAAATTTTTATGGTCATGTGATGCTAGGGCTCAGGATTCATTTCCTCTATTTTAGTCAACCCAATGTTTCCAAAATATGTTCTTTTATCCATTTGTGCATTCATCCAAGTCCATTTCGGGCGTCTGGGAAAATTTCACAGCATTCACCCTTCAGGTGTACACACATTTTTTTTCCAAAAACTAGCTATGATCAGCGAATTTTTCTTCAAAGAAAAGTTGGAAGTCATCTCTTTTCAAAAGCATGTTGGTTTTTCAGCTAGACAACTTATTTTTCTTTTTTCTCTCTTTTTTTTCTTCTTTTTTTTATTTGTTTATTTCTTTTTCTTGTTTGTTTTTTTTTCTCTTTTTTTTTCATGAGGTATTTTGATATATACATGCATATCCAAGGTATCTTGCTACCTAAACATACATATATATGTTTTGTAAGGTATTTTTGCTATATACATGCATATCCAAGGTATCTTTCTACCTAAACATACATATATATTTTGTGAAGTATTTTTTGTTTACATACATGCATATCTAAGGTATCTTTCTACCTAAACATACATATATATATTTTGTGAAGTGTTTTTTGTTTACATACATGCATATCTAAGGTATTTTTCTACCTAAACATACATATATATATTTTGTGAAGTGTTTTTTTGTTTACATACATGCATATCTAAGGTATTTTCACTACCTAAACATACATATATATATTTTGTGAGGTATGACTACCTTCCGAGCTTGCGCTTGTTTTATTTAAATCCCCAGGATCATGAGCAACTAGGTGCGTCCTACTATAAAAAGTGATCAAATAACAAGCATAGATTCAAAAGGTACCTGGTTGCCTCCTAGTAGCGCTTCTTTAACGTCTTTAGCTGGACGCCTTATGACTTGTTGGTCACGGACCTAGTACTTCGCTTACCTTTGGCTTTGGACTTGGTCGCCTACTGGTCGGCCATGTGTCGTAGGCAACACTCTAACCTTTTTATGGATGAGCTGAGGTGAACTTTAGTGGTGATGGCGGTGTGTCTATTGCCCGCTACCGTCCATCCCAATGCTGCTGTGGTGTCTCGCCCTGCGCCTGCCTGGGGGCGCAACACTTCTAGATGAAAACTCGATTGGTAGGGGGCCTGATGACCCTGCTGGGGGCAACAGGCACTCCCTTGAACTGATAGAGACCCGTATTTAGAGCTGGCAACTCCAAGACACTGTTGGCCTTCTTCGGGTCCACTAGGTGTCTTGCAGTCGCGATCCCTGCAAACAATAGATGAAATCAGAAATCAGTTGAGCGATGTGCATACTTACCTATGATGACGTGACCTTGCCGGGGGGGTACGGGCACCCTGTAGGACTGATAGAGGCCCGTAACCAGAGCTGGAAACCCCAGGGCCCTGTTGGACTTCTTCAGGTCCACTGGGTGTCTTTGTGGGTGCGATCCCTGCAAACAATAGAAGGTATCAGAAATCAGTTGAACCATATGCATACTTACCCATGTCGGGACGACACAGACCAACTGATACTTTTGCAGGGGGAGATTGGCATTGCGGTCGCTGGGCAGAATATTGCTAAGTAGCAATGTCATCTATGTAAGAGTGGTCATGTTGGTGCGCATGATCCGCACTCGTCTCTTTGCAGCGGCACGGGTGAAATCTTGCCCCAGTATGCATAGTAGCAGTGTGATAGCCTCCCTTTCTAGTTGTGCTCGCACAGTTGGCCCTCCTCCAATATCAGGGGGTGGCCCAGGAACCGTTAAAAGGAAACTACTGGTCCCTTAACCGGGAGTGCAAGTCTCGGTTAAGCATTTAAGGACAGAGGACCTTAAATTATCTTAAGGTGTGGATATGGAGCCCACTGAAAGTGAGGACGCGTAGTCCTCTAAAGGCGAGGGCGTGTAGCCCTCTGAAGTTCAGGACGTGTCGCCTTTCGAAGGCGAGGGAGTGTAGTCCTATGATGGCAAGGACGTGCAATCCTCTAAAGGTGAGGGCATGCCCCCCTTTGAAAATGGGGAACATGTAGTCCTCTGATGGCGAGGACGTGTAGTCCTCTAAAGGTGAGGACGTGTAGTCCTCTGAAGGTGAGGGTGTGTAGCCCTACAAAGGTGAAGGTACATGACCCTTTGACGGTGAGGACGTGTAGTCCTCTGAAGTTGAAGGTACATGACCCTTTGAAGGCGAGGACGTGTAGTCCTCTGAAGGTGAAGGTAACTAGTACCCAAGGTGAGGGCGTGTAGCCCTCTCAAGGCGAGGACTTATAGTCCTCTGGAGGTGAGGGCGTGCAGCCCTCTGGTGGTGAGGACGTGTAGTCCTCTCAAGGCGAGGACGTGTAGTCCTCTGACGGTGAGGGTAACTAGTACCCAAGGTGAGGGCGTGTAGCCCTCTCAAGGCGAGGACATGTAGTCCTCTGGAGGTAAGGGCGTGCAGCCCTCTGATGGTGAGGACGTGTAGTCCTCTCAAGGCGAGGACGTGTAGTCCTCTCAACGGTGAGGGTAACTAGTACCCAAGGTGAGGGCGTGTAGCCCTCTCAAGGCGAGGACATGTAGTCCTCTGGAGGTGAGGGCGTTCAGCCCTCTGATGGTGAGGACGTGTAGTCCTCTCAAGGCGAGGACGTGTAGTCCTCTCAACGGTGAGGGTAACTAGTACCCAAGGTGAGGGCGTGTAGCCCTCTCAAGGCGAGGACTTATAGTCCTCTGGAGGTGAGGGCTTGTAGCCCTCTGGTGCTGAGGACGTGTAGTCCTCTCAAGGCGAGGACGTGTAGTCCTCTGACGGTGAGGGTAACTAGTACCCAAGGTGAGGGCGTGTAGCCCTCTCAAGGCGAGGACATGTAGTCCTCTGGAGGTAAGGGCGTGCAGCCCTCTGATGGTGAGGACGTGTAGTCCTCTCAACGGTGAGGGTAACTAGTACCCAAGGGTCCACCCTTATGAGAAAGCAAGAGATCGACTCATCGAGAGGACCGGTCATCCCAAATCCACAAGATTTGGACATTAGATGTAGGAAATCTATGCAGTTAACATGATTTTTAGGGATGCAGATGCATGCAACCTTTGTCGTGAAATTTGGTAAATGCGGACTTCATATGAAACAATGCAATGTAATGGAAAGTTGTACAATGTTCATGACATTCTTTCCCTATTTTGTGATTTTGATTTTGATTTAATTTTTTTGGAAAACACAGATTGACTGTCCTTTTGAAAGAGGTGATAATTCATGCAACCTCATCCTATCTTTTTGCAAATCTCTCCGGGAACTCCCTCAGAGTGTATGTTCTGTTTGATTTAGTCACTTGACCGTTTTGGAGTGACGGGAATGGAGCCGTTTGATGCTTAATCAATCTATTGAAATTCCAGGGCTTGTCTCCCTTTTTTTTCTTGTTTAAAAACATCGACGGGTGTGAACTTTTGATCGGCCCCTATGTTCACTTGAGGCTCATGCACGGTGCCCCTCATTGCCCCAGTGTAAGGCTTTGAGGTACTAATCGTTGCCTTTCGTCATGACCTTGTAGGAGGGAACCTATTGGGTGAGAACTGCTAATCTGCCCCTAGGTTCGCTTGAGGTTTTTGCATGGTGCCTTTCGTTGCCCCAGTGTAGGGCTTAGAGGTACCAAGTGTTGTCTTGTTTTCACGACCTCGTAGTGAGGAAGAATGAAAGAAGCAGTTGATTCTTGCAAAAATAATTTTCCAAGGACGAGAAATAGTTGAAGGATCTTTCAGTTGATGGATTAAGTCAAATGACTCCTATGTAGAAGCAAGATGTTTTGATGTCTTAATGATGCCAAAGGATCAAGTGCTTCCAAGTTTTATTCGAGACAAGAAATCAAGATATATGATCAATTTGATCTCTAGAATCATAGGAAGAAGTTTCCAAATTGAAAAACAAAAGGTTTGACCAAAGAATTCTATCATTTCAAATTGAGATTTGCTCTCTGGTAATCGATTACCAGCAGTTGAAAATGTTTTAATTCAAATTTTTAAAACCTGTAATCGTTTACATAAGTCTTGTAATTGATTACCAGAGGGGATTTTCAGAAAATAATTTCCAAGAGACATATCTATTCAAATGTTTTATGAATGGCCATTCAAATGTTTTAAAGAGAGTTTTCATTGCCCAAACAGTTTTATCCTCTCGAAAGATCAAGAGTTTTTCTGAACTGAAATGTCTTATCCTCTCAAAAAGATTCCTTGGTCAACCACTTGCTTATTCAATAAGGAATTTTTGATTGATCTTCATTTTACAATCTACCTCTTTTACGAGAGACCTCTTCTTCTCTTCTTCTTATTTCTGAAAAGGGATTAAGAGACCGTGGGTCTCTTGTTGTAGGGGATTCTTGAACACAAGGGAAGGGTTGTCCCTATGTGCATTGTTAATCCGAAAAGAGAGAGTGAAAGTTTAATTGGGGAATAATATTCGTATCTTAATTCAATCCCCTCTTCTTCTCAAGGTAACTGAGGCCATTTGTCCAACATCCTATTCTTGATAACTCACTTCTCTCTAAAAAGACAAACTTTCCAGGATGATAAAATGAGGTCACATGAACGTCTTGAAAGCACAGTCAATCAAATGTTTTTTTTTTCTTTTTGAACACTTTTATTTTATTTTATTTTGAAACTTGTTTGTTTTGAACTTTACTCGTTTTTTTACGGCACCCCCACCAACGTGCAAGACGAGTAATCTCTGATTGAACAGTCTTGGAAGTCAACACTCAGGAGCGCAGGTCGCTTGAGCAAACAGACCAATGGCTTGCACCCACATTCCGATGAAAGTTGAATAAGCAAACCTGCGTTTGTGAGAGGATAAGGGACAAAGATATCAACTTTATCCATTTCATTTAACATTGTAGCTGTGGTTTACAATAATGGCATAAACTTGGAAACCCTGATGAGTCATTAGGGACACCTAACAACAGCTTTCAAAATTGCCCCATGTGTGGCATCTCTTGTCAATGTTAGGATTTACACGCAATTCTCCTCAAATTTCAGCCAGCCCGCATCAATTAGACCTTGCACCTTACGCTTCAGAGCCCTACCATGCTCAATGGAACGCCCCGGGGCTTCTCCGTGACAAGCACACGTTGCGTTCGAGTTGTATTCTCGGAGAAATGGAGGTTGATGAACCTTGGCTAGGGTTATGGCTACCATTGAATTATCAAGTAGATATGGGAGCAAGTCAGCATAGGACACTGGAATTGGGGTGAATTCTACAGGCTTTCTCGCTGCAAAATTCACTTCTTGGTTGGTGTTTTTGGTTTGTGCTAAAGGTGGTCTTCGTCATTGGAAGTGCGGTAGACAGGCTTTGTGGTTGATTTAGGGATGGCCTTTGTGGATAACTGGGTGGTGGGTAAGGAGGAGGTTTGTTATTGACTGAGTAATGACATTGTTGGGTTTGGTGGGAAACTTGGCCGTATAGGAATGGCAGTCACAGCATGGGTTTCTCCCTCTTTCTCACCCTCTTTATTTGCCCCAGTTTTCTCAGTCGTCCTAGTAGGATGATCAAATTTGCCTCTTTTCGGACCCACATTGATCCTTTCACTGGCGAAGACCAAATCTGCAAAGCTTTGAGGGTGCGTAGCCCACCATCTTTTCATAGTAGAGTATCGATAATGTGTCTACCATCACGATTATCGTCTCCCTTTCCATCATTGGGGGTACCACTTGGGCCGCCAGATCCCTCCACCTTTTGGGCGTGTTCTTTGAAAGATCCGTCCCCCTTTTTGAAAATGTTCTGTAGTTGCATCCTATCCAGAACCATATCAAAATTGTACTAATACTGCCTAACAAAGGCAACCATTAGGTCCTTCCAAGAATGGACTCGGGAAGGTTCCAAGTTAGTGTACCAGGTAACAGCTACCCCAGTAAGACTTTCATGGAAGGAATGTATCAACAATTCCTCATCTTTTGCGTATTCCCCCATCTTCTGACAATACATCTTTAGATGGTTCTTGGGACAAGTAGTCCCCTTGTACTTGTCAAAGTCCAGCACCTTGAACTTGGGAGGGGTGATGATATTGAGTACTAGGAACAACTCTTTTAGGTTAGCAAAGGCATAATCTTCACCTCCTTCAATGGCCCTGAGCCTTTCCTCTAGATGATCCAACTTTCCCATTCCTGCCATAGTCATGAGGGTTTTTAACCGCTGTGGAACGTGAGGGTTGTGGTTGTGGATGATATTGAGGGCCCTCCAAAGTGTTTTGCAGGGGTATACCACCAACTGCTTGCCCTTCAGTGCTCTTCATGGCCTCCATCATTGTGGCCATTTTCTCTTTAATGGCCTCCATGTCGGCCTTCATCTTCTCTTGTATCTCCTCTACTTCACCCATTACTCTAGCTCTAGCACGAGTTCGGTAAGGGCGTCGTAAAGCGTGTCCCTTTCTTTTTTATAACAATGATTAAGTTCATTTTATTTTATTTTTCAAGGAAAGAATGCAACGAGCAATGCAACCAATGAAAAGCATGGATGCATGCGAATGATGTACAATTGAAGTATTGCGAATTTTTACGCAAGATATGGGGTTGAATCAATTTAGATTTTCAACATGGTCCATGACATCTTTGTCAAGGTGAAACTGGAAGTAACAAGGACATCAATAATCCTAAATATGTTTGGCAGTAGATGAAGCAGTGATGTGACTCGATTCATCTTTTGCCCCAATTTTGCAAGACGATTACTTCCATATTTCAACTTGACTTGATGAACCTTTTTGTAAAAGCATGAGCTTGGTTCAACCCTATAATCCAAGGAATGGCAATTCTGATCGCCAATACTTCAACAACATCTCATAGGGATGAATGACTCGGGCCTACTTTAAGCTTATGCACGGAAAATGTAATTATGAAATTGAGATGCCCGAAGAAACACCATTTCCTAGTTAACCATGCATTAGGTACCATGTTCAATTATTTTGTTTTTAAGTGAAACGGGTTTATGATCCCAACATGGTTGGCTCGTGGTGCCTAACACATGAAACTAAGAATGTAGTGTGAAGTTTCACGCTTCCCCCTTTTTTGTTTTTGTTTTGTAGAGGAAAACGCAAGGATGAGCAAACATGAAAACAAATGGTATGCAATTTTGCAGATCAAAAAGTTTGTTGAACGCATATGCATGATGATGCCATGACTCATGCAAAATGTGAGGCTGGAATATGATAACGGACAAATGCAGGATATGTCCATTATGATGTTATGAAGAGATGCTTATGCGATGCATGATATGAATGCATTTTACGGACACGAGAGCCCGAAAAATTATCTCTTCTTACTTGCGCATTTGGGGGCGCAGTGCCCCATGTGTACAATTAAGAAGGTGATATGGACCTTCCGGCTTCCCGTGACAAAGGACGAGACCAACATACAATGCATGCTAGAGATAAAATGTGGGAGTGACTTGATTCGCACTGATTTTTGGAGTAAAAACGTGGGATAAACTCATTTTTTTCAAAAAAGTTATAACTAATCAAGATCTGAGCGACAATACAAACTTCCTAGCGGTTTCTAATCATATGGTCCATTAAGTCTATCATATGCTGACAATAGCTGAGAAGTCCGTGGATCTCCTCGGGGGCGAAGTAGGTGTCCGCCACTGCTTTGGCCTTGGCTAGCAATGGGGGAAGTTCTTGACTCCTGTTCAAAGTAAGAGCAAATCGGTCCGTCCACATTGTTGCCTCTTGGTGCAATGAATCAATTACCCTTTCCCTTGCTTCCCTTTCTGCTGATATCCTGGCGTACTCATCCTCTAGCCTTTGCTCGTGAGTCGCCACTAGATTTAGCTTCTCTTTGCACTCATCGATGACGGCCCACATATTCCCTTCAGTCTCGCTTAACTGTTGGGACAAATTTCTTTTCGACCTAAGGTAAGCCTTTAGCTCGTCCTTCAAGATCATGCCTTTGACCCGTGATGATTCCTTTCACCTCTTCGGAGCTTGAGCTTACTATTGCTGCCCTATAAAGCCCCTCAAAACTTTGCTGGCACGTGTTCTTCCTTTTGGGCCTTCTTGGTTTCTCGTTCCAAGGCATCAGCGGTGGCCATATTGACGTCCCTTAGTTCATCATACTCTTTTCAGACTTTGATGGCTATGGACTTGAACTTCTCTTCGACTACTCGGGCTCTTTCAAGCTCTGCCTTTAGGGCTTGTACCTCATCACTTTCTTCCGAAGCTTTAACCTCATCGTCCCTCACAGTCTTTAGATTTGGGAGCCAATCCAATCCTTGTGTTCGGACTCTCAGCCACTTATGATAGCCACCGATGATCCCATTACTGCTTCCCCTAAGCTCTCTGTCCTTTCTTCACGCCGCATCCCATGCCTTGCGAACTCCTTGGAGTACCCTCGCGTTGTGGTCACTGAAACCTCGTGCGATGAAAGGCGTGATGCTTTTGTCTGATGGCACTCCTCTCATGGGACATCCTTCGCATGAAGATAGAATCCTGATTCTTCCTTCCTTCTAGCGAGGGAACCATTTAACAGACGCCCCTCCATGCTAGCCAAGAGTTGGTGCACAACAAACAATTCTTGCGCTGCTCTTTTCACATCCTCGGTCGAACGTGTCATACATGGCCAAAATGGCGACGACCGGGCTTTCCTTGCCATGATGAAAGGCGAGGAAAGCGTCAATCGCTGCTAGGTCCACTAACCCTTCCATATTCGGAAAGAGGACAACTCCAAAGATCAAAAGCGCCAAGATGTCAATAAAAGAAAGCCCATTCGCCTTGATTTGCCAAGGCCTTTGCCCTTTCCTCCAAACACTTCCTTGGTACTCCGACTACCCCATTCCTGTTTTGCTTTACACGGTCCAACTCTTGTGCTGAGATTTTCACCACCTTGGCAACTCTTGTCGTGGAGGGATAGAACCCAGAGAAAAGATATGGCTTCCTTCCTCCCAGTGGGCATCCCAGGATTTCTTCAAACTCTTTCACAGTCGGCACTAGCTGGAAGTCCTCAAATGTGAAGCACCTTAGGGGCTGGTCATAATACTGGGAAAGGGATGCAATCGGTTCCATGGAGACTTCTACCCTAGCTAGGTCCCAAATCTTACCATAGGCTTTGCGGAAGGCTTGCCGTTGAAGTTGACCCATTAATTGCCCCAACTTTCATAAACTGGTGACCTCTAAGCTCTTGATTTTGACTTGATAGAACCTCTTTTTAAGTGAAGGCTTTTGACTTGATCCCATGTTTTACTAAAGTGAAATAAAATCTAGTGCGAATCAAAACTCCGACATCTATCATGGGTGGAATGGATGAATGCATGAAGGAATGCATATGACACAGATGCAATTTATGAATACGGGAGCTCGGGAAATTGTCTCCTTCTTAGATACAACGTCTTGGGGTAGCAAAGTGCCCAACGTATGTATTTAAGAAGGTGACACGGACCCTCCGTTGGTTTGCCCAAGAGAGGGGATTAAGACGGAACCCGCACATGATGCACATGCGAAAGGTACAATACGGGGATGTACATAGTATGATAATATTCACTGAACATAAGCAAACAGGTATATGATACTTATGCATGGCAGTGTGAAAAATGGCACGCAGCGTGTTTGCTCGTGCCCCTATTTAAGGGACCTATAAGGGAGAGAACTAACTAGGCATTTAGTGATAACCCCCAAGGTAGTCATATCTCTTTTGATGGTTTCTAGAGGTATTATCCTCTTTGAAGAACATATTGTAGCAGTAGGG
The DNA here is from genome assembly GCF_000004515.6 of Glycine max. Lineage (NCBI taxonomy): Eukaryota > Viridiplantae > Streptophyta > Magnoliopsida > Fabales > Fabaceae > Glycine > Glycine max. Next base: position 15,780,388 of record NC_038241.2, on the reverse strand, counting down.
ACTACTAGCAACAATAAGTTTTCAAAGAGAAAAGCTCTAGATGAGGGTTCACTGTAATCAAGCAAGTCGGAGACCTAGCATGATCACAGATTCACCTCCACTCCTTATGTTCCCATGAACCCGGGTATAGGGCCCTTTTTCACTCACAGTGTGTGCAAATAGTGTTAGTGTTTGTGTGCATCAAATGAATAAATATTTACCTCATGCATACATTCTAAAACACACTAAAAGCAACAAATAGTTTATATACACAAGAACATAAGACAAATAAAGGGAAACCAACAAAGGAGAAAGTCATGATAAAACATTGCACAAGATTAAATGGCCTAACTCTCTAAAAAACAGTCCCCAGTGGAGTCGCCAACTGTCGCAACCTACCCTTCGGCGGGAGGGCGACGCGAGACTCGCGGGATGCGTGTTCCACGAAAGGAATACGCGCGGAGTCGCCACCAACGTTTATTTGAGGAAAACGTCGGAAAAACCGGAAAAGACGCGATCTACGAACTTTTAAGTGAAAGGTTCGGGAGTTGTATTTACGCGCGGGGAAGGTATTAGCACCCCACACGTCCGTCACAAGGGACGACAACCTTTAATCGAATGTGCAAACATGACTTTGATTTTTACGTTCCCTTTTATGTCCTTATATCCTTTATACCCTTTTTATATTTTTTCTCTTTTTGTGGTCGACAAGGGTGTTTCCCTTTGCTCCTACGTATTCCTCAATTGGGATGAGAAAATCAGACCTACGTAGTTCTTTCGGAACAAAGTGTTTGGTTAAGTTGTTTTTGTCTTTTTTGCAAAATATGTTTTTATTGAACAAAAGGTCATTTAAGGTGTTGAACCATTAAACGGTCTTTTGATTTTGAAAGATGAGAAACGTTAAGGCGTTGGACCATTAACGATCTCTTGTTTTTGAAAGGAGAGAAACGTTAAGGCATTGGACCATTAACGATCTCTTGGGGTGGTCGACAAAAGCGGGGCTTTTGCTCCTACGTATCCTCAATGAGGAACTCAGACCTACGTAGTTCTTTTTTATCAAGTGATTCTTTTTTACTTAAGTGGTGATCATTTTAAGGCGTTGGACCTTAAAAATGATCCATTTTACTTAGTGAGAAATTGAAATGACAAACTTCAAAAGCCTATTTTTGTGGACGAGCTTGACTAGGCGAGTTGATTTTAGCCTTAGTTTCACTTTAGTTATTAATCAATTCGATTAAGAATGAGAAATCCCAAAGAGAAAACGTCCGATTGATTTTCCGCTTTATTTTACTAAAAGATGTTTTTTTGATTATTATATTATTTTTTACCTCTTTTTGATTTCCAACATGGTTACGGCACGACCGAACGGTCAGAATTCATTTTAACCGAAGTTAATGGATAATACAATTCAAACGTTCGGTGGAAATTTATTTTATTTTTAAGTTAAGCGAGAAATGACTTAAGTAAAATGGCATAAGCACGTCAAGAGGGGGTATAAAAAGTAAACAAAACGAGAATAAAAATGCACGAAACACAATGTGGACCACTATGGGTACATAGAATGAATCGAAAAGCTTGGTTCGAGGTACTTACCCGTTGAAGATCGAAGAACGATGAAGAACGGATGAAGAACGTCGAAGAACGGTTGAAACCTTTGCGAAATTCCTCACGGAAAACGTTACGGAAACGTTTCGGAAGCGCCTCGGCTTAGATTTTCTTCACGGAAACAATTTTTCCAAGCAAATTCGAAAGAGAGAGAAGTGCCAAAGGGGCTGAACCCTTTTCTTCTTCACTTCCTCCCCTATTTATAGCAAAATAGGGGAGGTGGTTGCCGCCCAGCTCGCCCAGGCGAGCTCAGCTCGCCCAGGCGAGCCAGGTTGCTTCCTCCAGAAGCAACAGCCTTCTGGAGGAATATTCTGGAGGGCCCAAGTGGGCCTGGGTGCTATTTGCACCCCCATTTTTACTAAGTACACCCCCCTCTGCTTTTTTTGGTGATTCTTTTTTCGTAAATTTATGGAAACTTACGAATTTTGTAACGATACTCGTTTTCTTTCCGTAATGTTACGGAACCTTGCGGATTACATAATCATCCCCTTTTTGACTTACGGAATGTTACGGAACCTCACTTAATTATGCAACGATGCTTCCATTTGATTTCCGGTGTGTCACGGAAACTTACGAATTGTGCATCAATATTTTTTTGGTTTTTCGGCATGTCCTGGAATTTCACAAATTGCCTAATGATGGGTACCAAGCACCTCACAAGGACCAAAGAAAGGTCGCATGTCATCAAGCAAAGGTCCCCAGACGAAATTAGGGTATGACATCGCCTAATCTAAAAATAAAATAAATTTCCACTGATCATTTGAATTGTAGTATTCGTTAATCTCTGTTAAAATGAATTCCGACCGTTCGGTCGTGCCGTAACCACGTTGGAAATCAAAAAAGAGGTAAAATAATAATATAATAATCAAAAAATTCCTTTTAGTAAAATAAAGCAAAAAATCAATCGGACGTTTCTCTTTGGGATTTCTCATTCTTAATTGAATTGACTAATAACTAAAGTGAAACTAATGCTAAAATCAACTCGCCTAGTCAAGCTCGTCCACAAAAAATAGGGTTTTGAAAGTTTATCATTTCAGTTTCTTACCAAGTAAAATGGATCATTTTTAAGGTCCAACGCCTTAAAATGATCACCCTTCAAATAAAAAGAATCACTTGATTCACGCATAAAAAAGAACTACGTAGGTCTGATTTCCTCTTCGATGGAGGGTATGTAGGAGCAAAAGCCCCGCTTTTGTCGACCTCAAAAAACAAAAAGAAATAAAAGTTAAGGTAACACAATTTTCACAATTCTAAAAAATAGGCTGTTGTCCTGTGAGACAAAAGTAAGAGGTGCTAATACCTTCCTCAAACGTAAATACAACTCCCGAACTTAGAATTTTCATTTTTTACCGGTTTCCTTCGGTTTTTCCGATGTTTTCCACAAATAAACGTTGGTGGCGACTCCGCGCATCTTTCCTCCTTTGGAAAGCGCACCCGTGAGCCTCGCCTTCGCCCGCCCGCGAAGGGCACGTTGCGACACAGGTGAATTGTTTCTAATTTCTATTTTAATCATTAGTAGGATTTTTATTATATTGTAGTTTATGGAAGACCATAATACTTCTACCTGCATTTATTTCTACCCTTTCACCTTGTGCTCATGGCTTTAGCTAGTTCCCTGTTATTAGAAGAGCACCGATACTTAGGAAGGTATGCATTATGACCTAGCTTGTTAATTTAAATACAAATATCAATGTGACAGTAACTTGTAGGAAATATATATTTCTGTGGCATCATTTTATTTACATAATTATTTAACACCAAGTTTGGAAACATTATTGGCCATCAAAGGCCTATAAATAGGTGACTTGGGCACGAATTTTGATGAGAGAATATTGCTTGTTCAAAATGTCTTATCCTCTCAAAAGGAAATGAGAGACATTCCAAGAGAACTTCATACAAATTTGATCGAGGTCGTACTCGAATCAAATAAACATGAAAATGCAGTAACTAGGAAGTGATCCTAGGTCGTTTCCCAACGAGCAATGATAAACCAAATGTTCATAATATACTTGCAGTAACAGTAACGATTGGGGGGGGGTTGTTTGTTTTGTAAAATAAAGAACAAGCGAACTAGAATACGAAATTAATAGTATTAAAAACGGGTTGTTTCCTCTGATTCAGAAGCCACTCTCTTGTCCTAGGTTATGGAGAATTCATCCCTAACAGTTAACCACTTAATCCAACCCTATTTCAATTTACTAAGTGAAAACCAACTTAGGGCTGTCAATACGTGATTAGGCAACACATACACCAATTAACCCTTCGTCCATTAAGCATGAAGGCAAGTTAGGCTCAGAGGCAATTAATCGAACACGAAGCGTGCACAGATTGATATTAACGAATGTGGGTTAATTGGTGAAGGGAAAACTGCCAGGAAGCTACATTATAAACAGAACCTCAAAGAGAGTTGAGCTTCGTCCTCAGAAGGAAACAACACTAGAAAACTTAGCCTTCCATAGATTCAATAAAAGCAGAAAACGTAAATTAAAATAAAAGTAGAAACGTAAATGAAGTAGAAACGTAAATGAAGCAGAAACGTAAATGAAAGCAGAAGAAGAAACAAGAACGAAATTGTAATTAGAAGCAGAAAATAGAAAATTGCATTACGTGAACAGTAGAATTCGAACAGAAAAACGTAAAACATAAACCCTATGCTCTGAATAATAGTCTAAAAGAATAGCCTTGCACGAATCCCAAGGCTACTATTTAAAAGAGTCACTCAAAGTCACTGGGCCCTATTACATTATTCTGGCCCAAAACGAAATAAACACTAAACTACATAAAATAAAATTGCAATCTCCTAATTAGAAATTAACTAAGGTAAGCGCTGCTTTATTTGCCCTCTTCAAGTCCACAACCAAAATCCGGATTAAGCCCAATGTTTCATTAATTCCTAAAATTAGATTAAAAACATCAAATTAGCTAAATGAGCCCAAATAATAAAACTGCCTAATTAATTTGACAATTAAGACTAATCAATAATTAAAATGGTGCAAAAAGGGTTTAAGAAATAGAAGAAAATGATGGCACATCTAACTTCATTGCCAAATGCTCTCTCAAAAGAAACTCTTAGGCAAACACTTGCAAATCCATTAAGAGTTTCTCCATGGACTTCAATTGTAATATCCTTTTCTTCAAGAGAGAATTCTTCTTTCTTTCTTCTCATTCAAAGAGATTGATTAAGGGACTGAGGGTCTCTTAAGTTGTAAGAATTCCTTAACACAAGGGATGAGTTGTCCCTGTGTGGTTCAGAAGTTGTAAAGGAATTTACAAAGAGAAAGGAAAATCTCAAGCGGGTTGCTTGAGTATTGGAAGTAAGCACGGACTTTGCCGAACCAGTATAAAACTATGTTTGCATTCTCTCTTCTCTTATCTCATTTATTTTATTGCAATCAATTTTGTCTGGCATGTTTAAAGAACATTATTAAATTGATTGCTGCTTCTTCTGCATTCTAAGCTTATCCCTCCTAACTTATTGAGGCCACCGGTCCAACATTTTTTTTCTCTCTATCATGGTATGTTTCAGAATCTATTATATCAGAATGATTATTTCAATATTTGTTTGACTTAAATATTTAGATCATGGTTGATAACTGTTAATTATGAGTATATTTTGGGGGTTAAATTATAAAGGAATTTGTTATTTTTCTCTTCTAATTTTTCCTTTTATGAAAAAATAATTGTTAAATTAACATCATTTAAGTTTTTGTGCAGAGAATATTAAAAGTGATGAATTTATGAAGCTTAGTGAGTAAAATAAAACCTAGAAAAGCAGGAATAACTAAGGAAAGCAAATTAATTGAGGAAAGAAAGGCTAATTAAGGAAACAAGACTAATTGAGGAAAGCATGGCTAATTAAGGAAGCAAAATAATTAAGGAAAGGGTATCTAAATAGAGTTACCACTAGGGATACATTGATATTTGTTTAGCTTGTTATACATCTCTATTCTTAATGCAATTTACTATTTTAGCTTTGCAAAGGGATTTGGGAGAGAAAATAAATAAATTAGGTTCTTTTGTGTGGGGGAGCAAAGTTAGAGTTAGAGTATACTAGTAGATGTAGGTGTAAATTAAAATAATTATAAATAGAGAAATATCATTAACATTACATCAAAGAGTAGCCCTGGTAGGCTAAGTTTCCAACATTCTTCTGAATTTCCTTCTACAATATTATTGGATTTTCTCATCTTTTTATCTTTAATTAATTAATTTAAATTCTTGTTTAATTCTTTTTCTTGTCTGATTTAATTTTCAGCAATTTAATTTACTGTTTTCTACTACCTTTTTCCAAATCTTTTTCTTAATCAAATATTCATATACCTAAGTACAAACAAAGTCCTTGTGAATATGATACTCGGACTTCCGTTTTAACTTTACTACTTGGGACGCATTGGTCCACTTGCTAATTCATCAACAAGTTTTTGGCACCACTTGCCAATTCTATTTTTAATTGTTATTTTTCCTTAATTTTTCAAATTCAATGACCAAAAAAATAGTATTTTTTTGTGAGTCTATGCTTGCAGGGTGGAACCTTGGAAGAACTTGATCCATGGAAGATATTTTGAGTGATATGCTTAGACATCGAAGGCTTCTTAGTAACCAATTAAATAGGTTATTTGGGTATGTTGAAATCATTCAATTAGGGGTCATTCACCCGTCACCAATAAATTATGATTTATGTGGGAGGAGAGCATTTCAATGATAGTTGTCATCTCTACTCCATGGAAAATTCTTGGTGGGAGCAAGAGTTACATCCTTACAATCAATATGAAGAAAAAAAAAGACTTTCTAATCTTGAGAATGTGTTGATGCAATTCATGGAAACATCTGAAGCTAACTTTAAAGCCAATCAACATGCAATTCAAAATCTGGAGATTCAAGTTGGTAAGCTAGCAAAAGAAGTGGCTAAAATACCCTTTTTAGTCACAAGAGAAGAAAAATTTGAAGAGGTTAAAGCTCATGAGGAGAGTCTTGTAGAAGAGCATGATTCAAGAGAAAGAGATGAACAAAAAGAAGAAAAAAGTAAGGAGAGAACACAACAACAGTGGAAGAAATGCTCACAAGTAGAAATTCAACAACAAGAACGCATTCTCCAAGTCAATACCCCTCCTCATCAACTGATTGGCAAGGAAGAAAGACATGTAGAATTTAATAAATCTTTAAGTGTCATTCTCTCCTTGAACACCAACACTTCTCTTGCAATGGTATGGAAGGCGTTTCCAAGATACATGAGTTTCATGGAGTCTCTATCTAAGGGGAGAAAGTGCAAGGAAGATGTGTTCTATGTGACCTTCATGTCACCTTGAAGGCATTTGACCCGTCAAGCTAATGACATTAAAGAAACTCTTACTGGGAGGCAACCCGGGATTTCTTACTTTATCTTTTTTTTAGTTAATTGCATTGTGTGTTTTTTGTTTTATTATTTCTTAGGATAGTTGTGTTCAATTTATTTCAATTATAATGTGTGCTTTCCTTAGCTCTAGGAGGTTAAGAAAATTATAGGAATGTCTTTAATGAAGCAACCAAATGCCTGTACAAGTTGACTGGCCAAGAGTCCAACTTCCTTCTATAGGGGGTGATACTTTTAGTACTGGTAATGATGATGCCCGCAGAGACTAAAGCTGATGATGATTACGTTACGGACATCACTGCTACATAGGGAGCTTGTGATCTAGAGCCCACACAAAATTGAGGCTCATTTTGATCAAGATTTTTAGTTTTAATTTATTTTCTTTTAGTTTATTTTATTTTCATTTTAATTTCTACAGTTTAATTTCAGTAGTTTAAATTTAGTCATTTAATAGTTTCAATTTAGTTTGATGCATGATAGAAAAGTAGGAACTTATTAATTGGTTGCAACAAATTTTGAGTTAATCAATTGCATGAGTGAGATGAACTGTGTACTAATGAGTATTTTTGTGAATTGTTGATTCTCATGCAACTAGGCGTCAGTGTAATTAATGAAGTGTGAACTAATAGTACAAGAGTGAAAAGGTTAGTATTTCTGATAGAAAAGCATGGAATGGGAACCTTCATACTTCAATGAAAACCGGTAAGTTGTGTGAACTTTCAATTGTGAGAGAACGAATGGCTTTAATTTCCTTATTTTGCATGATTCTTGGATTGCTTGAAATGCATGTATGATGTGGAGATGATCTAGGCCTTGTTTGTTATTATTCATCTACTTATCCAAAAAGCCACCCTATGAATGAATGCATCCCTTGCACCTTTTTTGAGACTAATGTAAATTTTTTGTCATTGGAACCCAAGCCCAAAATGTGATATTTACTAACTACCCTTTCTTAGGTTGTAGGAGAGTACTCATGGATCCATACAAATTTGTCCCAAATTTGGGGGAATGTTTTTGGGTGATTTTCTATTTCAAGAAAATAAATATGCAGCACAAGTTAAATTGAGTTACAAAATATGGTATTACTCCAGCCCAGTATGAATGTTTTTACATTTTAAAAAAAATAAAAAGAGAAAGAAAGAAAAAAAATAAAAGAAATTTATTTTATTTTAAAGAATAAAAGATGGGGTAAACCATCATCAAAGAAAATAAAGGTGCTAAAAAGAGTAGCAAAGCAATAAGGTTGGTGCTGTGAAAAATTCTAAGTTGTGGTTTGTAAATAATTTGGGGGAATGAATGCTCTCATAGATCCTAAGCTTTGATTCCTAGAAAAACCATGATTTCTTTGTTAGCCCAACCACGTTACAAGCCTAATAAAGTCCTTAGTGATCCACATTATGCATGTATGATAGCATTGACTGAGATGATGTGCAAAGTTGAAAATTTTACTATTTAGTTGTTATAATTCAAACACTTTTACCGAGACACTTGTAGGATTGAGAGAAACACTAGCCTTGTGAGGATTGAAGTTTGGTGATTATTCCTAGTGATTTGTCATTCTTGCTAACCATTTCATTTGAAGTACATCTTGTTCTACTCCTTTCATGAACTTATGACAATTGTAAACTTGAGAATTGACCAATGAAGCTTTTTGGAATGTATGTAGTCATCTCATGAATTGTGATTGGTAAACTCTAAACTTTTTCCTTTTGCTTGAGGACAAACAAAGATTTAAATTTGGGGGAGTTTGATAACTGCTAATCATGAATATATTTTGGGGGTTAAATTATAGAGGAATTTGTAATTTTTCTCTTCTAATTTTTCATTTGAGAAAATAATTGTTAAATTAACATCATTTAAGTTTTTGTGTAGAGAATATTAAAAGTGATGAATTTATGAAGCTTAGTGAGTAAAATAAAGCCAAGAAAAGTAGGAATAATTAAGGAAACCAAGCTAATTGAGGAAAGAAGGGTTAATTAAGGAAAGAAGACTAATTGAGGAAAGAAGGGCTAATTAAGGAAAGAAGACTAATTGAGGAAAACATGGTTAATTAAGGAAGCAAAATAATTAAGGAAAGGGTATCTAAATAAAGTCATCACTAGGGATAGGTTGATATTTGTTTAGCCTGTTATACATCTCTATTCTTACTGCAATTTACTATTTTAGCTCTGCAAAGGGATTTGGGAGAGAAAATAGATAAATTAGGCTCTTCCATGCAGGGGACAAAAGTTAGAGTATACTAGTAGATGCATGTGTAAATTGAAATAATTATAAATAGAGAAAAATAATTAACATTGCATCAAAGATTAGCTCTAGTAGGCTGTTCGACGGCCGGCAAGTGCACCGGATTGCTCAAGTAGTATGAAACGGTAAGTGAATACCGAGTATCAAACTCTTAGGGAACTTGTTTTACTCGGTAAAGCTGTGGTTCAGTAAATAGGTGTCTTGTGATAAAAGTTTGGTGTGTGGTATGGACAAATATGTACACTAACTTATTCAAAAGCAAGTAGAGGTGAGTAGCGGTGTGTAAAGACATAACATACCAAAAACTAAGTTATCGTACCCTGATGTCTTGTGAAAATATGATAAGCTAGCCCTGTCCTATTAGGTTCTAAGAATCAAATCATTTCCCAATGTTGAGTGACCCTAACTAAGCATGCAATTACGTGATCAAGGCAGAGGCACACTAGAATTGAGTACTGATAGCACAGTGAACACATAAAACATCATTAGATAAATATTGAAGTATTTACATCAAGTACCCCATAGGAAGAACTGATGCAATCCTATCCCCCAAGGGCATTGGATAGAAGACTCTAAGAAGATTGGACCAAAGATGCAAGAAAAGGCCCAAAGGTTCTCATGAGCCTTAGGGTAGATTTCGGGCCCATGGGCTAAGTATGAGCCCACTTATCTTCGTACATATTAGATTAAGGTTTCATTAATTTTGGGCCTTGTATTTAGGGCTCCATAATGTAGGTAGGGTACCCTAGAAATGTAGGATTTTCCAGCCCTTGTATTTTAGGGCACCTAGACTAGTTTTTGTATTAGGGGTAGTTTTGTAATTTCATATGCATTAAGTGAATATTTGATGTGTGTGTTGAGAAATAAATTTAATTGAATTGGGAGAAGACCAATCCAATTAAATTTTAGAGGGGGGGTGAGCATTTTCTTGCTACACCCCATTGCCACATCATATAGTCACACTTTGTGCAAGTCCTTCATGTTTTACATGCCTCATGACACCTAAGCACACTTAGTGGAGAATCTTGGACTTGATCTTGGATTAGTGGGCTGAACCATATCTGAAATTCACTAATCATAATTAGTGAAATTTTGGCTCCAAAATTTGGCTCCACAAATTCAATTTCAAATTCAAGTAAAATTTGAATAGAAATTCAGATTTCCCTCCAATTTTGTGTGACACTTAGGCTATAAATAGGGGTTATGTGTGTGCATTTTTCCAACTTTGATCATTTGAAAATTAATCTTTAGATTTCAAAGCTCTTTTAGAGCACAAAATTTCGTGCTCTTTTCTTCCTCTCCCTTCATTCATCTCCTTCTTCCTCCAAGCTCTTATCCGTGGCCTCCTATGGTGGTGAGCTTCTTCTACATTCATCTTCTCCTTGAAGTGGCGTATCCTCTCTCTCTTCCTTCTCCATTCCGCTGCCATTCATCTTCCAAGAAGCAAAGAAATCCATTGATGAAAAAGATCCTAGGCCTACAAGCTCCAATAGAGCTTACATCAAGAACCAACTGAGGATTTGGCTCTCCTTAGCAGGCAAGCTTCTTTTACAACAATGAAAAGAGAAAATGAAAGACTGAAGAAGTACAAGTAGTGGGGATGTCTCCTCCACCTCTAGAAATCTCACAATCACTCAAGACCTCATCCAAGGCTCTGGAAGATGGCTTCCTCATCAAGCTCAGCTATCTCTCAGTCTCTCCACAGCCAAAACCAAAAGCTAACTCTCTAAAAAGCTCACCCCCCTTCCAATTTTGAGATTTTAGCATTAAATAGGCAATCCTGTTGGCGGCCATGCGCTTAGCATGAAATGGCTCACTTAGCGCCCATAAGTGGCTTTTGGCTTAGCGCTAGTCTTCTCACTCAGCACGGAGGATTGCAAGCGGTGTGCTTGGCGAGTTGACAGTCACTCAGTGCGTCTGTATAGCTCATCCTTCTTCCAGATTCTTCTCTGCTCTCAGTCAACAGTGGTTGCGCTTAGCGGATTGCTCGCTCAGCGGATGAATTGGCTTAGCGAGTTGACAATTTCTGCACTTCACCAATCTTGCCTATTTCACCTGAATTGATATGGAAGGATCATTAAATGCACAAAATTGGGATACTGAGTATTGATTACCTATATTAACAAGAAGTAATTACAATATTACAAAAATAACCATAAATGAGAGGAGTTGTATACAATTTATACAGTTTCGTACACAAAAATTTAGTCGTATTAACCGACTAACAAACTCCCCCAAATTTACAGTTTTGCTTGTCCTCAAGCAAATAAAGAACAACTCATTGGTCCCCAAGTGATAAAAACATGCAGTGGTTATGTACAAAGGTGTGTGGATCAAAAAATATTAATCACATGATAACAAACAAAACATAATGTCTTTATCAATTGCTTTTCACAAGGCATGCGGTTTTTCAGAGAAGAGAACATGTTAGTAAGCAACACAACTAAATGAAGCTAGGCAGGAGACAAATTTCAAGGAAAGATGCTCGACCAAAGTCTCACGGCCACTGTTTCACTCAATCACATGTGTTTAAGCTATTTAGCAATAACAACTAACAAGAGGTCCAATATTTGTACTTCATCTCTTACCATCAAGTTAGAAATACACAAATTGAATCAGAAAAACTTTTATTGGCTTGTAATGAGGCCGGGCTACAAAAATTATTGGTTTTTCTAGGATGCAAAAGCTTGAATTCTAAGAGAGCACAAATCCTAGACTTACCCAATTTATCTTTTTAATCCACTTAGCTCATTCACTAGCCTTTCAATTGACTTTGTTTTAACAGCACACACACTTATTTGAATTTCTCTTTTTCCTTTTCTCTCTTTTTTTTAGTACAAAAAGCATTTTATTAACTTGTTGTGTGTGCTGTTGTTTCTTACATTTAAAATTATCCATCAAACAAACTCCTCCAAATTTGGGGCAAAATTTTCTTAAACCAGTGTGCTCTCTTAAAACCAAAGCAAGGTAAATGGAGATGACATTTCAAAGCTCAAGGTTCAATTTGACAATTACAATTCAGCTCAAAGATGGGTGCAAATGATATCATCATTGATAAACAGGTAAGCTTTATGGTCAAGTGGCTCGTATATACAACAATGGCCTTCATCATATCCAAATTCATGCATTTCATTCTAAAATTCAGAGATTGATACAAAAATATTGCTCTATGCTTGTTGTTCTCTCAACAATTAAGTTCACACTCTCACGGGGTTATGGTTCAAGCTTTTCTTTCACAATCAATCTGTCCACTGACTAACATTTCTAATTGTGAGCCTACTTTCTTGTTCTTTCTCATCTAACATACATGCTCATTCAAAACTCATGATTTCAACACATGCTTCATCCATTCAAGCAATCAACTCACACACCAATTTCAAAAAATAATTATGTTCGCACTGCATACTTAGAGAATCAAGCCAAATTGTTAAGTATGCTTCAGGACATGCATACTAATCATCCACAACAAAAGTATGTAAACATAAGTATAAACCCATATCACAAAAAAACGAGTGTACTAAAAACATCATAATTATAATATTTATCAAAAAACAAGAACAAAAATTTAAAACTCCTGTGACTGGTCCTGCTGCTGGGTGTCTTGATCCTGAATATCCTCCTCATCTGTAAAGTGTAACATAAGAGTGACTGGAGGAGTAGTAGTCAGTCCAAGGACTGGTGTGGTAGGGTCCTCTGGCAACTCAAGTACTGGGGTAGGAGGGCCTGCTGACATCTTATGCACTGGTGTAGAAGGGTTTGCTGGCTGCTGAGGGGAAGATTGATCCACCACTGGTGAGGGTGGATCTGGTGTAACCTGTGGTGACCTCCCAGGAGTAGTAGCCTCCTGTCTCATTTGTGACCTACTTGCCTCCTCAACAAATGGCTCAGGGATGGTGGCCTCTGAAGATGCATCCTGTACCTGGTGAGGTACCTGAGCACTGGGACCTCCATCTTCCCTCACAAGAGAAGGCAAGGTTCCTGGCTAGGATACCTTCTCTAAAAACTGCTCCACTGACATAATGGGTCTTTGCAAAACCACATCCTGCAGGGTCTGCATCATCAAAATCTGTCCCTGAAATAAACTCTAAGTGCTGAGAACTATGAGTAGATGGGCCTGGAGGAACTGGTGTAGGAGTAGCAGAAGTGGAAGGAGCTGGTGGAGTAGAAGAAGAGGGAACATTAGCTGGTCGAGCCCTTACCTTCCTTGTCCCTCTGAAGTTAACTGTCAGATCATCCAAATTCCAACAATTATTTTTAATGTAGGCCAAATTAATGGTCGGGCTTAGGCTCTCATAGGTCAAGCTATCAGAAGTAACCCCCTAGCTCTGTAGAGAGCAGTAATCAAGGTTGGGAATCCGAGCCTAGAGGAGTTACTCTGAGCAATAGAAGAGATTTGACTTGAGATCAGGGCGCCAATGCTCATATCCATGTGGGTTACCAATCCATAAACCAACCTAGCTCTGTCCATGCTTAAATCTGAGGTGTGGGATGTGGGAGCTAGGTTGGAGTAAGATAGGACATTCCATGTTTAGGCTAATGTGGTCAAGTCCTTTATGAGGATATTCCATGGTTGACCTTCAGCATTTAGCACAAAACCCTTGTAGGGAATACATAATCTGGCCTTTATCTCTTGATGGTTAGTCCTCAACCTGCAGAATCTGGAATAAGTGGGTAGAGACTCCCCCTCATCTAGGACTACTGCTGTCTCAAGAAAATCATTGAGGCTGTCTGCATCAATTTTTATGAGATTTCCTCTTACTCTGGCTTGCTTGGGTGATTGGTCCTCAAGGTTGTACAAGTTAGCGTAGAATTCTTTGATGATCGCCACATCAATGCTTCCCTCTTGGAGGTTAGTGAGGCATTTGTGTGGATTACGCCTCTCCAACTCCACTTTAAACTCGGCAAACTCAATATGATAAATCTGCACATTTATCTCTAGAAGGATATTTTGGCCGAGAATGTTATCCGTGTATCTGTTCCAAGCGTCCAAAGAATGGAATCACCTGGTGTCATACTGAGCTTGAGGTCTGGAAGCTGAGCTTTTTCTTTTCCTGGATGTCATCTGCAATGAAAAGAGCCAATCACTTTATTATACCAGAAGTTATTAAAATTTGAAAATAGAAAATCAAACTAAAATTGACAGTGGTTGCTTAGCGACATGCAACTCGCTTAGCGCGCCTTCAAAAAAATAACTCACCAGCTTAGCGCAACAGGGGCGTGCTTAGCGAATTATGACAGAAAATTTTTGTTTTGCATAATCGGCTTAGCGAGATAGACACTCGCTTAGCCCAGAGCAGATTTTCTTCACACATGTGCTTAGCGAGCACGACTCGCTTAGCCTTATTCAAACCGCATTGAATAGCGCTTAGCCCAACATGGCGGTGCTTAGCGCGAGCAAAATTTCAGAATTTTAACTAAGTTATGTGGGCTTAACGAATTAGACTCGCTTAGCCCCGTAACTGCCACATGTTTGTCATCACTAAAGTTTTCATTGGCTTAGCACACACAGGTGTCGCTTAGCCACACTGTTCATATAGAACATGAACATTCAACAAAATGATGAACTCGCTTAGCGCAGACATGCTGGCTTAGTGAGTTTGTCTAGAAATGCATAAATTCAAGCAGATTTGATGAACTCGCTTAGCCTATCAGACGCGCTTAGCGAGATCATCATGTTTTCCAGAAAAAACACAAAAGAAGAAGTTTTTCAACTTCCTCTTTTAGGCCTCTAATATGCCCCAATTAGCCATGCAACATTGTCTAAACTTTCTACACATTGAACTCCTAACAAAGTCCTAATTTTTATCTATTCTACTTACAATCTAAACCTAAAAATCAAATTGTTTAACCTAAGGTTTTCTATCCTAAAGTATCAACAATAGAAGAAGCATAAGGAAAGTATAATTGGCTAAGTATGTTTACAGTAGAATGCAATGTGAAAATATTTTTCGGTGATCAAGGCAAAGGCACACTAGAATTGAGTACTGATAGCACAGTGAACACATAAAACATCATTAGATAAATATTGAAGTATTTACATCAAGTACCCCATAGGAAGAACCAACTAAGGATTTAGCTCTCCATAGCAGGGAAGCTTCTTTTACAACAATGAAAAGAGAAAATGAAAGACTGAAGAAGTACAAGTAGTGAGGATGTCTCCTCCACCTCTAGAAATCTCACAATCACTTAAGATCTCATCCAAAGCTCCACAAGATGGTTTCCTCGTCAAGCTCAACTATATCTCAGTCTCTCCACAACCAAAACCAAAAGCTAACTCTCTAAAAAGCTCACCTCCCTTCCAATTTTGAGATTTCAGCTTTAAATAGGCAATCCTGTTGGTGGCCGCGCGCTTAGCGCAAAATGGCTCGCTTAGTGCGCATAAGTGACTTTTGGCTTAGTGCCAGTCTTCTTGCTCAATGCAGAGGATTGCAGGCGGTGCGCTTGGCGAGTTGATACTCGCTCAGCGTGTCTGTACAACTCATCCTTCTTCCAGATTCTTCTCTGTGCTCAGCCAACAGTGGTTGCGCTTAGCGGATTGCTCGCTTAGCAGATGAATTGGCTTAGCGAGTTGGCAATTTTTGCATTTCACCAATCTTGCCTATTTCACCTGAAATTGATATGGAAGGATCATTAAATGCACAAAATTGGGATACTGAGTATTGATTACCTATATTAACAAGAAGTAATTACAATATTACAAAAAGAACCATAAATGGGAAGAGTTGTATACAATTTATACAGTTTCTTACACAAAAAGTTAGTCGTATTAACCGACTAACATAGGCTAAGTTCCCAACATTCTCATCTTCTTAATTTCCTTCTACAATATTATTGGATTTTCTCATCTTTTCTATCGTTAATTAATTAATTTAAATTCATGTTTAATTCTTTTTCTTGTCTGATTTAATTTCAACAATTTAATTTACTATTTTCTACTACCTTTTTCCAAATGTTTTTCTTAATCAAATATTCATCTACCTAAGTACAAACAAAGTCCCTGTGGATACGATACTCGGACTTTTGTTTAAATTTACTACTTGGGATGCATTGATGCACTTGTCAATTAATCAACAATGTTCACCTTTAACATTATTTTTCGTTGATTGATCAATGGGATCCTTTGGTTGAATAATGGTCCTATTTTCTGTCCCGTTACTATAGTTTCAAGGTAATGCTATCTTCATTCTTGTTGCATTTGTAATGGTGGAATGGATACAACTTAATGTGATGGTCTCATTTTAATAAATGATTTTCAAAATTTTTCTAGTACACCTATAGGCTAGTGAATTTTTGTAGCTTATTCTATGCTCTTAATTGATTGTTCTCTATTATTAGGAAACAATATTCTTGCGGATTCTAGTTCAGAGCTACTTGAATTTATTGCTCTCTCTCAAATGACAAATGACCCCAAGTAAAAGGAAAAGGTAACCTCTTTATTGCTTTTTATGTGCTTCCTGACTATATTTTACAATAAAAATTATCAACTTTGTATGACTTTTCCTTTAGTTGAATTAGTTCCAATATTCTAGTCTTTCAAATCACTAACCATATTGATTTTGAGAATGTTATGATTTTGCCTTTCGATTATTTCAGGCTGAAAAGGTCATCAAGGGTCTTTTTGAAAAGGAAGTCTATTTTAGCCTTAGCCGAGTATGTCATTAAAAGAATCTTTTATCTTGTTTCCTTTTTGGATGGATGAATTAGCATGTTTTGTTCATGGAATGTTGGCTTTGAGATCTTCTAACTATGGCCCTGGAGAAGCTGAAAAATTTATGGCACTTGCATTGCAAAGGAGGTAATAGCTATAGAAGTATTTCTACTAAGTAGTTACTCAATTTGACTATAAACATTGAGTCATTAAACTATTCAAACTGTGATGACCTCCTCAACAAGCCCATGGAAAAACAAATACTTACGAAAAGGGCTAGTTGTTGTTACTCCATAATGTTAGTAAGTGACCTTCCAAATTCCAATAGTTGGTAATATAGAAGTTGACAATTATATTTTTTTCCTCTATCAACAACTCTTCTATAATTTTTAAATGATAGAAACATATAATTTCAAGTATATGATGTTTAAATGTTACACAATTCTCGATTGTTTTGAAAAACATTGTCACACCTTTTCTTTCCTTTTCCCCTAGGAAGTGGAATTTTCATTTAGAATAAAATAAAGAATTAGGTTGCATCTTGTGGCTAAGCTGTAAATTGTCTTTCAGACCCAACCTCACAACATTCTAGTTTTAGATTTGATAGAATATTGTGTTATTTTTTCAAAAAGGAAAGGGTTTTGATGATAATTACTGATTTGTGCTAGAAATATATTGGTTTCTATTGCTATTTATCTTTCAAAATACACTTTAGTAATGGAAAGGTTTGAATCTTTAATTCTCACACTGCTAGTCAAATCCCCAACAATGTTATGTGTTAAGGTTAAGAAAATTGTAGGATATGGGTGTTGGTACCTCATGAAATATCCAAAGGCTTGAAACATTCGAGTCTCTATTCTACCTTTGGTGTTTCACTAGAAACAAAACATACCAAGAATGGGGTTGGAATATTTTCCAAGCATTTGAAAACAATTCTTGGATTGAGACAAGATATGTTGGACTCAAAGATGTAAGAAGTTCATAAGTTGCTTCAATATTTTCTCGTGCATGATTTACTATCAACCTTGAAAAAGTTGTGCTTGCATTTGTTAAGTATTCTCATATTGGGTGAAATGATCATAAATTATGAATGTTCAATGAAGAAATAATTGGATTCATAGATTTTTTCTTTCTTTCTTTCTCTTTGTTCACTTCATATATTATAAAGAAAATTGCACAATGAAGCATTTTCCCGTTTTATACATTGTGCACTACTAAACATTGTTGGAATTTTCTATTCCGATAATTAATGTGGGCTAATATTATAAGATAATTATATTAGCTATTTATCATTAGTGAGTTTTATTTTATGTGATCAAATTAAGTGAGCCTGTTAGACAACTATCACGACCTGCCCTTCGGCGGGGGCATGAAAAGGCCTCTTGGTCGGGCCAAGGGTGCGTCTTCCATTGAAAGAAAATGCATGGAGTCGCCACCAACGTTTATTTGAGGAAAAATGTTAGAAAAACCAAAAATAAAATGGTCTATGTATTTTGAAAATGAGGGTTCGGGAGCTGTTTACGCACAGGAAAAGTATTAGCACCCCACGCGTCCGTCACAAGGGACAACAACCTCTAATCGAGTGTGCAAATCATGACTTCAATATTACTTATTTTCCCTTTTATCTTTATGCTTTTTTATTTTTTTCTTGCCTTTTTATGTTTTTTTTTACATTTTTGTGGTCGACAAGGGTGTTTCCCTCGCTCCTATGTATTCCCCAATTGCGATGAGGAAATCAGACCTACGTACTTCTTTGAGAATTGAACGTTGGTTAAGTTGTTTTTATCTTTTTTTGAAAGATTGGTTTTAACCGAACAAAAGTTGTTTTAAGGTGTTGGACCTTGAAACGATCTTTTGATTTTTGAAAAGAGGAGAGAGCCGTCAAGGCGTTGGACCATGAAACATTCTTCTCAAATTTGACAGGCGAGAATTGTTAAGGCGTTGGACTTTGAAAGTTCTCTTGATTTTTGAAAGGAGAGAATCGTTAAGGTGTTGGACCTTGAAACAATCTCTTGATTTTTTTTGATGAAATGAAGAAGTTTATGAGTTGGTTTTTATTTGGTTTTGCCTCATTAATCTTCAATCCTTTTTTAAAGATAACTTGCGGCATTATTGACCAGGTAAAACTTATTTTACATTGATGGAAAACGTTTACAACACAAATGATCGGTCGAAACTTATTTAAACGGTGATTAAGTGAGATTACAACACAAACGATTGGTTGAAATTCATTTAAATGGTGATTAAGTGAGATTACAACACAAAAGATCAGTTGAATTTTATTGAAACAGCGATTAAGCGAGATTATGGTATGAACGATCGGTCAAAACTCGCTTAAAACAAAGAAAAAGAATACCGAAAGTAGACGAGATGAAGATGAAAACATACAAAGAAAGAATGGACCCCTAAGGGTCCATAGAATGAATTCAAAGCTTCGAAATCAAAAAATAACCGGTCGAAGGACCATGAACGATGAAGAACGGACGAAGAACATTCACGGATTTGGTTACGAAAACGTTACGGAAGCGCTTCGGCCTTGATTTTCTTCTTCTTTCTCCTTCTTTTCACTAATTTTAAGTGAAATATGCTTTCCCAGGGTGCTTAACCCTTCCCTACAGCCTCCCACACTTTTTTATAGCCACAATAAGGGAGGAGGTTACCGCCCAGCTCGCCCAAGCGAGCTAGAGGCTTCCTCCAGAAGCAACCTTGCTTGCCCAGGCGAGCTGGTTGCTTCTTGTTGAAGCTTCCTGATGGGCCTAGATGGGCCAAGTGCTAAAGAACACCCCCTAAATTGATTAGTTCACCCCCATTTTGAGTTTTTGGCTTATTTCCTTCTGAAACATTGCAAAATCTTATGGATCACGTGGCAATGAGTGTTAAGCAGCTCAACTCGGCTGGCAAGAATCTAAATGTTTGCAAATAAACATCCCCAGACGAAATTAGGATATGACAGTTGCCCCTATTTAATTATCTTTTATTGGAAATAAAAGGGAAGTAAAGATAAAGACACTAATTTTGTTTAAGGGATCTTACCATCCAACCGGCCACTAGCGAAAGTCCAAGCAGTAAAACTCGTGAAAGTATGAAGACATTGAAATTCTTCTTTTTGTCATTTTATTCTTTTTTTGTTTCATTTTCAATTTCTATATATATATATATCCTTTTTATTTTTTTATAATTTTTATATTTAAAAAGCATAGAAACATGGGACGTCGAGTCCCATGAAGCACAAGGGCAAAAGATATTAAAGTTTTTGAGATGAAGTCATTGACATCTTTGAAAGCATAAATGATGGCATTGTTGCCTTTTGAAGGCATGCAATGACTAAAGACATTATCGTCTTCGAAATGTAAATGAAGGTCATTGTCGCCTTTGAAGGCATGCAATGACTGAAGACATTGTTGTCTTTAAAATGCAAATGATGGTTATTGTTGCCTTTGAAGGCATGCAATGACTAAAGACATTGTTGTCTTTGAAATGCAAATGATGGTCATTGTCGCCTTTGAAGGCATGCAATGACTGAAGACATTATTTGTCCCCGTATGCCCATGGACTTGCGTGTCTTCGAAAGGCAAAGGGAGCTGCAACAATTTTGAAAATAACGAAAGGCTGAAGACCATGATTTGTCCCTGCATGCCATCAGACTCGCTTGTCTTTGGATGGCAAATGAGACTAAAATAGTCTCATTCGAAAGACACTAAGGTCTTCGACAAAGGAAGCAAATGACCAATTTTGTCTCTGCGTGCCATCGGACTCGCTTGTCTCTGGATGGCAAAGGTGCAGATAACCATGAGGTGTCTTCGTGTGTCACCGGACTTGCCGTCTCTAGATGACAAAGGTGCGGATAACCATGAGGTGTCTCCGTGTGTCATCGGACTTGGCATCTCTGGATGACAAAGGCAGGAATAACCATGAGGTGTCTCCGTGTGCTATCAGACTCGATTGTCTTTGGATAGCAAAGGTGTAGATAACCATGAGGTGTCTCTGCGTGTCCTCTGAAGGCTAGGACTTTGAGTCCTCTAAAGGTGAGGACTTTCTGAAGGCGAGGACTTTGAGTCCTCTGAAGGCTAGGAATTTGAGCCTTCTAAAGCAAAGGACGTTGAGTCCTATGAAACAAGCCAATGGGCACTAGTACCAAAGGGCTCAACCTTATGAGAAAGCAAGAGATTGACTCTTTGAGAGGGCTTCTCGTCTTTAAAGAGAAATCTATGCACTTAATATGAACACAATTTTTTGGGGGTGTAGATGCATACAACCTTTATCTTGAAATGAAGAAAATCCAGGCTTTGTATGCAACAATGCAATGCAATGGAAATTTGTTCATGACATTCTTTCCTATTTTTGTGATTGTGATTTGTTTTTTTTTTTTCTCTTTTTGTGCAAAACATAGATTGACTTTTTTTTTAAAAAAAAAAGATGTGATAACTCATGCAACCTCATCCTATTTTTTTTTTGCAAATATCTTCATGGACTCCCTCAGAGTGTATGCTCTATTTGATTTAGTCACTTGACAATTTTGAAGTGATGGCAATTGAGCCATTTGACATTTAATCAATCAATTTAAATGTCGATCCTAGGGTTTTCCCCTTTCTTTTAAAAACTTTGATTATTCTGCACAGCAAGAAAATATATGGTTTTGGGATCAATCGCATGTACCATTGAAGGATGGCCATGGATTGTTACACTTTGGTGTATGATCAAGTGAAACTTTCTTGATTTAGGGTCACAGAGTAATGCCAAGGGTCTGTTGATCCCACTGAAACTCGATAACATGGGTTGATCTTGAAAGAATCTATACAGTGAAGGCTGCCCTTGGATTCGACACGAGCGACTAACATCAGATGTACCCTATTATCACAATTGTCTTTGGACTTTTCCCATGGGTTTCTGGTCAAATGAGTTTTCTTCTCAAATGTGCAAGTGCGAACCTTAGGGTTTTTTTCTTTCTTTCTTATATATGTATTTTTTTTAACAATCACAAGTGTGTGCAGGTTTCATTCTAGAATCCCAACTAAAAAGCAAATTAGTCATTCCTTGATCCACATGAGCTTTATTGGGCTTGTAACGTGGTCAGGGGTAAGAGGGCTATGTAAGAAAGGAATAGACAGACTCAAAGAGTGTTTGAGGGTTATATTGAGTAAGAACCTCAAGAGCGTCTTGCTTGTACCTTTTGTTCATTTCAACTTTTGAGTTGGGCTCTACTCCTTTTGTTTTGTACATTAATCTTCCATTGCACTTTTGTGCCTTTCTTGTAGAATTTGGAGATCTTTTGTCTCTTTTTTTGCTTGCCTTTGGTGGATTTTTATTTTTTTTCATTGTTGCCCAACCTCATACATGTATTTTTTACATTGCTCTTCCCACTGGTTTAGCGGTGGTTCCCACTCAGGGTTTCTATTTTGCTTTTGCTATTTTTCTTTGTTGTTGTTTTTAGAAACAACATGCTTTGGCTCGGAAGGGGTAGCAAAGGATAGACTAGTGTCAGGGATGTTGAAACATGACCATGTGTCATTTCAAATCCTGACTTAGATCTTTTTATAGTTTGGATTTTGGGACAAAACCTTAACAACACGCCCGTGATTGTTTTTTTCTTTTTTTATTTCTCTTTATCATTCTTTTTATTTTTTGTCAACCCTAATTTATTCTTAGGTCACCCTTTCGGGTTTTCAACCTACCGGGTAAGAACTTTTATTTTCCCCTAGGTTCACTTAAGGCTAACACACTGCGCCTCTCATTGCCCCAGTGTAGGGCTTTGAGGTATCTATTCATGCCTTTTGTTATGGCCTTGTAGCAGGGAACCTACCAAGTGAGGATTTCTAATCTGCCCCTAGGTTTGCTTGATGTTCATGCATGGTGCTCCTCATTGCCCCAGTGTAGGGCTCTGAGGTATCTATTGTTGTTTTTTTTTTGTCTTGACCTTTGTCATACCCTAATTTCGTCCAGGGTTTATTATTTGATGATATACAACCTTTGATTGGCCGCTTCAAGATACTTGGCACCCTTTGTTGCACAATATGTAAAGTCCCGAGACGTGCCGAAAATCAAAAGGAAGCAGGCTTACACGATCCGTGAAAATTCCGTAATGTGACAGAAATCAAAAGGAGGTGTTTTTCGCAATCCGTGAGTTTTCGTAACTTCTTCGAAAGCTAAAAAAGAGTAAATAC
Organism: Glycine max; assembly: GCF_000004515.6. Classification (NCBI taxonomy): domain Eukaryota; kingdom Viridiplantae; phylum Streptophyta; class Magnoliopsida; order Fabales; family Fabaceae; genus Glycine; species Glycine max. The sequence continues at coordinate 15,757,401 of NC_038241.2, read as the reverse complement.
ATAATCCGTAAGGATTCGTAACCTTGCGGAAGGAAAATAAGTATCGTTACGAAATTCGTAAAGTTTCGTAACGTTACGGAAAAAGAATTACCAAAAAAGGTAAATGGGGGTGCATTTAGTAAAAAGGGGGGGTACAAATAGCAATCAGGCCCACTTGGGCCTTCCAGATTCTTCCTCTAGAAGGCTGTTGCTTCTGGAGGAAGCAACCTTGCTCGCCTGGGCGAGCTGGGTGGCAAGCTCCTCCCCTATTTTGCTATAAATAGGGGGAGGAGTGAAGAGAGAAGGGGTTCAGCCTTCTTGGCACTTCTTATTCTCTCAAAATTGCTGAGGAAAATTGTTTCCGTGAAGAAAATCCAAGTCGAGGCGCTTCCGTAACGTTTCCGTGAGTAATTACGCGAAGATTTTCGACCGTTCTTCAACATTCATCGTTCGTTCTTCGTTTTCTTCAGTCTTCAACGGGTAAGTACCTCAAACCGAGCTTTTCAATTCATTCTTTGTACCCGTGGTGGTCCACATTTTGTTTCATGTATTTTTATTCTCGTTTTCATTCGCTTTCTATACCCCCTTTTGACGTGCTTCAGTCATTTATTTAAGTCATTTCTCGCCTAATAAAAAATAAAATAAATTTCCACCGATCATTTGAATTGTATCATCCGTTAATTTCGGTTAAAATGAATTCCGACCGTTCGGTCGTACCGTAACCACGTTGGAAATAAAAAAAAGAGGTAAAATAATAATATAATAATAAAAAATATCTTTTAGTAAAATGAAGCGAAAAAAATCAATCGGACGTTTTCTCTTTGGGATTTCTCATTCTTAATTGAATTGACTAATAACTAAAGCGAAACTAAGGCTAAAATCAATTCGCCAAGTCAAGCTCGTCCACCAAAAAATCACTAAAAAGATTTGAAAGTTTTATCTCATCTTTTTCTTACCAAGTTAAATGGATCATTTTTAAAGGCCCAACACCTTTAAGTGATCACCTTTCAAGTAAAAGAATCACTTGATTCACTCTTAAGGAAGAACTATGTAGGTCTGATTTCCTCTTTGATGGAGGGTACGTAGGAGCAAGAGCCCTGCTTTTGTCGACCTCAAAAAATAAAAAGAAATAAAAGTAAAGGTAACACAATTTCCACAATTCTAAAAGTGAGGATGTTGTCCTTTGAGACAAACGTGAGAGGTGCTAATACCTTCCTCAAACGTAAATACAACTCCCGAACTTAGAATTTTCATTTTGACCGGTTTCCTTCGGTTTTTCCGACGTTTTCCACAAATAAATGTTGATGGCGACTCCGCGCATCTTTCCTCCTTTGGAAAGCGCATCCGTGAGCTTCGCCTCGCTCGCCCGCAAAAGGGCACGTTGCGACAGTTGGCGACTCCACCGCGCATCTTTCCTATTTTTGTGAGTTTGGCCTATTTTAAGGAATTGTGGATTTGTGAAACTTTGTGTGTGCATTTGTTGAACTGTGTAAAATGTAAATAACTGTTGTCTATTTCGCATTCTTTACACTGCATTCTAAGCACCCACGAGTTTGAGTAAAAAAGGGGCCCTATACCCGGGTTCATGGGAATTTAAGGAGTGGAGGTGAATCTATCATCATGCTAGGTCTCCGACTTGCTTGATAATAGTGAAACCTCGTCTAGAGCTTTCTCTCTTTATAATGTGTTGTCGCTGGTATTCCATACCGCCACAATATTATTATCTTGAGTGATGATACCTCTAGAAAACAGCCGTGTGAGTTATGAATTGTTGGGGAGTAGTTATTAGAGACCCCTAGATATTGTCCTATAGGTTCCCAAATAGGGGCAAAGAGCAAACATGCTCCGTGCCATTCGTTCTCATGCATTTTTTGGTAAATAGCACTAGTTTATAGTTTTGCTAGTGATGTTTGGTTTCTTTAGAGTAATACGTAACCTTTTTAATACTACGTTGACGCGCCATCATGCCCAAAACGTAGCATTAAAATTGGATCTCTGAAGTCTCGTATGTGTGAATTACCCCTTTGTGTTGTTTTCTTTCCGTTTCATGCATACGCATTGCATCATCCATGTCGGAGTCTTGATCCACCCCCTTTTTAGGTAAATGATAGGGACAAATCAAAACGACAAAAGGTTTTATCAAGTCAAGGTTAAAAGTCTAGATGTCACTAGCCTTAAGGAATTGGGACGTTTGATGGGACCTCTTGATGCAATCCTACCCCGCAAGGGCATTGGATAAAAGACTCCAAGTAGGTTGGGCCAGAGATCCAAGGGAAGGCCTTAGGGTTATCATGAGCCTTAGGGTACATTTCGAGCCCATGGGCTAAGTATGAGCCCACTTATCTTTGTAAATATTAGAATAGGTTTTTCCTTCTTTTGGGCCTTCTATTTTGGCCATTCTAGTAGTATAGGGTTTTAGGCTTGTATTTCGAGGCATTTTGAGTAGTCCTTGTAGTAGGGACTTTTTTTGTTTTTTCATGTATTTTGCCATGGGGGTGAGATTAGCTATTATAGGGGGTGTGTAGCTAAGCTCTAGCTTCTCTTCTTAAGGAGGTGAGCTTAGCTATTAGAAAGGTGTGTGTAGCTAAGCTCTAGCTTCTTTAGGAATCTTCTCAAGGAGGTGAGCTTAGTTATGAGAGGGGTGTGTGTAGCTAAGCTCTAGCTTCCCAAGGAAGTTATCTCAAAGAAGCTTCTGAAGGAAGTTTTCTCGAGAAAGCTTCTTAAGGAAGCTACCTAGTCTATAAATAGAAGCATGTGTGACACTTGTTGTAACTTTGATGAATAAGAGTCTTGTGAGACACAACTCAAAGTTCAACTTCTCTCCCTTTTTCTTCAATTTCGTGCTCCCCCCTCTCTCTTTCTCTCCCTCTTTCTTTTCCTCCATTGAAGCACCCTCTCCAAGCTTCTTATCCAAGGCTCATCTTGGTGGTGAAGCTCCTTCTTCCATGGCTTATTCCCTAGTGGATGGCGCCTCCTCTCACCTCTTCTCCTTTGTCTTCCGCTGCATCTCCATGGTGTAAAATCACCATTAAAGGACCTCATTGAAGCTCAAAGATCCAGCCTCCATAGAAGCCCCACAAGCAAGCTTCCATCACCTCTCCAAAGGCAAGCCTTCCGCAAAGTGTACGGAAAGATTCTAGATTTGACCGCGGTGGAGGTATTTACGGAAGCTGTCGTATCCCTCGCCCAATACTATGACAAGCCGTTGAGGTGTTTCACGTTTGGGGACTTCCAAATGGTATCGACTATTGAAGAGTTTGAGGAAATATTTGGATGCCCTCTTGGGGGGAGAAAATCGTATATTTTCTCCGGGTTTCTTCCCTCCTTGAGCAAGATTGCAGCTGTGGTTGGAGATTCGGCAAAAGAGGTGGATCGCATGAAGCAATCTCGGAATGGCGTAGTGGGCCTGCCTCGGAAATACTTGGAAGGCAAGGCAAGGGATATGGCGAGCCAAGAAAAGTGGGGCCCGTTTGCGGATATATTAACTTTGTTGATTTTTGGGTTTCTCCTCTTTCGGAACGTTGACGGTTTGGTGGACTTAGCCGCCATTGACGCTTTCCTCGCATATCACCATAGCAAGGAGAGTCCAGTGGTGGCTATCTTGGCAGATTTGTTTGACACCTTTGACCGGAGGTGTGAGAAAAATAGTGCACGGATTGTCTGTTGTTTACCCGCTCTCTGTGTGTGGTTGGCTTCACACCTATTCCAACAAGACACAAGACACCCGTGTCCGCTTCAAAGTTATCGCTCATGCGCCGAAAAAGGAAGAGTCGATTGGGACCAACATTTGGCTGGGATAGGAGGCAACGCAATCAATTGGTTTCCTCGTTGG